>NC_071575.1:72124466-72431232 GCF_024509145.1 Vidua macroura
TCCCTTCCCACCAGCTCATCCCAGCTCCTGACACACCCCTTGGAGCTCAGGGCACCTTCCTGGGGCTCTGCCCCCTCTGGTCCTTTTCCTGCCCAACCACATCTGGGATTTGGGCGTGCAGAGAAGGAATTGCCACTCCAGTTCCCACCAGGAATGGTTGAAGATGGAGCTGCTCTGGCGTGGCCTCATCCATGGCTCTCCCTGGCATGGGTGAAGTGAGAAAAGTCCTGGGTTGGGATAAAGAAGTTTAACAGGGAAAGGAAAAGCTGGGAAAACCAAGAATTAATCCCCATTTCCCAGCACAGGCCATCCCCAGGAGAGCCAGGCTCCATCATCACCACCTCTCCCAACACCCCCTGTTCTTCTCCTCCCAGCTTTATATCCTGAGCATGATTGCAGAGTCTGGAACATCCCTTGGGACAGTGGCAGTCCCCTGTCCTGGCCTTGTGCCCCCCAGGCCCTGTGGGGTGAGCGAGGAGCAGCCTTGGCTTTCCCAAACCCTGCTCCAGCAACACGAAAACATCCCTGACCTACCCACAGCTCCCAGCACAAGCCCCAAAAGCAGCCCCTGAGATGAAAATGAACCAACCCGGGGCAAAACCAGCACAGGCAATCCGGGAGCAGGGGGGAATTTGTCACTTGGGATCCAAAAACCACCCGTGGGTGTGGAAGAAGCGCCTGGAAGGGCAGATCCCATCCTCCCTGGGGAGGGATGGAGAGGGACTGAGCCCTGCCCGTGCCCCTCTCTCAGCAGGGACGATGCCAGTGCCCAGAAGAAGCAGCTGCTGCTGAGGTGGTGCCAGGGGGCAGAGCTGCTGGAGCCGCTGCCCTTCCACGGCTGCGACTCCGCTCCCGAGAGCCGGCGCGCCCAGTGCCTGCTGGAGCTGCAGGTGCAGCACGTCCGCGCCAGGTTCGCCGTGTACCTCACAGGTAAAGGGATCCCAGAGCCCTGCAGCTCTGAAATTGCCCTGGAAAAGGGATGGAGGAGGGATAGAAAATCCCCGTTTCCCTGCGGGAATCGCTTCTTCGAGCGTGCGGCTCAGGTGTGAGTGGTGGAAAGGAATTTGGGATTTTTGGAGGTTGATGAATTCCAGCGGTTTTTGGCGCCTGTGGGTGGCTGAGGCTGTTGGCAAAGCACCAGAGCAACCACGGTGGGATTTAGGGATATTTCCCACAGGTTTAGGAACAACGTGGTTTGCTGGAATTAACGGAGCTGCTGCTCCTCCCCTTGCAGAAAATCCCAGCTGCAGCAGCAGGGAGATCCTGGAAAGCAAAGGAATTCTTGTGGCTGACATCAACACCTTCCTCAGCACGGTGCAGAAAGTGGCTGCTCCCTTTAGAAGAAGCTACTGGTAAGAGGGAAAAGCTTGGGATTGATCCCAAAAAGCTGGGAACAGCTCAGGGCTGTCTCTAGGATGGCCAGCAGGGAGCTGGGACCCTACAGCAGAGCAGGGACCATCCCGAAGTGCTGGATCTGGGATCTGCCAGCACTCAGAGCCAACTCCTGCAGCTGGATCCAGGAGAGCCACGCTTGGCACTGCTGGAAAACAGGAAAAACTCCAGGCCTGGCCCTGGGGAGGCTCTGCAGGAGGCTGGCACTGCCCAGAGGAGCCGGGCACTGACCTGGGCCACGTCTCTGTGTTGCAGGTGACAGAGCGAAGCCACGAGGACACTGCTCCTCCCCAGTGTGGGCACCCCGGTCCTGTGGGGGACATCCCCTCCATCCATCCCAGTCAGTCCCAGTGGATCCCCACCATCCATCCCAATTATAATTATCCAATTATAATTGGATCCCAGGTATCCCAGTGGATCCCAATTATCCCAGCTGCTGCTGGGGGTGGGGGAAGTCGGTTTTAGCTCTGTACATAAATCTTATTTAAAGGTGGGGAATGCAAATCCTCGGGGGATTCATTCCCTGCCATCCAGTCTCGCATAGGAAAATTCCTTTTAACGGTACAACTAAATTATTGGAGTGGTTTCAAGTCTTTCGTGCAGCTGCCCTTGGAGCAAGCAAATGAGTTTGTCCCAAAGTCTACTTGAAGATTAGGAATGAGAACAAATCCCTTTTCCACGCGGTCGTTGCTCTTCAGGCCCACACTACATTTCATCTCACCCCCGTTGCCTCCTGCTGCCGGTTCCCTGCTGGGACTCGTGGAATCCCAGCACGGGGAACCCTTGCTGATAGCAGGAAGCCGGGACGCAGGAACAAAATAAGCTCTTATTTATGGGGGCCCCGTTCCCGACCCGGCACCGCGGGGCAGGGGCGTCCTTTTAGTTCGTTTTTAAATCCAAGACTGCGAGGCCGTTGTGTACAGGATGAATTTGTAAAGAGTTTGATTAATAAAACCTCCAAAATAACGAAGTTTCACACAGCTCTGCTTTCTGGAGAGGGGGTCCCGCTCAGCACCCAGCCTTTTCCAACAGGGAAAGGGAGGGCAGGGGATTTTCCAGCTGGGACAGAGGTTGGGAAGCAGCAAGGAGTGAGCAAGACCGTGGTGGGCTCCTGGATGATGGATCCCATCAGGAAGGGTGGAATAACCAGAGGAATAACCAGGTTAGAGCAGGTAGGGATAATGGGATCATTTAAGGATTTATTTTCCACCTGCACTGGGTCTGGCCTGGCTTGTAGGCACGGCACTGAGGGAGCTTCCCCAGCCCCACTCCAGCAGCTGAGGGTGGGAAGGGTTCCTGGAAGCAGCACCTCAGGATTGTTCCTGCAAGTGGCACCTGGGGAGGAGGAAGTGCCAAAAGCCCCGGCTGGGAGGAGGGAGAGGGGAAGCCCCAGGCGGGCTCAGCTCAGCTTTGGGACCGCGATAGGATCAAAGGCCAGTTCCTGTGTGGGAAGGCCACCCTGAGCCACCCTGGAGAGCTGCTCCGAGGCTTTCCCTCAGTTCTCCCGGCACTTGGCATGGCTGTGCCAGCCAGGGAGTGGGGAAGGATCGCTCCGGACTGAACAGCTCGTGTTGAGGATGGAGAGCAGCCCAAACAGGAATTATTTATTGCTGCTGCCAATTCCAGCTGTGGCACTGGGTGGCTGCAGGGAGCAGGGACTGTGCCAGAGCCACACCTGCCCCGCCAAACGCAGCCAGAGCAGCACAGCCTGGGAAGCACCACGGAAGCAGGAAATGTTTTCCAGCAGGAAACTCCTTCCTGCAGGAAACGCTCCCGTCTCACCCTTGGCACACAGAGATGCTGCAGGATCTCAGCCTGGAGCCGCTGCTCCCGGGACTGAAGTGAATCAGACCAGAGGCCAGGACTGGTTTCCAGAATTTGGCTTTACTTCGCAGTACAGAAATCATTTGGAGCCTTCAGGAGACACGAGAAGCACAGGCTCTGTCATGCCGATACCGCAGCGCCGTTTGGTCCATCCGAGAAGCCACCAGGGGACAGAAAATACTTCCACATCTTGCCTGCTCTGTAATTTGTTCTCTCAATTTTATTAAGATTAAAACACAAAGGAGCCTGAGGCACAGCTGTGTCCCAACCGATGTAAACGGGTTTAGAAGCTTAAGTGGAGGTTAAGTTCTGTGCCCAGAACGAAGCCAACATTTGCTGCTACAATAGGTGTGGGCTTTGTCCATGATACAACTTTGCCACAGAGTTAAGATTGATGGGAGAGACTTTTAGGGATGCTGTCCACAATTATGGAGTGCTCAGTTTCTATTTTCCTTGATATCAGGTTTGAGTGACATCAGCGTCACATCTACGAGCTCACCAGAAGCACAGGATTGTGAAGGATGTTTTACAAATGATTAAAAAGACAAGGTAAGACACAGCTGTCAATGAGTTATTTCAAATCTGCACCCACGTCTACGTCTGCAAAAATAATAATAAGTTCAGTCTGCCTTTCGCTTACGAGGTTAGTCAGGAATACCAGTCAGGAATTTGCCAGATTCTGGACAGCAGCCCTACTAGAATGAAATAATTAACACATGATATCCAAAAAGGGAACATTACCAGTGCAGTACTCTTCAATCTCTCAGAGATGGGATTACAAAAGCAGGCCTTACAATATTGAATTTCGTACAGTGTTCATTAAGTTCCTTATATATTCATATTAGCCGATTTAAACTTCTCCTAATTAGAGACTCTCATTACTGCTGCTCCTCCTCCCCGTAGATGTCGTTCTTCTTGCGTTTCATCTCCTCGAAGTCGAACTCTGATCCCATCATCCTCTTATAAATATCTTTGATGTCGTCGCACGTCGTCTCGAAGTGGGTGGTGGCGTCGTAGGTGCGCGAGATGAAGATCTGGAAGCAGAAGCAGCGTTGGAGCCCCGAGCTGGAGCCTGTCCCCTCCCAGCCCGGCTCAGCCCTCACTCACCTGGCTCTCGGTTCCGGGGTCGGTCGGTGCAAACAGGTCACTGATGCTCACAAACCTGGGGAAAGGGAGAAAAAGCCTTGGTTTGGGTTTGGAAAAAGGATGGTTTCGGAGCAGGAACGCTTCGATGCAAGGGCAGCGCTCAAGGCGCTGAGCAAACTGAGCCTGAACAGCTCTTGGCAGCCTCCGGATGTCCCAGCAGACATGGGACATGTCTGGGGGGCTGGCTGAGGACTCACTTCTGCTCAATGGGCTCCAAGAGGTCCAAGGCTGGCTTGATCTCCTTCTCCGGGTCCGCGGTCTCCACGGTGGTGCTGGCGATGGCGATGTACTTGCCCTGCGCCGCCACGTTGTGAGCAGAGGAGATCATGCACACGTAGATATCTGGGGGGACAGGGCACAGCTGCAGCCCAAAACCTCCTCAGCCTCATCCCAAAACCTCCTCAGCCTCATCCCAAAACCTCCTCAGCCTCATCCCAAAACCTCCTCCGGCCTCATCCCAAAACCTCCTCAGCCTCATCCCAAAACCTCCTCAGCCTCGTCCCAAAACCTCCTCAGCCTCATCCTAAAACCTCCTCCGGCCTCATCCCAAAACCTCCTCAGCCTCATCCCAAAACCTCCTCCAGCCTCATCCCAAAACCTCCTCCAGCCTCAACCCAAAACCTCCTCCAGCCTCATCCCAAAACCTCCTCCAGCCTCAACCCAAAACCTTCTCCGGCTTCATCCCAAAACCTCCTCAGCCTCATCCCAAAACCTCCTCCAGCCTCATCCCAAAACCTCCTCAGCCTCATCCCAAAACCTTCTCTGGACTCATCCCAAAAACCTCCTCAGCCTCATCCCAAAAACCTTCTCCGGCCTCACCCCAAAAACCTCCTCAGCCTCATCCCAAAACCTCCTCAGCCTCATCCCAAAACCTTCTCCGGCTTCATCCTAAAACCTCCTCAGCCTCATCCCAAAACCTTCTCCGGCCTCATCCCAAAAACCTCCTCAGCCTCATCCCAAAAACCTCCTCAGCCTCATCCCAAAAACCTCCTCCAGCCTCATCCCAAAAATCTCCTCCAGCCTCATCCCAAAACCTTCTCTGGCTTCATCCCAAAACCTCCTCAGGCCTCATCCCAAACCCTCCTCCGGCCTCATCCCAAAACACTGCCCACATTTCTTCCCACTGCCCTGACATTTGGCACCCCCTGGATTGTTTAGAGAACCTGCAGTGAGTCCCATCCTTTCCCTACGTGCTCTCATCTCCTAGCTGAGCAGCCTGGACATGGGAGATCCCCAAAATTCAGTTTCCCTTGATGGCTCCCAAAATCTGGTGGGATTCGCAGTGCTCTGTTCCAGGCTGAGGCAGCCTCTCACCCACCTCTCCCAGTCTGGGGCATTTCCTGACGCAGGTTCCTGACCCAGGTTCCTCACGAGGTTTTCCGACCACAGGCTCCTCCCTAACTGCTCTGAACTGCAGCTCAGCCTTGCTGGGCCCTAAAAGCCCCTGGAGCAGGGCACGAGGCGTCCATGGCCCTTGTGTGATCCTCACCTCGTGTGCAGACAGGCCGGGAACGCCGCCCTGCCTCACCCAGGTGCTGAGACTGCCCTGCACGCACCTGATTTCCGGTTGACCTGGTTCTGTGGAATGATGATCTGGCACGAGTTGGCATCGTTTGTGTTCTTGATGGGGTGGCTCAGGATGCAGATGACCCGGATCACCTGGCCCACCTTCGTCACGCGGTCCGACACGTAGCTGGGGTCGCAGATGAGCTGTTTGCAGCGAGCCACCTGAGCACCAGCGTGGAAACATCACCCAGGTCACGTCAAAAATGGTTTTTCCAGAAACGATTTACAATTTATCAATCTGAAGCCTCCAGGCTGCACACACTTTGGTCTCTAGCATGGATTGTCACCTCTGCTCCCGGCCAGGACACGTCATTCCCACCCCAAGGGACACGTTATCCCACCAGCAAGTGCTAAACTGTCCCATCAGTGCCCGCTCCAGTCAGGAGCGCACTGAGAGCTCCCAGGCTGGCAGCATTCCCAGTTCTATCCAGCCAGGTGGAGGAGAAGCTGCAGGAAGGCCACGTGCCAGCTGTCAGAGAGCAGCTGAGAGTGCCAAGGGCAGAGCTGGTTCTGAGCTGGACGCAAGGAACAGCCCCTTCCTGAATTATTCACTGCCAGCCCATGGAGAATTCATCCCAACTCCTGGAGCAGGGACACTGAGGACTCTGGCCATCAGGACACTGCCCTCAGCAAGCTGGCACAGGGACAACAGCCCCAGCCCAGCACGTTTGGCCCTTGGGCTTAAGGAAGGGTTTTCTCTGTGTTTGTTGTGATCATACCCAAAAGATGTGAGTTCTGAGGGGCAGATGTGGGGCGGGGAGCAGGGAAGGTGGGAAGGGTCCGTACCTCCCCCTCGGACTTGACCCCGACCACTTTGCCGTTCTCTATGACGATCTCCTCGATGGGCTTGTTGAGCATGTAGGTGCCTCCGTAGATTGCACTGAGCCTGCAACAGGAAAATCCCTTCAGCACCTCCAGGGCTGGACTTGAACAGCCCTTCCAGCCCCCAGGGTCTGCTCCTCTTGGATAAAGCCCTCCTCAGACCTAAACCTCCTCAAAATCCTCTGCTTAAACACAAGGGATAAATACTCTGCCAACAGCATCTCTCAGCAAATCCAGAGCTGAACAAGCCCACAAGGAAAGAATCTCAGGTGGAGGAACCACTTCTTAATTAAGTGAAAGAACCATTAAGGACCACAGTATTTTATGCAGCATCACATTCTGGAAGCTCAAGCAGTGACTCCACACCCCACTGGAGGAAGGGCAGAGTGAAAGCCAGGTGCTCACCTTGCAAATCCCTGGGGCAGCTCTCCAAGGCCATAGAGGGGGTACAGGTAGGGGCTCTTCCCGTATCGAGCCAGCGACTCGCTGTACAGCTTAATCCTGTTGATTGTTTCTTGGCAGGGTTGATCTAGATAGCTGGGAAGGACAGTTACACCATTTGGGATGTTTCCCAAACCAGCACTTCCAGCAGAATATTCTGGAAAGCAAAACACTGACTTCCCATGACATTTCCTTCCCACCCTCCAGCTGCTCCTGGCAGTTCCCTTTAAGGAGCACTCAGTGGCACAAGTTTTACTCAGGAGCCCTCCAAGTTTAAAATAACCAATCAATCCCATCATAACCCCAAATCCTGGGATTTGAGGGAGCAACTGACCACCCCCACTTACTCATCAGTCCTGTAGAGAGCAAGGGCATGGCCTGTGAAGTCAATGACATCTTGGCCCAGGTCAAACTTCTTGTACACATCCCTCATGGTGGTTTTCTTGGGATCCACGCCCTCGAAGGTCCGCGGGTCGTTCTCGTCAAAGTTGGCCACGTACACCAGGAATTTCCTGAACCGGCGCTTCTCAAACAAACCCATTAAACCTGAAACCAGGGGTTTGTGAGAATTCAGAACCAGGGGTTTGAGAGAATTCAGAACCAGGGGTTTGTGAGAATTCAGAACCAGGGGTTTGTGAGAATTCAGAACCAGGGGTTTGTGAGAATTCAGAACCAGGGGTTTGTGAGAATTCAGAACCAGGGGTTTGTGAGAATTCAGAACCAGGGGTTTGTGAGAATTCAGAACCAGGGGTTTGTGAGAATTCAGAACCAGGGGTTTGTGAGAATTCAGAACCAGGGGTTTGTGAGAATTCAGAACCAGGGGTTTGAGAGAATTCAGAACCAGGGGTTTGTGAGAATTCAGAACCAGGGGTTTGTGAGAATTTAGAACCAGGGGTTTGAGAGAATTCAGAACCAGGGGTTTGAGAGAATTCAGAACCAGGGGTTTGAGAGAATTCAGAATCAGGGGTTTGTGAGAATTCAGAACCAGGGGTTTGTGAGAATTCAGAACCAGGGATTTGTGAGAATTCAGAACCCGGGATTTATGAGAATTCAGAACCCGGGGTTTGGCAGAACTCAGATCCTCAGACTTGCGTGGCTTTTCCATTATCAGCAGTGGGTCAGAACCTCTGAGTGTTTAAACAAGGAATGGTTTGGCTGGGAAAGGACCTTCAAGGGCCTTAGTTCCACTTCCCAGGGACACCTCCCACTGTCCCAGGCTGCTCCAAGCCCTGTCCAACCTGGCCTTGGGCAATGCCAGGGATCCAGGGGCAGCCACAGCTGCTCTGGGAATTCCAGCCCAGCTAAGAATTCCTTCCCAAGATCCTGTCTAACCCTGCCTTCCTTCAGCCTAAGGCCATTCCCCTTTGTCCTGTCCCTCAAACCCCAAACATGAGGCTGGACAAGGCACCATTTCTGCACTTGAATTCTCCACAAATTGCAGATGCAAGACTGGAAACGTGAGGGCAGAGGCAGCACCTCCACTCCTGCCAGGATGAGTGTCTTGGAGACCACACATGAGACCTGGGCAAAGTGAAGGAATTCCAGATTCCTTCAGCACACAGGAATATCTGCCATGAGGAAGGCTCAGACCTACAGATCTGGGGCCTTAACTGCAGGAGTCACTTTATCAGAAGATTTTTCAGAGGTGCTGCTGAACACATCCCACGTCTGGAGCTCATGGAATGCCCTCTAGATCTGAATGGATTTCACCACACTGTTATTAGTTTTATTTGAGGAGTGAAATTTAAGTAGGCAACAATTAAGGTTTGAGGTGCCACACGTTGGAATTAGTCATTCCAATTTGCCTGCAATGTTTTTCACATGCACAATTCCAACAAGGGCATGACATCAAATATTTATGGCAGAGCTGGGAGCACGAGCCCCAGATGGAACCTCTTGAGGAAGGAAAACACTGCCAGGTTCTCAGCAGAATCTCACTGAACAGGCAGCTTGGAAGCTCCAAGAAAACAAGGCTCAGCAAACCCAAGGCTCACACTGCAAGGGGTGTTTGAAGTCAAAGGGGTGCAGGAGAACCCTGAGGATGCTCCTTAACACATGAGAAGCATTAAGAATATCCCAAGGGATGGGTTTTCCTCTGTTCAGGGGATTCAGAGAGAACAGATATGGTGCAGCTACTCACTGGAGGCCAAAGCTTCTGCCTCAGTGGAAGGAACTTTGTAGATCTTTCCTCCCTTGTAGACGAAGCTGCCCTCGATCACCTTGAAGTCCAAGTAACGAGTGACTTCTGTGTAGAGCAGCATCTTTACCAACTGACCTGCAAGGGGTTTGGCACAGTCAAACACGGACACAGCAGCTCCCAAGGCAACAAACCCTTCCCCATGCTCAATTCCCACAGCAGGCTGAAGATAAGCTGGGACTAAAGCATCCAAGCCTTGGCTGGGATCTATCCGTTCTTCCACTGCAGCAGCCCTGAGCCAGGCACTGCTCCATCCATCCATCCATCCATCCATCCAATCCATCCATCCAATCCATCCATCATCCATCCATCCATCCATCATCCATCCAATCCATCCATCCAATCCATCCATCATCCATCCATCCAATCCATCCATCCATCCATCATCCATCCATCCATCATCCATCCATCCATCATCCATCCATCCATCATCCATCCATCCATCCACCCATCCATCCATCCATCATCCATCCATCCATCATCCATCCATCCAATCCATCCATCATCCATCCATCCATCATCCATCCATCATCCATCCATCATCCATCCATCCATCCAATCCATCCATCCAATCCATCCATCCAATCCATCCATCATCCATCCATCATCCAATCCATCCATCATCCATCCATCCATCCATCATCCATCCATCCATCCATCCATCATCCAATCCATCCATCATCCATCCATCCATCCATCCATCCATCCATCCATCCATCCATCCATCCATCCATCATCCATCCATCCAATCCATCCCTCATCCATCCATCCATCCATCCATCCATCCATCCATCCCCTGGTGCTCCAGGATGAGATTCCAGCAGCCAGGGGCTGGTTTTAGGCAAAGGGAGCTGGCCCTGCACTGGAAACCACTTCACTGATGGGGGTTTGCTCTAGACCAGTCCAGTACTGGGGCACACGGCACAAAGCATAAGGATTATAGGGAATGACAGTGCCTGTCCTATTCCAGCACCCAGCACCAGCCCAAGGAATATCTGGGAGCTCAGGATCACTCACCATTAGCCATAAGGAATTTTGGAATGAGGTCCACGTTCCAGTCTCTTCCCCGCCCCATAGATTCTGGTGGAGTTCCCGGGAGATTAAACCTTTTGTAGAGCTTTGGAGAGAGAATACAGAACTTATTATAGCCCAGGAAATCTGTCTGGGTGTCATTTCTCCCACACATGGACACACTTTCCACCCCCACAGCTCCAGGCTGAACACAAGCTCTTCAGAGCCAGCTTCTGGCTGCAGTTTTAGCTCCAATTTGAGTTTGGAACACACAAATGCATCCACTGAATTGTTACAGTAAGAAGCAGGCAGTGTAATTCTGCTCATCCAGGCTTTGGGAATCTATGAACCTGATGAACTGTTTAGCATGACATTTCTTAGTCCAATTTACAATTTAGCTGAAGAGTTTTAACACTCAGCTGTAACAGCTCTGGAACGCTCCGTGCTGGGATTTGCTCGGATTCCAGCTGGGAATTACAGGAAACAAGCACAACCCACCAACTCCAAACACCCCTGTTTGGAGTGTTACCTGCTCTGTAACTGTTACCTGCTGAGGAAGTACCATAAAACTTCCTGACTCAAAGGAAACCCTTACAGTCATTATTTGAAGCCACCCCAAGGGTAACTGGGAATAAATCCCCTTTCTGTGTCCAGGAAGGACACAAGGCTGGGTGTCTCCACACTTACATCTTCCAGGGGTGTAATGGAAGCACTTTCCCCTCCATAGTAAGAGTTCCGATCCATGTGAAGGACTTTCTTTCCATTCACTGACATAATCCCGGAGAGGATGCATTCCTGCAGGAAGGAAAGGATGCAAGGGACAGGTCAGCTGCACTGGAGCCTCCTCCTTCCCATTTTTCCTAAGAGCATGTTCAGACAGCTCCACTGCAGCCCTCTGCAAACAAGCACAGCAGTTGCCTCATTCCAGAATTCAGGCGCCTCTTGGAGGCAGATTAACCTCTTAATAAATTTATTGTCTGCTCTGGGCAAGCCAAGCAAGGGGTTAGAGATTGTGTGTAGGTTGTGATCCCTACACAAGGGTGTAGGTTGGATCCCTGCACAACCACCACCTAGCAGGGCTTCCCAGAGGAAATTTTTGGGAATTCCACGCATTTGAGCCAAAGGAAAATGTGTCCTCTAAGGCACCAGCTATCAGTTTAAGGATGTCCACAGAGAGGCAGCAGGAGCATGAAGTCTTACCTGAACTTCAATCAGTCTCCTCAGAACCTCAATTATTAATATTTGCCACACTGGGACACTCAGAATAATCAGCAGCTTCTCTCAGAGAGCAGCATAAAGAATAAATGAAGGCACCTGGGGTGCTTTATCAGCTCAGCTTTGCTTTCCTTGCTCTGTGCCCACTGAGGCTCCCTGGAGCAGCAGATCAGCTGCTGTGTCTGACTGCAGCAGCAAGAGGCTGAGCCTCACCACAGAGCACACACAGGCTGCAGAACCAGCTCAGGCCTTGCACAACTAAATCCCCATTAAAACACGACTTTGCACCGGCTCTGGCATTCCCCAGCCAAAGAGCTTAACAAAAACTTCAATGTCTGTGTGCTTAGGACAGCTTATCTTGGAGGTTTTACTGATCTTGCTGTGCCTCAGCTCCCTCCAGCAGCAGAATTCTGGCTGCAGCTGAGCTCCCATTCACCACCACGATCTCACTGGTAGGTCCTGGCCACATCTCACGTGATGGGTGAAGCTTTTGGAGGGGGCTTGAAGCAACCTGGTCCAGTGGAAGGTGTGCCAGCCGTGGCAGGATGGTTTTTAAGGTCCTCTCCACCCAAACCTTTCACTCAGTTTGTAAACCCCCATCCAGCTGCTGAAGAGATGCAACCACTGCACATCTGACAGGATTCCTGCAGGCAGGCTGGCCCTCCTGCAGAGATCTGTCTCCAGGAGATCCTTCCTGTTTACTCCACAAGCACCTCAGTCAGGACTCTCCTCCTGTGTCACTTCCCCCACGTGTGGAGTGCAGGAGGTTCATTTCCAACTCCAGACTGACCAATGCAGCTGTCAGGCAGGAAAACCACAAACACCAGGAGCTTCCCACTGTGGATTGTTTGTGTAAATCCTGACTCCAGTCAATCCTCGGTGTAAAGGAAGCTGTAAAATCAACTTGCCAGCCACAGCTGCTCTCAGGGGTTGTTTTGTTCTAAGGTCAGACATCTGTAGGTGCAGGGATGGTTGGCAGGGATTGCTGGCTGAGGATCTGCTGTGCTGGTGCTTCCAGGTGGCAATGGAAAAACCTTCTCCTTTGGGATAGCAGGGCACTGCTGGCCAGTCTGTCACCCACCAGGATGTCACCAAAACCCAGCCAAGGACCTGAGGAGCAAAGCTGGAGCTGCCTCACGCACAGCAAGGACGCTCTGAGTTGAATCCCTGAAGTCATGGAAGATTTCCAGCATGGTGCCCACAAGGCTTCATGATCACCACGTGGACTGTGAATAGTGAGCCACAGTGCTTCCCACAAAAGCTCTCCACGACCCATCAGCTGCTCCTTCCACTGTACCGTCCTTCCAAGGATCCTACAAGGTCCCTCCTTGTTCCCCCACAGGCTGGAGCAAGCAGAGATCCTCCCAGCAGATGCAGCTGCACCAAAGCTAGTGTGAAGCCACTACTCAAGGCCTACAACGCAGAGTAACCACAGGAGTGAAAGTGGCTACAGCGTTAATGATTAACCACACCCAAGGCAGGACTGTCACACCAAGGGCCTCGTCACCAACCAGTTACATTCACTCTGTGGTTGGACTCCTTGCTCTACCCTGTGATTTATCCCCCCTGGAACATCTCCCAAAACCCTGGCTCACCAGCTCTGCCAGATGGTGGCACAGGACTGCAAGTGTCCATGCTGGAGCTGAGCCACCAGGAAGCCAACCGGGATTTCAAGACTAAATAAGTACCAAAAGGAGGGTAAGTAAAAGCTTACTGCTTACTGCACAAGCCACATCCACTGGTCTGGATGTCAGCTGATTTCAGTCACCCACTTAACCTCAAAGCATTCCTTTTTCTGTCTTCTCAGAAGAGGGTGTGCATCCCTTGAAGTGAATCTGGGCACCAGCAGAAGATACAAGAGGCCTTAAGTAACTCTCCACTCTTCTTTCATACCCATTAAACACCGCTGTGGGGACTGGAGCTATTACACTGCTGCTTAACCCAAGGCTCACTGAACACACTGAAATCTGCACAGTCCTTTCAGGCCACTTCCCTCTGCGGCCATGATGGCCATGAAGCACCCGGGCTGCACAATGGATTTATCCTCCCAGCTCAGCAATTCCTTTGGATGCCGCGCTGGCCGCGGGACCGGGAACCGCTTGATGTGTGACGCTGTCATTTGGGTCAGGGAGCGAGGAAAACAAACAGCCTGTGCTGATAAGGGGAGGGCCGGGGAGAGTTTAGAGTGCAAATAAAAAAGGGGAAGTGCCACAGTTCAAATCTGTGCATTTTTTGCCATTTTATAAACGTCGCCACCACCAAACAGGAACAGGGAGCAGCTGCTGACAGCAGCAGCAGGATGGAGCAGGGAGAGCTCCGGGTATCCAGGTCCAACAGAATCCATGCAAATTGCAGTCACGCTGCTACTACAATGCACTGCCTCAGCCAGTTCAGGTTACGAGCTCCCAGGAGCTCATTGTGCTGCTGAATGAACGATCCGAGCGCCATCGATGTCGTCTGCTGCAAATGGCCAGGGAACCAGGGAAAACCAGCACTGGGAATGTGGGGACAGCACATCCACTGTGAGTCCATGGAAATAAAAATACGGAGTAACTTGGAGGTATTGGTGCTTCCACGCTTGCTTAAGAGCATCAGCTCCTCCCTGGAGGGCAGGAGCTGGTCATGACCAGACCCTGTGCATGCAGAGGCCTTGAGGAATGGAGGGAAGCAAGGAGGTTTCCGTGGATTTTCTCCAAGTAGGGCGGCAGTTCAGAAAGGCTCAGACAGCCCAATGGAAACTCGAGCCAGCGCCGCTCCTGTAACGGCGCCGAGGGGAGGATTGGGCACTGAGCATTGAGCAAAATCCCTTCAGCTTTGGTGGTCTGGCACCACCAGGCTCTTTCTTCGAAAGGCAGGGCTTGCTGTGGCCAGAGAGTCACACAGTGGCTGGGCTTGGAGGGGACTCTGGAGATCCTTGCTCCAACCTAGGCAGGGTCACCTGGAGCAGGTGACACAGGCAATTCCACCTCTCACCACCCAACCCAAAGCTCTGCTCATCCTACAACTGCCAAAACAACTCCTCACTGCACTGCAACAATCCCCTCTGCTACCAGGGGATGATGCAAAGGGCAGACTCCAGCTTTCCCTAAAAAACAGGGAAGAAGCTTTTTCCTCCTAAGCCATTCCTCCACCTCAAAGGAATGAAAACAACTGGGAAAGCTGGGTGTCCCCTACAGCAGGTGCTCCCACATGGTCCTCAGGGTCACTCTGAGGCTCTTTAGGCCACGAGGCTTGGGCCTGTATGAATAAATATATCCTGAACCAATGAGTTTGGCTCCTCTGCTCCTACAGAAAGTGAATCTGTATCTTTGTGGTGGATTTAAATAGCTTTAACATGGGGAGGCAGCTGGCAGGTAAGAAGCTTAGTTCAGCCTGCAAAGAGTGAAACCTCAGCAGGAACAGAGCATTCACCTACCGAGGCTCAACTGGAGGGTTTAATTATCCCCAAAATTCATGCAAAATAACTTTATAGAGGCACAGAGGGCAAATAACAGAGACTGTCACCAGGCACAACATCCCTCTCTGAAATAACCCAGTGGGGAAGTACCAAGCCACTCCCACAGCAGAGAGGTGGAAATTACGGTGAGCTGAAAAGAGAGGTGTGCAAATACAGCCATGAGGAGCTCTCCAGTCTGTGACCACTGCACCAGATTAAAAACTAGTCTGTGCAGGTCTGCGGGAAGATGATCCCTAATCTGCCACACACGACGCACACGGAAAGCCTAAGACAAGGACCTTAAAGCTATTAAAGCTCCAGCACCCTGGAGAAGCCATTCCCACCAGGAATGAGGCAGCTGGAAGATCTACCAGCTCTCATGCAGCCAGAGCCACCAAGGTCAGCAGTAATTCAGGATTATTTTTCCCCACAGGGCTAAGACACATCTCTATGAGCTGGCACTGCAATGGGGTCTCTGATTAGCACACAGAAGGGAAAAGCTGAAATAGTCTGAGTGCCGGCAATCCCAGTCCTACAGCTGCATTTAGTCCTTCGTTACTGTTGAGGAAGAGATTAGCACCTGAAATATTCATGTTGCACTTCCAGATCCATCCCTGCGGGATTTACACGTGCACTCACTGGCCCCAGAGACCCAACCAGAATGACCACTACAATGGGTGTATTTGTGCTCTTTTACAAAGCTTCCAACGACTCATTCTTCCTCTTTAAACCAACAACTGAACTTTCCCTTTGGAAAAAAGAAAAAAAAACCCTCCAGATCAGCAGCAGACACACAACCTCAGAACTACAACAGGGGCCTAATGGGGCTCCAGCAGCAGAATCCAGGACCAGCTTGAAGGAAAGGGAGGCTGCAAACATCACTAGAACTTCCGCGACAGCTCCTCTGGAAAAGGAAAGGAACAACTGGATGCGTTTCCAGCTCCTTCTCCTCAGGTACCACAGGTACCAGGCTCCTTTTCTGCTAGCACCAAAGCTGGAGGAGCAACCTTCAAGCCTCATCTGAGTGCAGGAGAGTCCTTCAGCCCAGCTTGATCCAGCTCTGCTCCGACACCACTCGCCAGCCACAATGGTTGAGCCGACACCAGGAATTCCAGGACCTCTGGTTCCCATTCTTTTCCACATGAGCTGCTCAAGACAAGACGAAGTCCACCCTAATTGGTATTTCAGAGGGAAAGCCAGCACACCAGAAGCAAGATATGCACTCCTGGATATTCCCAGGCTCTGGAGTTTGGTCAGCACACCTTAAAATACGGGCGTAATTTATTCCTTTTAACTCAACCGCTGCTCATTAGCAGGAGCTTGTCTTAAAAGTGATTTCACAAGAGGCCTTTTGTCAAATTTACACTGGCATTTGTCAGTTTGAGATTAAGCCCTGTGTTCACCAACTTGATACCCTGCTCACACTAAAGCATAAATTAACATTTTAATGGAGCTCGGATCTATTGGAGGCCCCTTCACTACAAGCTCATTATATTTCACCTCCCCAGAAGTCCCTTTCCCTGCTTTGCTGAGCTGGGACAGGCTTTAGGACAGACTCCAGCTTTCCCTATCAAAGGGAAGAAGCTTTTTCCTCCTAAGCCATTCCTCCACCTCAAAGGAAGAGCCTTGAAAGGAATGAAAGCAACTGGGAAAGTTGGGTGTCCCCTAGAGCAGACGCTCCCACACCTTACACATTTCCTTTGTGCCACATCCCAGGTTTGCTACCCTTCTTCCCAAACCCAAAAGAGGGGGATGATAATCCAGCTCTGCCTTTGGTGGGGTCCTGTGTCAGCAGCCCCATCCATCACAGCACCCAAACCACGGGAGGAAATCCACGAGTGGATTTCAATTTCATCTCCAACCCCAGGGGAAGTGGGGGAAAAAATCCCTTTGTCCAGCCACCTTTCCCCACCAACAGGAAGGAACAAAAGCAGGAAAGGCCAGTTGCACAAGGAGGAAAACCTCTCCACCATATTGGATTTTCTATTCCCCTTCTCTAAACAATGCCTCCCATTTGTAACCTGCAATCCACCCTCCCGTGGCATCTCCCGGCCTCCAGGGATGCAGGAACCGGGAGAAATCCTCCCGCAAACCTCCCGGGCAGCGGCACTGCCATGTTTTTATCCCCCAAGGCTGCCTGCGGCGCGGGCTGCATCCTCCACAATAGGACAAAGCCCCACCACGGCTCATCCCCCTCCCTCCGCCGCACCCCCATCAGCTGTCAGCTTTCCTTAGGGATCACCGGGATGCAGCGACATCGCAGGAAAGGGTTTTCTTTTTTTTTTGGCGGGGGGAATAAGGGAAATTTGACAGGCTCGCCAGCCTCCCATCCCCCTCCTGCTGCAGTCAGGGCTGGATGGAGCCGAAGGCTGCAAAGGCGGAGCGGGAATGGGGATGGAGAGGCGGGGGATAACCACGGCTGCCTCCACCCTGCACGGACCTGCAGCCACGTTAGGTTTGTGCTACGGGGGTGGAGGCGGGAGAAGAGATGCGTGAATGGAAAAAAAATAAGGTAATAATTTAAAAAATAAATAAAAGGCAATAAATGCCCGTCGGCGTTTTATTGTCCGAGTCTCCCCACGCCCTCCCTCTGCAAAACAACCGCATTTTCCTGGGGCCCCCTGGGAACGGCGGGGATCG
Source organism: Vidua macroura (assembly GCF_024509145.1). NCBI lineage: Eukaryota > Metazoa > Chordata > Aves > Passeriformes > Viduidae > Vidua > Vidua macroura. The sequence continues at coordinate 72,142,157 of NC_071575.1, forward strand.
GGGATGGGGGTATATCCAAACACGAGGAGCTGTTGTAAAACAGATACAAAAATCATATAAAAACCCCACCCGGGGGTCCAGTTAGGGATGGGGAGAAGGATCCAGGGTGGGGGTGGGATTGGAGCTGCGGGGTGCTGTGAGAATGAATGATGGGGAAATGAGCCAGGGGTTCCCCGGGGGGATCTCACACACCAGACCCCCGGGGTAATGCTGAGGGGCGGAGGGGGAGGGTCCCAGGCTGGGCTGGAGATGAATGGGAAAGGCTCCAGGGTGGGGGTGGGAATGAAGCCGAGGGGGTGCAGTGATAATTAATGACTGGGGAAAGCACCCAGGGGTCCCCCAGGGGGTCACATACACCAGATCCCCGGTAATTGTGAGGATGGGGACGGGGGGAAGAACCCAGAGAGAGGCGAGGGGGCTATGACGGACAGGTGACAGCTGAAGAAAACGACCTGAATGGGGCGAGTGGGGTGATAATCAGGTGAGAGACTGGGGAGGGGACAGCACACCCTGGGGGAGGGGATAAAGACCCGAGCGCCCGAGGCGGGGGGGGGGGTCTCAAACCCAGGCTGGGGGGGGAGGATCAGGTGATAGACGGGCAAAAGGACAGTGGCGCCGAGGTGGGTGAGAGATGGGGAAGGGGGTCAGCCGCAGAAGCCGGGGGATGGCGGAGGGGGGGCGGCGGGGCGGGGCAGGGCGGCGGCCGCCCGCAGCAGGCCCGAGGCGCGAGCGGGCGGCGGCTGCTCCTCACCGTGAGGCCGGTGCCCAGCACGATCACGTCGTACTCCTCATTCATGGCGGCGCGCGGTGTCTCGGGGGTCTCTCGGCCGGGGCTGAGGCGAACCGGGCGCTACGCGGGGGCCGCGGGAGCGCGAGAAAATGGAGCCGCCGCCGTGAGGGGACCGCGCCGGGAGGGGCGGGGCCGGGCCACCTGCGCCCCGCCCGCGCGCCTGCCAATCACAGCCCGATACGCCACGCCATTGGCTGGCAGGGCCGTCACTCAAGGGGCGGGAGCGCTGCGCGCGCGAGCGGCGCTGCCACCGTGGTGGGGGCGCGGCGCGCATGCGCAGTTCCATGGCCGCCCCTAGGGGCTCGGACTGCGCGGGGTGGGGGGGGGGGGGGTCCTAAATTTGGGGGTGCTCCTTAATTTATGGGGTTCTTCAGTTTGGGGGGCTCCTTTATTTAGTTTAGGGGGGACTTCAGTTTAGGGAGCCCCCAGTTTGGGGGGATTCTTAATTTGGGAGAGTCCTTTATTTGGGGTGGTTTCAGTTTAGGGGGGCCCTTTCATTGGGAATTTCATGGATCCTCAGTTTGGGGGATTCCTCAGTTTTTAGGGAATTTCCTCCACTTGGAGGGGGGCCCTCGGTTTATAGGGGGTTCTTTATTTGATCTAGGTTTGGGGGGGTTCTCAGTTTTGGTGGGCTCCTTAACCTGGGGGGTTCCTCAATTTAGGGAATTCATCAAATTGGGGGAGTTTTCAATCTGGGGGGGTCCTCAATTTGGGTTTTTTTCCTCAATTTAGGGGATGATCCTCTATTTGGGGGAGTTCTTAATTTTAGGGGACCTCTCATTAGTGGGGGATACAGCTTAAGGGGCTTCTCTGTTTGGGGCAAGTCCCCCTATTTGGGGGATCCTTAATTTCGAGGGGATCCTCAGTTTGGGGGTGTTCCTTAATATTGGGCAAGTCCTCAATTTAGGGGGTTCTCAGCATCCTCAATTTAGGGAGGTCCTTAAATTAGGGTGGGTTGTCAGTTTAATGGGGTCCTTAAATAAATAATGGGTTCCTAAATTTGGGGGTTCCTCAGTTTAAGGGGGGTTTAATTGGGCCCCCCAATCCCTCCACATCTGATGCTTTTCCATCCCATCCCAGACACCCCGTGGACCACTTTTGATGGGAAATCTGCTAACTATCCCAACAAACACCCCTAATTAGGCTGCATTCCTACTTCCCAAAATCCTGTTTGGGGAAAAAAAAACGGGAAGGAAAAGTTTTTTTGGAAAAAAAAAAATGAATTCCCTGGGGGAATTTTGCAGGCATAAAGCTGAATCCACATTCCTTTTCTAACCCTCAAAATAATGCACCTTCCCCTTAATGTTTTGAAATGTGCTTCCATTTTTTTAAGGAGTTCCCCCATTGTGTTTCCATGGATATTTGGGAACATTCCCACTGGTTTTTCTCATCAGTAATACTGGGAGGACACAGCTATTCCATGGCTTATTAAAATGATAAAAAGTGGGAATGAAGCAGCTCCTTGCATTTCCTGCTGTAGGGAGGCCAGAGCTGGATTTATGGATTTAAGCATCCATAGATCCTTACATTTTAAATTTAAGGACTAAATTTAATCCTTTAATTTTTTTTTTTTTTATTATTCCTTTTAGAGGGATAAAATCATTTCCTCACCCCACCCAGGGGCTGATCCCAAATTCCTGCTCCAGGGATAGCAAGGTGGGAATTTCCCACTCGAACCCAGCCGTGAGCACCATGGTTCACAGTGCACACCTTAACTCTTTTTTTTGGGGGGGATGGCAGATGTTAAAGATCAGGAAGATCCCTTCCTGATCTTTAACATCTGCCATCCCCCCCAAAAAAAGCAGAATTCCATCCGTTTTTAACTCTTGGCATTACAAACAGACAAGGACACATCACTTTTCGATGGAATTTATAATTCCAGCTGCACAAACCCAACAGCTGCAGCTGCTCTTACCTTGCTGTGTATTCCAGGCTTCCAAGAGCAGATTATTGGGATTTAAATTATTGGGAACTGCCCAAGCATTCCAGTCTGGAATAAAACACCTCCTTATTTCAGTCTGAGCCAGAGATCCCTGATGTCCTCACAAGGCTGAGGTCCCACTACAGATTCCTGCAGGTTTTGGCATCAGCTGTGGGCTACAAGAAGGATTCAAAAGGTTGATGCAGCTTCAAGAGTCTCTCTCCTACCCAAAGAGGTCAAATGAAACATTAAATTGCAAATTAAAGCAATTTAAGGGATTAGTGGAGAGCAGGTCCGTGAAGAGCTAGAAAAATCCATGATCCAGGTGGATCTTCTCCGTGGGGATGGTCAGGGTGTGGAAATTCCCAGGAAAAGCCACGAGGATCCCTGGAAGAGGCACTTTCCTTGGATGGCTCTGTTTCAGGGAGCTGCACAGGAAGAGGTGAAAGAAGAAAATAAATTTATAAAGGTGGATCAGAAGAAGAATGTGATAAAAACATGGAATTGTTTGGGTGGAAAGGGACCTTAAAGATCATCTCATTCCAATGGGCAGGGACAACTTCCACTATCCCAGGTTGCTCCAACCTGGCCTTGGACACTTCCAGGGATGGAGCAGCCACAGCTTTTTTGGGAAACCTGTGCCAGGGCCTCCTCACCCTCCCAGGGAAAAGCCCAGACCCATCACCTCCATTATCATTTGAGATAATCCTATTTAAAACATTTCTCCTAAATCTACAGCCAAATGCCAAGCTTGGCTCCTCTGCTCAGTATTGGGTAAAAATCCTTGGTTTATGGGGGGTTCTTTATTTGGGGACAGAACTAGGTTTGGGGGCATCTTCAGTTTTGGTGGGCTCCTTAAACTGGGGGGGGGGGGTTCTTCTATTTAGGGTATTCATCATTTTGGGGGAGTTTTCAGTCTGAGGGGGAATCCTCCATTTAGGGGGTCCTCAGTTTGGAGGGGGTTCCTCAATTTAGGGGGTTTTCCTCAATTTAGAAGATCCTCTATTTGGGGGATTCTTAATTTTGAGGCTCCTCTCATTAGTGGGGGATATAATTGAAGTGGGTTCTCTTTTTGGGGCAAGTCTCCTTAATTTAAAGAATCCCCTCACTTTGGGGATTCAATTTGGGGATTTTAATCAGCTCTTTCCCTGAATCTGGCAAGGAATAAGCGATGTACCATGTGGCAAAGGAGCAGGCCCCCTCCTCTTCACGTGCTGACTTGTGTTCCCTGGAAAAGCTGGATGACATCAGGCCTCCTGGCCAGCTGCTGGGCCAGCGTTCCCGTGGCATCGGGAGCGTCCCGGAGCCCGGCCCGCAGCAGGATCCCGGCGGCTTCCGCGCGCTGCCCGGCGCTGGCCACGTGCAGGGCTGGGGTGGGGGGGGGGGACACAACACCAGCTGGGGTCAGCTCATCCTGCTTTGCAGGGAAACAGGAGTCCCCGTGGGAATAAATGGGTGGAGGGTGAGAAATGAGTTCTGCCAGTGTGGGATTATGGAGTGGTTTGGGTTGTTGGGTTGGGGTAGAATCGCAGGATTAAGGTTGGGATCGTTGAGTCTGATCTTAAAAGATCATCCAGTTCCACCCTCCTGCCATGGGCAGGAACCTCCCACTGTCCCAGGGCTGCTCCAGCCCCAGTGTCCAGCCTGGCCTTGGACATTCCAGGGATCCAAGGGCAGCCCCTCCCCACCCTCACTGTAAAAAAAATCTTCCTTCCATCTAATCCAAAGGAGGCGTCCTGATCTCTCTGGATAATCCTGATGTGGATGAGGAGCTTCCCAAGGACGCAGCGACCCAAACCCAGCCAAGGAGGAGCCACAGGGAAAAAAAAACATCCCAGGGTTGGATGAGCTCAGCAGAGCTTGGATTTAGTCACTGAGGGGGAGGAGGGAGAGATGGCACTGCTAAAATGTGGCTTTAACCAAACCCCAGGGCTGGGGAATTTGCCAATTTTGGCGATGGCTGAAACAAATTTGTCTTTTTTTTATTTTTTAAATTTTTTTTTTTGGGGTGGGGGGGGCGATGCTGATGCAAGAGCTGCCTGAGCCTTTCCCGCTGGGAATGCCGACGCTCCAGCATCGCTATAGCAACTCCATTTCCGTGCCAGCTCTCTGGTATTATTTGCTCATCAGCCATTTCCAGGCTGTTTGCTAAGGAATTGAGGCTGGAGAGCTCAATCCTTGTGTTTGCCCATCCAACATGCTTCCAACAGGATCATTCCAGTCAAATTTGAGGCAGCATTGGAGCTCCTCAGGTGGAAAATAAGCAGGAAATTCCCAGTTTGGGTCTCTGTTCTTCCCCCAAGGGAAAAGCCCCAGCAGAAATTCCAGCAAATTGAAAGCCAGGGAGTGCAAAATGCCCCCCCAAAAAAAAACCCTGGGATAATCCATCAAGCTGCTCCCAGAGCAAATATATCCAAGGATTTGGCATCTCCCTGCACGCTGAGGTTGGGATGTGCTTATGGAAGCTCTTGGTGTCACATAAAGCTTGGAAAACCAGCTTGGAATTCTCACCAGAACGGCCCTTCCCATCCTTAGCCTGGAGATCAGCACCGAGGGACAGCAGGGTCTGGATGGTGTGTCCATGTCCTTCCTGCAGAACGTGGAATTTGGGATCAGCTCTGTGCTTGGATCCATCCCTAACCTGGGATTGCACAGATCTGCTCTGTCCTGCTCAGGTCTGGGGGTACCAGGAGCTCCAGAGGATCTTGGAGCAGATGGAAATCAGGGTCAGCTGCCCTCAGATCAGATCCAGAAGGCAGCAACTGTTATCCCATGGGAATCACGTAATCCCATGGGAACTGGCCAGAAAGGTGCCACCAGGCACCTTCCTAAAATCCCAGAATGGTTTGGGTTGGAAAAAATCCTTAAAGATCATCCAATTCCAACCCCTGCCATGGGCAGGGACACCTTCCCTACCTCAGGGTGCTTCAGCCTGGCCTTGGACATTCCAGGGATGCAGGGGCAGCCCCAGCTGCTCTGGCAATTCCAGCCCAGCCAGGAATTCCCAATTCCCAAGATCCCATCCATCGCTGCCCTCTGGCAGTGGGAGCCATTCCCTGTGTCCTGTCCCTGCAGGCCTTGTCCCCAGTCCCTCTGCAGCTCTCCTGGAGCCCCTTTAGGGCCTGGAAGGGGCTCTGAGCTCTCTCCAACTCTTGAGTTTCAAATCCCTCCAATTCCCAGGGGATCTGGAGTGGATTTTTCTGGGGTTATTCCAGCTCCAGGAGGAGAATCTGTTGCTCATCTGCCTCCCTCAGGCACTGGCATTTCCTGAAGAATTCCTCCAGGATTTGTGGTGCCCCGGGAGAAGACCAGGGTCCACTGTGTCCTCCCTCCTTCCTCTGCCAGGAGCCAATTTCAAATTCCACAGGGAAAAACCCAGCACAACCCCCACCTCCTTCCACCCTGCACAGGCTTTTCCAGAAATAAATCCTTTCTCCCTAAATAACATGCCTGATTTTGGAATTACATCCTCAATGCCATGAATTAGTCTTTGTCCTGCAGCCTGGGAATGGAAAGCTCTTATTTTTATTCCCCCCCCCCAACTCTTTTTCCCTATTCCCATAGGATTCCACAGCATCTTCCCTGATCCCAAGGCTCCCATTTCCCTGCAAACCCAATTCCATGGCAAAGCCACTGAGCCAGGAACTGCTGCACTGCCACAGCCCTGGCAGCAAATTGAATTTAAAAAATAATTTGATTTTCACGTGTTTATAAATGCAAAAGAATAAGAAAAGAGGGAGATAAAACCACAAGCCACCAGACAAACAAAAGGTGCTGTAAATACAAAGTGACACCGAGCCCGGGGAAGGAAGGGAGAGAATCCCATCCAATCATTCCCAAATCAGCCAGGAGCTGGGATTTTCTCCAAGGCACATTATATTCCCCCAAGAGCCTTGCTGTTCAACGTACCCTTGGCAACCAGAAGGGCTTTGAACGTGGTTTCTGGGAGCAGGAGGCCAGGAAAATGGGAGAAAGGGCTCCTTTGTGGCATGGCTGGATGGTGCCAGCATTCCCAGGGAGTGGCACGGATGTTTTTGTAGGAGCAGGGCACTGGGATGAGGTTTTATTCCCACCACAAGGCTCAGAGTGCTGTTAAAATCCTGGGTTTAACATCCCTGGGGCTGAGCAGGGACATTCCTGTGCTGCCAGCTGGATGTCAGGAGGGATCCTGGTCAGCAGGGAAGTTTTGGGATCTGCTCTGCATTCCCAGGGAATGTTGCAGGACCCACAACTCTGCTCCCTACACGGGTTGGGAGGAGGAGAAAGCTCCAATGGTTCTGGAATTCAAAACAACTCTGGTGTGAAGGACACAGATAAAATTCTGGGAGCTCTCCCTGCTTTCCCAGCTCTCCCACTTCTGGACATGTCCTGTCCCTCCTCTGCAGGCAGCTGGACACAAACATGGAATTCCCGGGCTGGAAAGGACCTCAAAGCCCACCCAATGCCACCTTTGCATGGCAGGGACACCTCCCACTGTCCCAGGCTGCTCCAGCCCCAATGTCCAGCATTTCCTTGGACATTCCAGGGATGCAGGGGCAGCCCCAGCTGCTCTGGCAATTCCAGCCCAGCCAGGAATTCCCAATTCCCAAGATCCCATCCATCCCTGCCCTCTGGCAGTGGGAGCCATTCCCTGTGTCCTGTCCCTGCAGGCCTTGTCCCCAGTCCCTCTGCAGCTCTCCTGGAGCCCCTTTAGGGCCTGGAATGTGCTGGAAGCTCTCCCTGGATCCTTCTCCTCTCCAGGGGATCATTCCCAGCTCTCCCAGGCTGGATCCCTGGGAACTGAAGGGCTCCAGCCCTGCAGCAGCTCTGTGCACTCCTCTGGGCTCTCTGCAGCAGCTCCAGGTCCTGCTGTTGGCCCCAGGGCTGGGATCTGGTGCTCCAGCTGGGATCTCACCAGAGCAGAGCAGAGGGGGAGAATCCCACCCTCACCCTGCTGCCCACATTTCCTTTGATGCCCAGAAAACAGGGAATGGGACTGGTCAGGATGGACAGTGGCAGAGGATGAGCCAGGAATGCAATTCCTCCACGGTGGCCAACACCTGATCCAGGCTGGTTTAGGCTTTTCCAAGGGAATTTGGGAGCAGGGACAAACCTTGGCTGCGTAGTGCAGGGCTGGCAGCTGCAGGGACGTCGCTCTCCCATTGACATCCACGCCCAGCTCGGACACCAGGAACTGGATGGAGCCATCCTGGGCTGTCACAGCTGCCCTGTGCAGGGCCTGAGCACCCAGGGCATCCACAGCTGTGGGACAGGCCTGCAGTTAAGGAATAGCATGGAAATAACACAAAGTGTACTCATCCCAAATGAGATCAGCACCCTCTGGAAGCACCAGCACTGCCAGGAAACCTCCACGAGGTTTCCCACCTCTCCCACCCTCAGTGCTTGGAACGTGAGGTTAAAACCACAACAAACTTCCCAGTCCAGAAAACAGGATCTCCTTTTCCTTAGGACATCCAGGATCTGACCAACACCTCTGGGAGAATCAGCCATGAGGGGGCCCCAACCAGCTGGGATCAACCAGCAATCAATTAATCAATCAATAAATGATTGATTGCAGTGGTCTGGTTCCTGCTGTGCACAATTGGCTCTAATGGCATTCCCTGGAGGAAATCAGGGATTTTTTGGGAGCCATCACAGGAGCAGGAGCTGCCAGGAGAGAGGGAGGGCAGGGAAGAGCTCTGGATAACTCACGGATGGACATTTCCATGTTATCCATGGCCACTGGAGCCTCCATGTCCTGGCATTCCAAGAGCTGCTTTTGGCTCTGCCACAGCTGCCCCTGGAGCGCTGGGAATGTCCTGTCCCCTGCTGCCACTGCCTGGTGTCACTGTCCCACCCCACCAGCTCTGGGGACATGTTTACCACAAAAGCTGTGGCTGTCTCTGGATCCCTGGAAGTGTCCAAGGCCAGGACAGGGCTTGGAATCACCTTGGATAATGGAAGGTGTCCCTGCCCATGGCAGGGGTGGAATGACATGATTTTTAAGGTCCTTCCAACCCAAACCATTCCATGATTCCCGCCCCAGGAGCTGATTCCTGACGACCTCACTCAGGCAAATCCTTCTCATCTCCAGGGGGAATTTGCCTTTTTTACACCATTTCTTTTCTCTACAATTTGGGAACTTGCTTCCTTACGCTCCAGTCAGGATGAAACGTGGCTCACCTGTCCTGGCAGCTCTGGCTCAGCTCCTGGGAGAGGCAGTTGAGGAATTTTGGCACTCACCTGGTGTTTCTCCAGGAGCAGCCGGGCGATGCCGACGTGCCCGTTCTGGAGAGCGTCCATGAAGGGAGTGACCCCACAGCTGTCCCTGCTGTCAGGTTTGTACTGGCACCTGGAAGTGAGGGGAGAAAAAAAAAAAACAGGACAGAGCTGTTGGCAGCTCCAAAATCCTTATGGAAGGAGACTCTCAGCAGCTGGGATTGAAAATGGAATATATGAAGCTCGTCCATAGACCATGGATAAACCTGTCCTGGTGTTTTAGGGCCTGGGGAATGATTTGTGTGGGGTTTTTTTTTGGGATCAGCTAGTTTGGGCTCTACAGATGATTTATAATTCCCTTTTTCCTGACCAGAGGGTTTCCAGAAGGGACAAGGTGTACACTGGAAGCAGGGAATAACCAGATCTTCATGGAATGATGGACAAAATCAAGAGACCACCAACCTCATTCAGGTTAAACTCCAGTGAAATGAGAGAAAATTGAATTAAAGCCTGGCTTAGATCACAGAGCTGTTTATGCTGGGCCAAGCATGGACAGGCTGGGATGAGCTGAGATTCCCAGGAAAAGCTGCTCCAGCTCTGGGAAGGGAAGGGTGAAGAGAGGAAGGCAACAGAGTTGCTTTAAAGCCACTTCCCAGCAATTTCCCAGGAAAACAAGGATAAGCCCAGCCTAAGGAAGCTGCTCCCAGCACAGAGCTGCCAGGAATCCCTTTGGTCGTTGTCACACTGGGCATGAATCAGCAGGGAAAACAAACCCAGGGCTGAGTTACATAACTGGGATTTGTGTGTCTTTCCCAGCTTGGAATCCTTGTGTCTTTCCCAGCTTGGAAAAAACCTGGAGCACGAGGAGCCAGCCTCGGGGTGGAGGGCAGGGCAGCTGTGCTTCCCCAGAGGAACAGCACAAGCATCCTTTGTGTCCAAATCCTGGCAGGGAATGGGAGGTGGGGGAGAAAAAGCTGGAAGGAGCCTGCTTACCGTTCCAGGAGCAGCTCCACGACCTGGGAACAGCCGTGCATCGCTGGGAAAAAAAGCAGGAAAAACATGGATTGCTTGTGGTTTTGTGGCATTGTGTTCCTACAGTGAGGCATGCTCGGGTTGCTGATCCTTTTGGGATGCAAGGGGCTTTATTCCCATCAATTTTTTGGTGGGATTAAAAAAAAAAAATTAAAAAAAGGCTTCCCTTCCTCTGATCCGATTGGGAAATGTTAGGTAAAGCAGGGAAAAGGTAAGGAATGGGCATTGCCTGGTTCTACCTGCCACAGAATTCAGCTGGAACAAAGAGGGCTTCTCCCAGTTATTTGTTCATTCCCAAACTGGGATCTGGGAGAAGCAAAAGGAACACAGAGCAGGGAGCTGGGGAAAAGCTGGATAACATTCCCAGCCCTCCTCAGCCACTCCCATCTCATCATCCTCACCCATCTCAGAGGGAAAAAAACGACAGAGGGGGAGGATTTGAACCCGAGGCACTGAAATATTCCAGTTTTTTTCTTGATTTTTTAAACATTTCACTTCACACAGCTTTGATCCAGCTTTTTTTTTTTTTTTTTTTTTTCCCTGCAGGTCATTTTGGCAAAACAAATGGAACATATTCAAGAGAAAAATAATATCAAACCAAGGCTGGAGCCTCATCCCAGTGAGGGATTCCCAGATTTTGGCTCTTTGTTCCTGCTCCCTGCCTGTTCTTCACCTGAGCTGATGAACCCAAGTTATGGGAATAAAAATCCCTTACAATTCCATCTTTTATCAGGAACAGAGACTTGGGACAGCTGGGATCCACTGCTGCATTCCACATCCTCTAATTACCTCTTCCCAGCTTTCTTCCCTCGGGATAGAAGAAGCAACAAAGCTGAAGGAATCAACCCTTATTAATATAAAAAATAACTGCAGGAGGGAGAAAATGACCTTTCAGGAAGACAGCTGGCCTGGTCACGGGTTAATGTGCTCAAATCCACACCCCTGGGATGGAAATCCATGGAAAAGGCAGTTAGTCCTTTCATGATTTCCCCTGGCAGCTCCAACACCATCTCCAGCCCCTCACCCCTGCTCCTGCCTTGGGAACTGGGAATATCCCCTGGGATAAGTGTGGGGATGCAAGGGAGCAGCAGTTTGGGATCAAATTGCACTGGGGGCACTGGGGGGGGCTAAGTCATAATTCCATAATTCCAGCCCTTCCCAATTCCCAGTTGCTCCCACTCCAGCTGCTGCTGCAGGGTCTGGATGGGTCAGGAAATTCCAGAAATCCACCCAAATTGTGGACTGGTGGCTCTGCCAAAGGAAACACAGGTGGAGACATCCCTAGAAAGCAGAATCCAGGTGCTGGATCCCAATTGTATGCCCATGTCCCAAGGCAGGGAGAAGACTTTGCCTCAAGGTCAGAATTCCCCCTTTCCCACAGGATAATCCCAAATCCCAGAGCTCACCCAGCCCCTCAGCTCCCAGATCCCAGCCCAACATCCACCTCCTGCTGGGAGAGGAGCTGCCAGCTCCATGGAAACAACACCTGGAACTGGGCAGGGATAGGAGAGCATAAAGAAATCGGGATCAGCCACTTGAGGCAACCTGCTGTGATCCCACAAACAGCTCATTCCCTGTTTTTTTCATTCCCAGGTCAAGCACAAGGACTCAGGGGTGCCCAAGGGCTGGAATTGTCACTGCTGATGAGCCAAGAGTGACAGAGCAAGGGCTGGAAAAGCCACGGGAGTGACAGCACAGCAGGGGCTCCTCCTAGCACCTCAGGTTTTTCCAGAGAGTCAATCCCAATTAAATTCTTTGGGAAAGGAGGCTGGGTAGCCAGGGCTCATCTCTGCTGCTGGAATACACAGCCTGATTCCCACTCTGGATGTGGTCTGAGCCCTTTTCTGCTTCCCAACAATCCTGAGGATGGCTGGGATTTCTAAACGTGCCCCATTCCCTTGAAATATCCCTTAAAAGCAAGGAAAAGGGCAGGGAAAGGGAATTGTGGACATGGTGGGCTCCAACAACAGCTCCTGTGTATTCCCAGCACAGAAAGAACCTCTGGAATTCTCACCATGGGATGAGAGCAAGGTGACTCCCAAATTTGGAGTTTATTATTGGAATCATGGAGTAATTTTGGTTGGGAAAGTGCTTGGGCCTAACCATTCCCAGCACTGCCAAGGCCACCACTGCCCCGTGTCCCCAAGTGCCACATCCACATGGATCTTAAATCCCTCCAGGAATGGGGACTCCACCCTTGCCCTGGGCAGCTCATCCCAATGCTTACAAATTCTTATAATCCCTTTCCATGAAGGAATTTTCCCAATATCCCACCTGAACCTCCCCAGGCCCAGCTTGAGGCTGTGAGAAAGAAATCCACCTGCAGGCAGATCCCAAAAAGTTCCTCTCAGCAGCTCTGCTGCTTTCAGGAGTTTCAAATGCCAGGATGTGCTTGGAGCTGGGGAGGTTTTCACACCAGGAAGGAAAATCATATCCATATTCCAAGCCAAGGGAGCTCGGATCCATCTGTGCCAGGGAGACATAACTCGATCCAAGGATACCAAGAATTCCAAGAGGCAGATTTGTGGATTTCCTGAGGGGAAAATTCCCATTTTTCTGCAAGTAGACACCAGCCTCTGCTTCCCCTGAGGGAAAACCTCATTCCTGCTTATCCCACCCCCCAAACCAACCAAAATATCCCCCCAAATTCCCAATTTTTGGCCTCTTTCCCCTCAGGCCTGGCTCCACAGTGGAGCAGGAGAGGCTGCAGCAGCTCCTGAGTCTGATCCAGGAGGGAAACCTGGATGTGCTGTGGGATTTTGAAGAGAAAATTCCCATTTTTCTGCAAGAAGGCACCAGGCTCTGCTCCTCCTGAGGGAAAACCTCATTCCTGCTTATCCCACCCCCCAAACCAGCCAAAATATCCCCCAAAATCCCCATTTCTTTGGCCTCTTTCTCCTCAGGCCCGGCTCCATGGTGGAGCAGAAAAGGTCATGGCGGCTCCTGAGGTTGATCCAGGAGGGAAACCTGGATGTGCTGTGGGATTTGTGGATTTCCTGAGGGGAAAATTCCCATTTTTCTGCAAGTAGACACCAGCCTCTGCTTCTCCTGAGAGAAAACCTCATTCCTGCTTATCCCAACCCCCAAACCATCCACAATATCCCCCAAAATCCTGATTTTTTTGGCCTCTTTCCCCTCAGGAGCCTCCATGACAGAGCAGGAGAGGTCATGGCAGCTCCTGAGGCTGGTCCAGGAGGGAAACCTGGATGTGCTGTGGGATTTTGAGGGGAAAATTCCCATTTTTCTGCAAGAAGGCACCAGGCTCTGCTTCTCCTGAGGGAAAACCTCATTCCTGCTTATCCCAATCCTGCAGACCAACCACAATATCCCCCCCCAAATCCTGATGTTTTTGGCCTCTTTCCCCTCAGGAGCCTCCATGACAGAGCAGGAGAGGTCATGGCAGCTCCTGAGGCTGGTCCAGGAGGGAAACCTGGATCTCCTCTGGGATGAGCTGAGGCTGGATGAGATTCCAGAGGTTTCCCTGGATCCACCCCTGCTGTACCTGCCGTGTGCAGAGGAGTTCTCCCCGTGGTGCTCTCCGTGTCCCAGCAGCTTGGGGACACATCCAGGAGGTACCGGAGCACCTGGGGATGCCCTTCCCTGCTGGCAATGTGGAAGCAATTCCAGCCATCCTTGTTCCTCAACAACGGGTTGGCTCCGTGCTCCACCAGGGTTTTGATCACTTCCAAGTTTTTCCTGGTGCAAGCCATCATCAGGGGAGTCCTGGAAGAAGATCCAGGGAAATAAAATAACCTGGCACAACACATTTGATTCAGGTGCTTTGCCTGAGGACCCAGGAGATTTTACAGCACTGTTTTTCCAGGCTGGGAATACTCCAGCTCCTTTTCCATGCAGTCCCTCGGAGCATTCTGTATTTTTAAGGCAAATGAGACTTTTTCCAAAGGTTTGGATATGCCTTAGGAAGCGCAGAGCTCCCTGGTTTTAATCCATGGGTGGAAGAGCACGGCCACACAAATCCAGGCTCATGAAATCCTCAGCTCCAGGCTGGCACAGCATCAATTCCCAGCTCTGGAATGCTGCCTTTGGACTCGTGGCAATTCAGCTCCAAAGGGCCTTCCCAGGCTTTCATCTGGGAGCTGGGGAGAATCCTTGTTTTCTTTTTCCAGAAACCCCCATCCCTAAGGGAAGAGCGGAGCAATAATTTACAATTTTTAGGAGAGGGGAGGGGAAAGCATGGATAGGGCTGGAATTTCTCCCAAAAATCCAACTGGATCCACAGTGTGGGCAGCAGGGGAAGGGAATTCTGCCCCCAGGTGATCCCACATGGAGTCCAGCTCTGGGATCCCAATATAAGGACCTGGAGCCGCTGGAGCAAATCCAGAGGAGGCCTTGGAGCTGCTCCAGAGCCCCTCTGCTCTGGAGCCAGCCTGGGAGAGCTGGGAATGCTCCCCTGGAGAAGGGAAGGATCCAGGGAGAGCTTCCAGCACATTCCAGGCCCTAAAGGGGCTCCAGGAGAGCTGCAGAGGGACTGGGGACAAGGCCTGCAGGGACAGGACACAGGGAATGGCTCCCACTGCCAGAGGGCAGCGATGGATGGGATCTTGGGAATTAGGAATTCCTGGCTGGGCTGGAATTGCCAGAGCAGCTGGGGCTGCCCCTGCATCCCTGGAATGTCCAAGGAAAGGCTGGACACTGGGGCTGGAGCAGCCTGGGATAGGGGAAGGTGTCCCAGGATGATCCTTAAGCTCCTTCCCATCCGTTCCATGATCCCAAACACTGCCTCCAGCAGCCACATTCCCACCTTCCCCACCCAATCCCAAATCCCAGCACCTACCAGTCAGCCTTTTTCAAGCAGTCCACGCTCGCCCCTCTCTCCAGAAGGAAGGACACACATTCCTGGTGTCCCATGGAAGCAGCCTCATGGATGGGTCTCTTGTAGTCCCCATTGGTCACCTCCATGTCCATCCCGATCTCCCGGACCAGGAATTCCAGCACATCCCGGTGTCCCAAGCGAGCTGCGTGGTGCAGCAGGGAATCTCCCAAACGTCCCCAACGCCAGCTGGGAACCTCTGGAATCTCATGCAGCCTCAGCTCATCCCGGAGGAGATCCACGTTTCCCTCCTGGACCAGCCTCAGGAGCCGCTGTGGCCTCTCCCGCTCTGCCATGGAGCTGGGCCTGAGGGGAAAGAGGCCAAAAAATCAGGAATTTGGGGGGATATCCAGGTTAGATTGGGGGTTGGGATAAGCAGGAATGTGGTTTTCCCTCAGGAGAAGCAGAGGCTGGTGTTTACTTGAAGAAAAATGGGAATTTTTGCCTCAGGAAATCCACAAATCCCACAGCACATCCAGGTTTCCCTCCTGGACCAGCCTCAGGAGCCGCCATGGCCTCTCCTGCTCTGCCCTGGAGCCGGGCCTGAGGGGAAAGGTGCCAAAAAAACGGCACCTTTGTGGGATTTGGGGGGATATTTTTGTTGGTTTAAGGGGTTGGGATAAGCAGGAATGAGGTTTTCCCTCAGGAGAAGCAGAGCCTGGTGCCTTCTTGCAGAAAAATGGGAATTTTCTCTTCAAAATCCCACAGCACATCCAGGTTTCCCTCCTGGATCAGCCTCAGGAGCTGCTGCAGCCTCACCTGCTCCGCCATGGAGCCGGGCCTGAGGGGAAAGAGGTAAAAAAATGGGGATTTTGCAGGATATCCTGGTTGGATTGGGGGTTGGGATATGCTGAAATGAGGTTTTCCCGTAGGAGAAGCAGAGGCTGGTGTCTACTTCCAGAAAAATGGGAATTTTCCCCTCAGAGAATCGCCAAATCCCACAGCACATGCAGGTTTCCCTCCTGGACCAGCCTCAGGAGCTGCCACAGCCTCTCCTGCTACACCATGGAGCCAAGCCTGAGGGTAAAGAGGTAAAAAAATGGGAATTTTTCAGGATATACTAGTTGGATTGGGGCATTGGGATATGCTGAAATGAGGTTTTCCTGTAGGAGAAGCAGAGGCTGGTACCTACTTCCAGAAAAATGGGAATTCTTCCCTCAGGAAATCCACAAATCCTTAGGTTTTCCCTCAGAAGAAGCAAAGTCAGGTGTCTACTTGCAGAAAAATGGGAATTTTCCCTCAGGGAATCCCCAAATCCCACAGCACATCCAGGTTTCCCTCCTGGACCAGCCTCAGGAGCTGCTACAGCCTCTCCTGCTCCGCCATGGATACGGGCCTGAGA
Organism: Vidua macroura; assembly: GCF_024509145.1. Classification (NCBI taxonomy): domain Eukaryota; kingdom Metazoa; phylum Chordata; class Aves; order Passeriformes; family Viduidae; genus Vidua; species Vidua macroura. The sequence continues at coordinate 72,158,271 of NC_071575.1, forward strand.
GAAAAGAGGCCAAAAAATGGGGATTTTGGGGGATATTTTGGTTGGTTTGGGGGTTGGGATAAGCAGGAATGAGGTTTTCCCTCAGGAGAAGCAGAGCCTGGTGTCTACTTCCAGAAAAATGGGAATTTTTCCCTCAGGAAATCCACAAATCAGCCTCTTCCTTGGGATGAGCAGGAATTTCCTTCTCCCTCAGAATAACAAGAAAGTTTTCTTCTCCCTGTGGATAATTTAAAAATTCCCTTCAGAAAGCCAGGATCTGGCCTCTCCTTCAGGAAAACCAGGATTTTTCCTCTCCCTCTGAAATTCAGGAAGGAGTCACACCTCAGTAAAAGCAAAAAAATCCCATTTTTCCTTGGGAAAATTAGGATCTGGTCTCTCCCTCCAGAAAAAAGGATTTTTTTTTTTTTTCTTAGGATTTCTTTTTTTTTTTGCTTAGGAATAGCAGGATCTGCTCTTTCCCTTAGGAAAAACAGAAATTCCCTTTTTTCCTCAGGAAAACCAGAAGCTTCCTTTTCCATTGGGAAACACAGGAACAAAATGCTCTCTGTGGAAAAGTAGAAATTCAGTCTTCCCTCTGGAAAACCAGAAATCAGCCTTTCCCTCAGGAAAACAGGAGACCTTTAGGCAAAAAGAAATTTCTTTTTTTCCTTTGGAAAAACAGAAACCAGAGCCTCCCTCAGCAAATCCAGAAATTCCCTTTTTTTCTCAGGGAAAAATGGACAATTCCTTTTTATTCAGGAAAACCAGGACTTCACCTCTTCCTCCAGAAAACCTGAATTTCCCTGTTCCTTTTGGAAAACCAGGAACTTCTTTTTTTCCTTGGGAAAACAAGGAAAAACACCCATCAGGAAAAAACAGAATTCAGCTTTTTCATATGGAAAACCAGGAATGGGTTTCTCCCTCAGGAAAACCAGGAATTTCCATTTCCCCTCAGGAAAATTAGAAACCAGCCTCTCCCTCTGGTAACACAGAAATTTCCATTCCCTCTGGGAAAACTCCAAAATTCCTGTTCCTCTTAGGAAAGCCAGAAAGCAGCTGGAAATCCATAGATTTTCCTTTTCACTCAGAAAAACTTGAAATTCGCCTTTTTTCCTCTGGAAAACGAATAATTTCCTTTTCCCTCCGGACAGCCGGACACCAACCCGTCCTCCGGGAAAAGCAGCAATTCCCTTTTCCCTCCAAAACGAACGGGAAATTCCCTTTTTCCTCAGGAAAAAAGCCCAAAAAAATCCCTTTTTCCTGAGGAAAAAAAGCCCAAAAATTCTCTTTTTCGTCAGGAAAACCAGAAATTCCTGTTTCCTCCGAGTCTCCCGGGAAAAGGCCGCTCCCGCAAGCCGGGATCTCCCCCCCTTATCCCCTCCCCATCTCATCCCAAGCCGCGCAATTCCCGCGGGAAAATTCCCGGTTTTTCCAACCCACCCGCGCGCCGCGGAGCGCTCGTGACGTCACACGCGGGGGACTTACGTCACAGCAATGGGAGAAGGAATTAAACCCCTCCCAACCCGGAAGTGCCACGCCATTGGACAGCGCTGGGCGCTGCTCTGGCTTCTGATTGGGCAGCGCGGAGGGGGCGGGACCGGAGGAGCGCGCGGGGCCGTGAGCGCCGGGAGCGGGTGAGGCTGGGGGAGGAGGGCGCGACCATTCCTGGGCAACGTGGGGGGGGCGCAGGGAAGGGGTTCTTTGGGAACGTGGAGGCCCTTGGGAATGAGGGAATCCTTGGAATTGAGGGATTAGCACCGAGGGGACCCTTGGCAAAGGCGGGGGATTGATATTCAAAGGGCTTTTGGCGCTGCGGGGAACCTTTGGCTCTGAGGGGACTTTGGGAATGGAGGCTCCTGTGGCGTTGGGGGCACCGTTGGAAATGGGGGAGTCCTTGGAATTGAGGGGTTTGGGAATGAGGGGACCCTTGGAAACGAGGGGGGACTTGGTATTGAAGGGATTTTTGGTACTGCGGGGGGGCTCGGACATTGAGGGGGCCTTGGGAATGGGGGCTCCGTCGACGTGAGGGGACCCTTGGAAAAGGGGGAATCCTTGGAATTAGGGATTGCAAATGAGGGGTAACGGGATGGGGGAGTGAACGGGGGCTGAGAAGGGGTTAAAAGGGAATTCCTTGGGAATGAGGGGCCCCTTGGGAATGAGGGAATCCTTGGAATTGGGGGATTGGCGCTGAGGGGACCCTTGGCAGTGAGGGGGTCCTTGGGAATGGGGGAGTCCTTGGGATTTGAGAGGACCCTTGGGAATGGGGGAATCTTTGGGATTTTAGGGTTTGCCAAAGGGGTAACGTGGTAACGGGGGTGGGGGAGTGAGCAGGGAGGATCTGGGCTGAGAAGGGGTTAAAAGGGAATTCTTTGGGAAAGAGGGAATCCTTGGAATTGAGGGATTGGCACTGAGGGGACCCTTGGCAGTGAGGGGGTCCTTGGGAATGGAGGAATCCTTGGGATTTGAGAGGACCCTTGGGAATGGGGGAATCCTTGGGATTTTAGGGTTTGCCAAAGGGGTAATGTGGTAACGGGGTGGGGGAGTGAGCAGGGAGGATCTGGGCTGAGAAGGGGTTAAAAGGGAATTCTTTGGGAAAGAGGGAATCCTTGGAATTGAGGGATTGGCACTGAGGGGACCCTTGGCAGTGAGAGGGACCTTGGAAATGGGAGAATCTTTGGAATTTTAGGTTTTGCCAAAGGGGTAACGTGGTAACGGGGTGGGGGAGTGAGCAGGGAGGATCTGGGCTGAGAAGGGGTTAAAAGGGAATTCCTTGGGAATGAGGGGATCCTTGGAATTGGGGGATTGGCACTGAGGGGGCTTTGGGAATGGTGGGGGATTGGAAATGAGGCGACCCTCTGGATGAGGTCGGTGCATCCATGTGGGAAAAGGGTTTGGAAAGGAGGTTCTGGGGGGAAAACGGGGAGCAGCTCCAGCTTCCTCCGAAATATTTCTCTGTCCCTCTGGAGCTTCCCCCCTCCATCCTCTGATCCTTTGACTTCCCAGCTGGAATGTCGGAAGCCACACGGGAAATCTTGGGAAAAAGGGGGAAAAATAGGGATGCAGGTGAAAGCTGAGCAAGAAATTCCATTTATTAAGTAGAATCCTGGGATGATTTTGGTTGGAAAAGATGGGTAAATCATCAAATCCAGCCCCAAATTCCCTCAGCACATTCCTAAAAGCCATTGGAGTGTCTTGGCTTGGGGTTTTTTTTTCCCTTTTACTTGCCTCATTTCCCATATTTTGAGGAAATTGGGATGTTGGAAAACAGCCTCCCCAGGGAGCTGAGTGGTTTTTAACTCTGCTGAGCTGAAAAGGAGGAAGCAGCACGTCCATAAAATCATCCAGCTGAGGGAAAAACCCCACAAATCATCCAATCCAAGCGTTATCCCAAAAAATAACCAGGCTGATCCTTGGGTCCTGCCCTGAAAGGGAAATGGAGCATTTGTTTGGGGACGTGTTAAATAGAAATAAATAAATAAAAGGAAGCAAAAGTGAAACTGCTGACGCTGGCAGGAGGGAGCTCAGCCCTTCCTGCTGGATTTGGGTTCTTTTGTGGGAAAAAAATTGCATTTATTGGGGCTTTTTTGGGGTTTTTTTTTGTGGCCAGAAGAGAGGAGTTTGTGCCTATTCCAAGTAAGGTTTGGTTATTTTATGGGAATAATTCCCAGGATTTATTTTTTTTTTTAAACTGCAAATGGGTTAAATTTCCTCCCCTAAAGGATGATCCCAGCTTGGAAAGTTTGGGTGGTTGAATGTTGGATCCAGGGTGTGAGGAGCAAGGCTTGTTCTTTAAAATGTTTAAAAGTTTAATAAGGGATAAAAGGATTCCATAAATTCCATGAAAAAGAGTTTTCTTAACTGATTTCCTCGCTGGGAAAGTGAGTTTGTAATTTCATTTCATTTTTATTTTTATTTTTATTTTATTTTATTTTATTTTGGTTTATTTTAATTTTATTTGGTTTATTTTATTTATATATATATCTATATCTATATATATGTATATTTATTTATATTTATATTTATATCTATATATATATAAATATATATATATCTATATATAAATATATATATATATATATATGTATCTAGTGCAAATTGCCAAAAGCACACCATTAGCTCAAAATAATTTTCTTCTATATTTTTTTATTTTATTAAAAGCATATTGTTGAGGATTATATATAGTTCAATATTATATATATTATATATAGTTACGTAAATAAAAGCATCTGACTAAATTATTTTAATTTAATTAACATTTGAATTTTAATTAAATTTAATTACATAGTTCCTGTTTTAATATTATGTGAAGACCTAAAACTATAATATGTTCATTTGATTACTATTTATATATCTAAAAAGTAGATAAAAGAGATTATAAATCGTATTATATGAAAATTGTTGTGGATAATAATAAGTTGTAAAAATCAATACATAAATGTGGAAGTCAATAATTATATTATAATATTATTATATATACTATATATTATATATTATCGTATTTATTATATAAAATATTATCTATTCCATAACCTTATATCATTATAATTCTATATTCTGTTATAAATTATTATATTATATTATATTATATTATATTATATTATATTATATTATATTATATTATATTATATTATATTATATTATATTATATTATATTATATTATATTACATTATATTATATTACATTATATTATATTATATTATATTATATTATATTATATTATATTATATTATATTATATTATATTATATTACATCACATTACATTACATCACATTACATTGCATTGTATTACGTTATATCATTACATTATTAATATAACATATTATAATGATTTTATTATAATATTGATAATATAATAATATTCTATAATGTAATTGTATCTAGTTATAATTTTAAAATAAAATAATGTAATATTACTAGTTTATAATTATTATAAAATAACATATAATCATGTTTTATGTTATTAATAATATTATACTATTATTCAGGTGTAGCATTAGAATTTAAATTTTATGGTAATTGTAATAGTATTACATTTCTGATATAATCAACTATGCTTTATTATATATTATATTTATAATATATATTCTTAATATAATACAATATGATATAATATAATGTAATAGAATGTAATAGAGTGTAAAATAATATAATGTAATGTAATATAATATAATATAATATAATATAATATAATATAATATAATATAATATAATATAATATAATGTAATGTAATATAATATAATGTAATATAATGTAATATAATGTAATATAATATAATGTAATATAATGTAATATAATATAACTTAATATTATATTTTAAATATTATATATACTATAGCCTATATATTATAATATATGGTATACATGATATACATTATTTATGTTATATACAATTGTATTTATAATATACATAATAATATATTATAAACATACAAAACTTCTTAAATATATATTATATTATATTATATTATATTATATTATATTATATTACATTACATTATATTATATTACATTATATTATATTATATTATATTATATTACATTACATTATATTATATTATATTATATTATATTATATTACATTATATTACATTATATTATATTATATTATATTATATTATATTATATTATATTATATTACATTATATTATATTATATTACATTACATTATATTATATTATATTATATTACATTATATTACATTACATTACATTATATTATATTACATTACATTACATTACATGATATTATATTGCATTGTATTATAGTGTATTTATTCTATTATATTTATCCTATTTTAAAACTATATTATCATTCATAACAAGGGCCACCCCCAGCTTCCCTGGGAATTCCCTGGCAGCCAGGAATTCCTTCCCCACACCCCAGCTGGCTCTGCTCTCAGGAGAGCCCCTGAGGCTGGGGCCTCTCCCAGTGGCCGCTCTGGGTTTTCCCTGCAGCCTCCGCCGTGCCGGGGATGAGGAGCTCCCGGCGCAGGCGGCTCACAGCCCCCGAGTGCGCCGCGCTCGCCCGCAGCCCCGAGGGCTCGGCCCCGCTGCGGCAGCCCCTGCGCCTGGGCACAGGAGGGGGAAACCGCGGCCTTCATCCCGTCCACGGGACACGGAGACATCCCAGAGGTACTGCTGGGAATCCTGGAGCCAGCCTGGGGGAGCTGGGAATGATCCCCTGGAGAGGAGAGGGATCCAGGGAGAGCTTCCAGCACATTCCAGGGGCTCCAGGAGAGCTGCAGAGGGGCTGGGGACAAGGCCTGCAGGGACAGGACACAGGGAATGGCTCCCACTGCCAGAGGGCAGCGATGGATGGGATCTTGGGAATTGGGAATTCCTGGCTGGGCTGGAATTGCCAGAGCAGCTGGGGCTGCCCCTGCATCCCTGGAATGTCCCAGAAAGGATTGGAGCAGCCTGGGATAAGGGAGGTGTCCCTGGAATGAGCTTTGAGGTCCCTTCCCACCTAAACTGGTCCGGGATTCTGGGATTTGGAACACTAAGGATCCATCCCGAGGGATTTTTATGGAAAATGGGGATAGAAAAGAGAGGAAAAGGGAAGGGAGACCCTTCATGGTTTCCTGAGATTCCAAGTGAAGCCCCTGGGTCCATGAATGAATTGGAGAGGAGATGGAGCCAATCCCAGGCTGGGAGAGCTGGGAATGCTCCCCTGGAGAAGGGAAGGATGCAGGGAGAGCTTCCAGCACATTCCAGGCCCTAAAGGGGCTCCAGGAGAGCTGCAGAGGGACTGGGGACAAGGCCTGCAGGGACAGGACACAGGGAATGGCTCCCACTGCCAGAGGGCAGGGATGGATGGGATCTTGGGAATTGGGAATTCCTGGCTGGGCTGGAATTGAATTCCCAGAGCAGCTGGGGCTGCCCCTGCATCCCTGGAATGTCCCAGGATAGGCTGGAGCAGCCTGGGATGGTGGGATTGGAATGGGATGGGATTTGAGGTCCCTTCCCACCCAAACCATTCCGGGATTCTGGGATCAAGGAGGCTCAGAATCCATCCCGAGGGATTTTTATAGAAGTTGGGGATGGAAAAGGGAAGGGAGACCCTTCCTGGAGTCCCGAGCTTCCCAGTGAAGCCCCCGGATCCCAAAATTCCTTCCTGGAGCAGAGTCGGGGTGGGGCTGGATCCAATCCCAGGCTGGGAGAGCTGGGAATGGAGGGAATTCCCTGGGAAAGGGAGATTGGGGTGGGATTTTGGGAATTGGGAATTCCTGGCTGGGCTGGAATTGCCAGAGCAGCTGGGGCTGCCCCTGCATCCCTGGAATGTCCAAGGCCAGGCTGGGCATGGGGGCAGTGGGAATTGTCCCTGCCATGGCAGGGGTGGCACTGCAGGGGCTCTGAGCTCCCTTCCCACCCAACCCATTCCAGGATTCCATGAAAAAAAACTTTCCTTAACCAATTTCCTCTCGGTGAGAGTTTGTCATTTTATCCTCTTATTTTATTTTTATTTAATTTATTTTATTTCTGTTTGGTTTATTCTTACATTTTTATTTTTTTAAACTTTTTTTTTTTGTTTTATTTGATTTCTTTTTCATGTTACTTGGCATTATTCGTTCTTGTGGTTTTATTATTTTAATTTTTGGTTTTGCTATTTTATTTTGTTATTTTGTGTTTTGTTGCTTTATTGTTTTTCCTTCCTCTAGGTTTCACTTATTGTGTCTTATTTTTATGTTATTTTACATTATTTATTTTTGGTTTTATTTTATTTTTATATTATTTTATTTTTCGCATCAGATTTTCATTTCATTTGTATTTTTAATTTGTTTTTTATTCTTTTATTTTTATATAGTTTTATTTATTTTATATCAGATTTTAATTTTTTCATTTTCTTTTTTATTCTCTGATTTTTATTTTATGTTATTTTAATCAGATTCTAATTTATTTTTATATTTTTCTTTTGAATTCTTTGATTTTTATTTTCTTTATATTGGATTCTAATTTAATTTATTTTCCTTTTTTCCTTTGATTTTTATTTCATTTTCTTTATATCAGATTTTAATTTAAATTTTTTCCTTTTTTTCCATTTTATTTTATTATTTTATTTTATTTTATTTTATTTTATTTTATTTTGTTTTGTTTTATTTTGTTTTATTTTGTTTTATTTTGTTTTGTTTTGTTTTTTTTTATTTTATTTTATTTTGTTTTATTTTATTTTATTTTGTTTTGTTTTGTTTTATTTTTTTTATTTTATTTTATTTTATTTTGTTTTATTTTATTTTATTTTATTTTATTTTATTTTATTTTATTTATATCAGATTTCAATTTAATTTTTCATTTTCTTTTTTAATCCTTGATTTCCATCCTATTTCATTTCATTTTATTCCCCACATCCTGCTGCCTCCACACCTGTGGCTGAGCAGAAACCCAAGACAACCCACGTGGAATTACTCCTGAAAATGTGGGATTCACACCCACTTTCCTGTACTTGCCTCCCTTCCCAAAAACCATTCCCTGCCCAGCCTGGGAAAATCCCGAATTCTTCCTCACTCCGCGATCTCCGCGGAATTCATTCCCGCTTTTCCCCTTTGTGCAGCAGCAGGCCAGCAGAGGAAAATCCTGGATTTCTTTGGGATCCTGAAGGCGCCGCGAGCGGGAGCTGCCGCCATGCAGAGCTGTGGGATCAAGGAAGAGCCGCTGGATCCCTTTCCCCCCGCGCCTCCCGCTTCCTTCAGCAGCCCCTCCCTTTCCCTGCCTCCCCAGCACTTGCTGCCACCTCCCAGGGGACATTCCAGGAAAAGAGCAATTCCCAAGCCAGAGCAGGATCTCTGGGAGGAGCCTGAGGAGAAGATTCCAGAGCTCAGCGGGATCAAGCAGGAGTGGGAAGAGCTGGAAGTGGAACCCCTTCCCGATTCCCACTACGGGCTCCTGGGCACTCAGAGCTGGCAGGTTCCTCAGGGATCCATGGATGATCTTCCTCCTGAAATCCTCAGGAATATTTTTGCTTTCCTGCCAGTGCTGGATCTGTACCAGAACCTCAGCCTGGTGTGTCGCTGCTGGAGGGAGATAATCCAGGATCCACGGGTAAGGAACGCTCTGGGATCATCCCATGGGATCATCCATGCCTCCCTTTGTTCCTTTAAATCCCATCATTCTTCCCATGGGATCATCCATGCCTCCCTTTGTTCCTTTAAATCCAATCATTCTTCCCATGGGATCATCCATGCCTCCCTTTGTTCCTGTAAATCCCATCATTCTTCCCACAATTCATGAAGTTTTAGGTCTCCTGTCCTTTTGTTTTTGGTCTTCTGGACCAAAAGTTGCTGCCCTATATCCAGAATCCAGGATCCACGGGTAAGGAATGCTCTGGGATGATCCCATGGGATCATCCACGCCTCCCTTTGTTCCTTTAAATCCCATAATTCTTCCCATGGGATCATCCATGCTCTGCCTGCCTCCTTATTCCTTTAAATCCCATGGTTCTTCCCACAATCCATGAAGTTTTAGGTCTCCTGCCATTTTTTTTTTTTTTTGGTCTTTTGGACCAAAAGATCCAAGATCCATGGGTAAGGAACGCTCTGGATAATCCCATGGGATCATCCACACCTCCCTTTGATCCTTTAAATCCCATAATTCTTCCCATGGGATCATCCATGCTCTGCCTGCCTCCTTATTCCTTTAAATCCCATGATTCTTCCCATAATCCATGAATTTTTAGGTTTCCTGCCATTATTTAGGACCAAAAGCTGCTGCCCTATATCCAAAATCTGAGATCCGTGGGTAAGGAATGCTCTGGGATGATCCCATGGGATCATCCATGCCTCCCTTTGTTCCTTTAAATCCCATCATTCTTCCCACAATCCATGAAGTTTTAGGTCTCCTGCCCTTTTGTTTTTGGTCTTCTGGACCAAAAGATCCAAGATCCACGGGTAAGGAATGCTCTGGGATGATCCCATGGGATCATCCATGCTCTGCCTGCCTCTTTGTTCCTGTAAATCCCATCATTCTTCCCACAATCCATTAATTTTTAGGTCTCCTGCCATAATTTTGGACCAAAAGCTGCTGCCCTATATCCAAAATCTGAGATCTGTGGGTAAGGAACGCTCTGGATAATCCCATGGGATCATCCATGCCTCCCTTTGTTCCTGTAAATCCCATCATTCTTCCCATGGGACCATCCATGCCTCCCTTTGATCCTTTAAATCCCATCATTCTTCCCACAATTCATGAAGTTTTAGGTCTCCTGCCCTTTTGTTTTTGGTCTTCTGGACCAAAAGATCCAAGATCCACGGGTAAGGAATGCTCTGGGATGATCCCATGGGATCATCCATGCTCTGCCTGCCTCTATTTGTTCCTTTAAATCCCATGATTCTTCCCACAATCCATTAATTTTTAGGTTTCCTGCCTTTTATTTTTTTGTTTTCTGGACCAAAAGTTGCTGCCCTATATCCAAAATCCATGTTGGAGCAACATTCCTTCCCATCCATGGGAAAAAAAAAATATCTGGAAGATTCCATAAAATCCCCCTTGCACAGTTTTCCCTGGAGCCTTTTTTCCTGACAGGAATTATCCAAGGAATTCCTGCAGTGTCTCCAAGCCTCTGGGTGTGCTTGTGGTGCCTCTTGTCACCAAATGGATTTGGAGGAAAACCCTGGAGCTCTGTTTTGATGGATTTTGGTTCCTCTGGAATCAAGGCAAACAACTGGAAGGAATGATCCCCAAATCCCACAAAAAGTGGCTTGGGAACAGCCAGCACCTCTCCAGTCACTCACCATTCCCAAAAATCCAGCCCTATTTGCAGGCTTTGAGTTTTTTCCCCTCTCTTTTTTCCCCTCCCTCTCTTTTTTTTCCCTCCCTCTTTTTTTTTTCCTTCCTCTTTTCTTTCCCTCTCTCTTTTTTTCTCCCTCTCTCTCTTTTTTTCTCCCTCTCTCTCTTTTTTTCTCCCTCTCTCTCTTTTTTTCTCCCTCTCTCTCTTTTTTTCTCCCTCTCTCTTTTTTTTCTCCCCCTCTCTTTTTTTCTCCCTCTCTCTTTTTTTCCTCCCTCTCTTTTTCTCCCCCTCTCTCTTTTCTCCCCTCCCTTTTTCCCCATTTCTCCCCTTTCTTTCCCCATCTCCCTTTCCCATCCAGCTCCTTTTTGAACCCCAGGACTTTCGGAGCCCCCTGACTTGTCTCTTTCCCCCTTGGAATGCCCTTTTGGAATGCCACGAGGTGAAACCTGCTGCTTTGTGCTTCCCATCCCAGTTTATCCCTTGGAAAAAGCTCTACCACCAGTACCTGAAGAGGGAGGACTCAGCCCTGCAGAGAGTTGAGCAGATCCTGCAGGAATTTTCCATAACCAAGGAGCAGCAGGGATGTGTGCTGGGGCTGGTCAGGTGAGTCCAGTTTGCACCTGCACATCCTCAGATTTTTCCTTGCTTTGGCATTTCTTCTGTTGGATCCTGGGAATTGCCAGCTTTGTTTTCTAAACAGGTGAGAGATGTGCAGGAAAATGGGGAGGAGAAGTGATTTTAATGGGGGAAAAAACACTAAAAAGAGGTACAAAACTTTTCCTTGCTCTGTTTGGACACAAGATCATGGAATCATGGAATTATTTAGGTTGGAAAAGACCTCTAAGGCATGGAGTTCAACCATTCCCAGCACTGCCAAGGCCACCCGTGTCCCCAAGTGCCACATCCACAGGTGCTGGAACCTGAAATACAAAGAACTCTCAGAACTTTGGGCCTGTAAGCCAAAGCTTAGAATTAAACACAAGATTTGATCTGAGACCTTAGAGGAATCTTCCAAACTTAAGTGCTAGAAGCAAGAATGTGGATTTATAATTCAAAGCACAGACACGTTAAGCTAAGTGAAGGAAAGTTTAGAGCTTTAAGATATAGAAAAAATAAAGTAGCTACAAAAGTAAACAAAAAAAAATAGAATGCAGTATTGTAAGTTTGTGTGTCATAACATGATTGGCTAGGAAACTTACACTGAAACATAAGTCCTTTAGACAAAATATTTAAGGATTGGGTCAAAAACATAAATATCCTTATTAGCAGTGTTTTATTAATCAATAGCTCCTTAAAAAAATCTTAAAACTAAGGGTCTTGTGACCTTCTAAGCCATACCATAACAATGAGACCTGAACTCACCCTTCCCACCTGCACAAAAAAATGAGAGAAATGAATGACATCATCAAAAAGAACTCAAAAATCCCATCTCAAATTCCTTCCAAAATTCCCCACAAATAAACTATCACACACAGGGCTCTGAAATCCCCCTAGAAATGGGGACTCCACCCTTGCCCTGGGCAGCTGTGCCAGGGCTGGACAAACCTTTCCATGAAGGAGTTTTCCCTAAAATCCAAGGGGCTGGAATTCCTGTCCTGCTTGCCTGATGAGAATCCGTAGAGACCATGATTCCATGATTCTATTTCCAATGGATTTTCCTCTTTTCCCCATTCCTGGCAAGCAATTTTCCTGGATCTGCACTGATTTATCCCCCACAGCTCCCAGCAAACCCAATCCCAAGACAAATCCTTGATAGCCACGAGTGCTTTGCTCTCATCCCTGTAGTTCAGAGGGGAATTCTGTGTGCTGGAATTGGGTTTGGAGCAAGGTGGATCCAGCTTCTAGAATCATGGAGTGGTTTGGATTGGAAGGAACCTTAAAATCATCCAGTTCCACCTCCTGGGCATGGAATTCCACTAAAGGAGACTTGGAGACAGCCAGAAGGAGCTTCCAGGCTGAGGGCTGGATGCAGGAATTTATCCCAGCTCTTCTGGGTCACTGGGACACAAAAGTGTCCACTTGGACACTTCTTTTTTTTTTTTGTCCAAGTGGCTCCTGGCACAGGAATGGGCTGGAAATCCAAGTTCCAGCTGCTCAAATTCCATGGGAAAACACTGCAGGGATCAGTGAAAGCTTCTGCAGCAACACTGGGGATGCTTTGGAGGTAGCATAGTAAATTCCTCCTAGTAAAAGGAGGAATTGAGTATGGTTCCTATTAATATGGGTGTGTTCAGGTGGAGAGATTTAAAAATAATTATTATTGGGACATCAGCATGTTCATGTGTAGAGAAGATTTTTAAATTATTATTATTGGGACATCAGCGTGTTCAGGTGAAGAGATTTAAAAATAATTATTATTGAGACATGAGTGTGTTCAGGTGGAGAGAAGATTTTAAAATAATTATTATTGGGACATCATTGTGTTTAGGTGAAGAAAAGATTTTAAAATTATTATTGGGACATCAGCATGTTCATGTGGAGAGAAGATTTTAAATTATTATTATTGGGACATCAGCGTGTTCATGTGGAGAGAAGATTTAAAAATAATTATTATTGGGACATCAGCATGTTCATGTGGAGAGAAGATTTAAAAATAATTATTATTGAGAGATGAGTGTGTTCAGGTGAAGAGAAGATTTAAGAATAATTGCTATTGAGACATCTCTGTGTTCAGATGAAGAGAAGATTTAAAACTAGAGTATAATTATTATTGAGACATCAGTGTGTTCAGGTGAAGAGAAGATTTGGCAATGCATGCATGGTTTGGTTGCTAGACCTAAACACTCTTTTCTTTCCTGCCTTTTTTCACAAAATGCAGAATCACAGAAAGGTTTGTATTGGAAGAGACCTTAAAGATCCTTCAGTTCCAGCTCTCCTGCCATGAGCAGGGACATCTCCCTCTAGAACAGGTTGCTCAGCACTGCCTGAGGCAAAAATCTCAGATTCCCATATTGTGATGTGATCTGGAATAGTGAGGTATCACCAAGCACCTCAAAATATTAATCAGCAGTTAAGGCTCAGCTGTTTCCACTGCACTGTTTGTTTTTTACTTCCTGGGGTACACACAGTGAAGCAAAAGCTTGTAAAAAGTGTTGGCAAGTGTAGTGGTTTTGGTTTGTTAATTTAACATTTTTTTTAAAGATGTTTTTGTTAATGTATTAAAGAGTGTGGTGGGTTTTGGTGTTGGTTAATTATTAATGTGTTTATTTTTTGTTGTGAGATAGGATTAGGAGAAAGGTAAAGTAGGTTTAAAATTTTATAAAGGGTATAAGGAAAATTTTATTCATAGTTTCCAGGTTTCTCTTTTAACATGTGTTTTTCACAGAAGCATGTCCATTTTTTTAATGGTTGGAAGCTTTGTATCGCTTTTTAAAATGTCTCTCATGTAAAACTGTGACAGCAAGCATGATTGATTGTTTCCCCTGTGAGTGCAGAAGCCAAAACTGTGCTTGAAAAGGTATCTACAGACACATGAATATTTGAAAATTATCTAAAAGATGGGTATTTGGTAATTTACCCATATACAAAGTTAGGTGAACACTAATTTGTGTGCAATGCTCTTTGTCCAGAGGCAATCCCTACCGACAGTTATTAGCATTATTTTTGATTAGTCCAGCAAATCCCAAAGGCTCCGTGCTGCATTAATAATGAGCTGTGGGCATGAGCAGGATGTGCTGGGGAGGAGCCACAAATTCCTTGGAGAGTAAATCCCTCCTTATCCCTCCTGCACAGGTTGGTGTCATCCACAGGACCCAAGGTGGATCCCAGCGTGCTTCTCCAGGCTTTGGGAAGTCATCCCCTCTTCCCAAAGGCTCAAGTCTGTGTCCTCAGCAGATTCCCAGATTTACAGAGCAAGCCTGGGGTGAGTTTCACTCTTATTTCTGTTTTTTTAACAAATTCCTGCAGTGTCCCCAAGCCTCTGGGTGTGTTTGTGGTGCCTCATCACCAAATGGATTTGGAGGAAAACCCTGGAGCTCTGTCTTGATGGATTTTGGTTCCTCTGGAGTCAAGGCAAACAACAGGAAGGAATGATCCCCAAATCCCACAAAAAGTGGCTTGGGAACAGCCAGCACCTCTCCAGTCACTCACCATTCCCCTGGGAACTGAGCTCAGACCACATTTCTGGGGAGATCCAGGCTTTCCTTCATGCCATTCCCAGAAATTTCGATGGATAAGGCTGGACAGGATGCAAACATGGGATGTGCTCCTCCCTCCCTAAGGCATCCTAAAACTCTGCTTGTTTGAGGTCACTCTGCCCTCCTGTGTGCCAGTCTCCTCCCTCTGTGGCATTATTTGGCATCATTTGGGCTGATAAGGATGCCTCAGGTTTAGCTTTTATATTTTTCAGTTTCTGTGTGCGGGTCTGAGCTTCACATTATGGGATGGCGAGCTCTCTGCTCAGAGCAGGGAGACAAAACAATTCCTGCTCCAGCTGGGCACCAAGGACAAATGATCCAAAGCTCAGGCCCAGGAGCACAAACAGCGTGGGCTGGAGAGAGAAAAACAAGCAGGATGGGAGTGCCTGGGCTAAAGCTGGAATGGGACAATGAACTGCAAGGTGCAAATGGAGCAGAGCTGATCCCAGTGAGAGCCCCCGGGAGCGCTCGTGCATTTTGGGACCATTTTGGTTCCTCTTGGCTGCAGCCCTGGCTGGGCTCTGGTGCTGCCCAAGGTGGATCCATGCAGGAGATCCTTGGAATAAATCCCTGCTTTATTCTTTAGCTCCATCTAGTCTCTGTTCTAGCTCAGCCTTCACAGGGCATCAATTTATGATTTAACAGCTCCTCACGGAATTTTTCCACCTCCAAGCAGGATTTTCCTGGAAACTCCAAGCTTTTTTTGCTGTGTTTTCCTTGTCCTTTCCCAGCCAGAGAAGATGTGGGCGATCTTTGCTGTCATGGTGCTGTTCTCCGACGGCGTCGGTGACATCCGGAGGCTCCTGGAATGTTTCCGGAGCCCCCGCTCGCAGCTGGCCGTGCTGGAGGTCACCGAGGTGCTCCACTGCATGGCCACGCTGCTCCTGGCCATGAGGAACAAGAGCATTCCCATCTCCAACAGGTCAGGAGCTTCCCATTCCAGCCCTGCACGCTTCCCACCATCCTCAGGTTGTTCCAATCCAGCCTTGAATGTTCCAGGGATGAGGCAGCCCCAGCTGCTCTGGGAGTTCCCAATTCCCAAGATCCCATCCATCCCTGCCCTCTGGCAGTGGGAGCCATTCCCTGTGTCCTGTCCCTGCAGGCCTTGTCCCCAGTCCCTCTGCAGCTCTCCTGGAGCCCCTTTAGGGCCTGGAATGTGCTGGAAGCTCTCCCTGGATCCTTCTCCTCTCCAGGGGAACATTCCCAGCTCTCCCAGCCTGGGATTGGATCCATCTCCTCTCCAATTCATTCATGGACCCAGGGGCTTCACCTGGAATCTCAGGAAACCATGAAGGGTCTCCCTTCCCTTTTCCTCTCTTTTCTATCCCCATTTTCCATAAAAATCCCTTGGGATGGATTCTGAGTGTCCCAAATCCCAGACCAGTTTAAGTGGGAAGGGACCTCAAAGCTCATTCCAGGGACACCTCCCTTATCCCAGGCTGCTCCAATCCTTTCTGGGACATTCCAGGGATGCAGGGGCAGCCCCAGCTGCTCTGGCAATTCCAGCCCAGCCAGGAATTCCCAATTCCCAAGATCCCATCCATCCCTGCCCTCTGGCAGTGGGAGCCATTCCCTGTGTCCTGTCCCTGCAGGCCTTGTCCCCAGTCCCTCTCCAGCTCTCCTGGAACCCCTTTAGGGCCTGGAAGAGGCTCTGAGCTCTCTCTAACTTTGAGCTTCAAATCCCTCCAAATCCCAGCAGGACAGGAGCATTCCCATCTCCAGCAGGTCAGGAGCTTCCCATTCCGTCCCTACACACTTTCCACCATCCCCAGTTGCTCCAATCTGGCCTTGGATGGTTCCAGGGATGAGGCAGCTGCAGCTGCTCTGGGAATTCCTTCTCAATATCCCATCCCAAATCTTCCCTTTTTTCCAATCTGAAGCCATTCCCTGTGTCCTGTCCCTCCATCTTTTATCCCAAAGTCTCTCTCCTGGAGCCCCTTTAGGCCCTGGAAGAGGCTCTGAGCTCTCTCCAACTTTGAGTTTCAAATCCCTCCAATTCCCAGGGGATCTGGATCTCCAACGTGGCCTTGGACACTTCCAGGGATGAGGCAGCTACAGCTCCTCTAGGAATTCCATTCCAGTGCTTCCCCACCCTCCCAGCCAGGAATTCCTTCCCACTTTCCCATCTATCCCATCCCTCTGGCATTCTGCCTTATCCTGTCACTCCTTTCAGGATACAATATTCAAAAAACTCCCAATTTTTCCCAAAATGAAAGCAGGATTTAAAGAATCTTCCTGCTCAGCTCCTATAATTTAATGTTTTTATTACCTCCCAAAAATGGATTTGTTTTCCTTCATTCCAAGTCCTAGGAGCTCCTTCCCTCATGATCCTTTTGGTCCCAAAAAAAAAAAAAAAAAAAAATAAAGGGATCTGAGCAAAGATTCCTTGAGATTCCTTCAGGATTGCAGTGAGGATAAGGATGAAGGACACAGGGAAATCCTTCTTGGGAGAAAATTGGGAAGGAACTGGAGTGGGAAATGAAAATATCCAGGAATTAGATGGCTCTGGAAGCTGTGAGTTCTAAGGCACTGTAGGACAGGGAAAGGTTCATCCTGAGGGAAACTGGGATGGTTGTTTGGAATGTTAATGATTGATTAATTGCTGGATAAACTCATTAACCTGCAGGAAATGTGGCAGGATGGCCCTGGCCAGCAATGAGAGCTGTGATCCAGGTCAAAATCCAAGGATTTTAGAATTTCCATCTCCCTGGACAACCCAGACCAGAAAAAGTGGGAATTCCTCCTGGGAATAAGGAGGAAATGTGTCCTGGAGGAATTGCCTGATTGCTGTTTGCAGTAATTAATGAGTCTGAGGGTCCAAATCGTGATGAGAGACACAAAATCTGTCCTGGAAGGGTGGAAGAAAGCAACAAAACTGTCCTAAAAGAGGGAAAACCACAGTGGGAAAACCCTGCTGGAGAATCCAGGTTAATTTTAAACCAGTTGTTGTCAACACAGTTAAACCCAAAGCAGTGAAAAACCACCAAGAATTGTTATCAGAGTTAAAAACCTCCCCTAAAACCATTCTAAACCAAAAACTGCTTCACTGTAAAAGCCCAAAGCAGCCCCAAATTCCCTCTCAGCTCCCCCAGCCCCAGCTCTGGTGTTAATTGTGGCTCAGGAGAGCAGAATTATTCCCTGGACTCTGATCCCAGGTCATGTTTGCATGGAAAACCCTGGAATAAAAACCTGGCAGGGCTGAGGGGGAGGCCACACTCAGACTTGACCCCACAGTGCCTTTGCTGTCACTTTTCAAGGCAGAATCAATTTAAAGAACATTTTAAATTATTCATCATTTCCTGCAGAGCTTGAGGCTTTTTTTTTTTTTTAATTATCCAAGATACTGGTGGTGTTTAAGTGGCTACAGAAGTTTAATTTGTTATTAATGATTTCTCAGTGGTAATTCCTGTCTTATCCCTTTTTTTTTTCTTTTTAAGGATTCACTACAATATTTTCTACTGTTTGTATCTGATGGAAAATGCCTCTGGAATTGTGCAGCCTCTGGAAGAGAGAAGAGTGAATTTGTGTTCCAGGTGATCCAAGCAGTGCCCTGAGGGAATGCTGAGCATTCCATGGAGTGGGGAGCAGATGGGGAGAAAGGGAATGGGATAAATTCATCCATCACTGAGGTCTAACGAAGATAAAACTGGTTTTAATGAGCTTAAGGTGCCAAATTCATTCTTAAAGCACAGAATGGTCCCTTAAAAAGATATTTTCCTTTGTTGGTGTGTGATGTTTTCCTATATTCCCTAAAAAATCTTTCCCAGGATTTTTTTTTTATTTTATCTCCAGTATTTTTTTATTCCATGCTTTTCTCCTTTTCCCAATAACCAAGATGGGATGGGATCAATCAATCCCTGGCTTCCCTGTTAATTTCTTTTATGTGGGAGGATTCATTTTAGGGATTTTTAAAGGATTCATTCCTTTCCCACTTGTTGATTGGAATTTTTTTCCCTGTTTTTAGTGGATGGGCTGATGTCAAACTGACCCATGAACAGCAGAGGATTTTGAGTCACAAAATTGAGCCTGGCCAAACAGTGAAAATAATGGCATTTGCAGGTAAGAGCCCAAAATGTTGGAAAAATGTCTGGACAATTCCCAATCTGCTCCTTCTCTCCCTGATCCCTCTGTCTGAAGGATTGTGAGATCCCAAGGGGAGCAATTTGTGCCTCTGGGATAACAAATTTAAGGGAAAATCTGCCAAAAAATGGAGGCAGAATAAAAACAGGGGAGAGAGGAGTGGGAAAATGTGGATCAGCCCTACAGATCCCAAATTTGGGGAAGAAGGAGGAGGAGATGGTCCAGGTGCTGGAGTTGAGATTTCCCTGGAACCCCTGGAGGAGCAGTTCCTGAAGAACTGACCCCATGGAAAAGGGAGCTGTTCCTGAAGGACTGACCCCATGGAAAAGGGAGCTGTTCCCAAAGGACTGACCCCATGGAAAAGGGAGCAGTTTCTGAAGGACTGACCCCATGGAAAAGGGATCCAGGCTGGAGCAGTTCCTGAAGGAGTGACCCCATGGAAAAAGGAGCAGTTCCTGAAGGACTGACCCCATGGAAAATGGAGCAGTTCCCGAAGGACTGACCCCATGGAAAAGGGAGCAGTTCCTGAAGGACTGACCCCATGGAAAAGGGAGCAGTTCCTGAAGGACTGACCCCATGGAAAAGGGAGCAGTTCCCAAAGGACTGACCCCATGGAAAAAGGAGCAGTTCCTGAAGAATTGACCCCATGGAAAAAGGGATCCACACTGAAGTAGGCATTTCCTAAAGCTGTGCCAGGGAAGGTTTAGGTTGGATATTGGGACAATTCCTCCATGCAAAGGCTTTTCCAGCCCTGGCACAGCTGGCCAGGCAGGGATGGAGTCCCCATTCCTGGAGGGATTTGAAAACCCTCTGGATTTGGCACTTGGGGATGTGGATGCCCTGGAAGTGCTGGGAATGGTTGGGCTTGACCTTAAAGAGCTTTGCCAACCTAAATAATTCCCTGAGTGAAGTGGAATATTGGAGTTGGGACAGCAGGAAAAGGAGGTGTAAAAAAAAAAAAATAAAATATATGGAATCATTCATTCCTGACCGTGGATATTTATTTTTATTTTATTCCTTCTTTTCCTCTCTTCTCCAGGCACGGGGAAAACCTCAACCTTGGTCAAGTACGCGGAGAAATTCTCAGAGCTGAAATTCCTTTACCTGGCTTTTAACAAAGCTGTGGCAGAGAAGGGGAAAAAGGTTTTTCCAAGGAATGTCACCTGCAAGACCTTCCACTCCTTGGCTTTTGGAAGCATTGGGAGACAGTGAGTGGGGAATTACAACTCCTTTGTGGAAGCAGGGAAAGGATGAGGAAGGGGAAGTGGTTCTGAGGGAAACCTCCAGGATTTGAGGCAGCACAAAGAGTTGGGGGAAATTTGTCATTTATGGTTGCAGTTTCCAGGGATTTTAGCATCCATGGGAGCACCCCAAAGCCAAGGAGCTCCTCACAGGGAGGTGGAAATTCACTGGGAGTGAGGTTTTCCCACTTCCCATTCCCACTGGAATGCTACAACTGCTCCAAGTGCTGCTTTTCCTGAGGAGCAATTCCTTTTCCAGAGGATCAATATCCTTATCCTGAGCTGTTTTCATGATCCAGTTTCTGTTCAGTTCTGGCACATTTAAGCTGAGGGTAGGAAGGAAAATGAACCATGACCTAGAAAAAGAGGGAAATCCCATTCCTTGCCTCTGCAAACACACTGGAATTCTGGGGATGAGCTCAATTTTCCATCTCTAAAATGTATAAAATCAACACATTTGTGCTTCCACCAGGACAAATCTGTGCAGATTTAAAGATATTCCATTATTAGGATGAATTGGGATATAAAGCTGAGCTTTTTCCAGGGATAGTGCACCAAAAAAAAAGGGATTTCTGTGTGTTTAAACTTTTTTTTGTCCTCTTTTGTCTTTTTTTTTGTCTTTTCTGTACCTCTGGCACAGCTACAAAGAGAAAGGCAAGCTGAACTTCTCCAAGATGTCCGTTTATTCCATCAGCTTCCTCCTCCGGAACAGGGAGGGCCAATCCCTGTTTGTAAGAGGGAAAACAGTGTCCCAAACCTTGGAAAACTTCTTCTCCTCCTCAGATGAGGAGATCTGCGAGGAGCACGCGCCCGCGTGGTTCAAAAACACTCACGGACAGATGCAGCTCGTGAGCCGAGAGGAAAAGAGAGTGAGTTCTTGGGATGGAGCCTCTGGAATTTTCTGAGGTTGGATGGGGTTTGGAGAAGTCTGGGATAGTGGGAGATGTCCCTGCTCATGGGTGGGGTGGCACTGGATGGGCTTGGAGGTTTCTTCCAAGCCAAAACATTCAGTGATTTTATAATAAAATAATTCATGTTCGTCCCCCTTCCCAAAATGTTGATTGGTAGGGATCTTCTTCCCGTGTTGGGATTGGGGAAATTTGGTGTCGGGGAATCCTTCAGCCAGAGAAGGAGTTGGGGTAAATCTTGAGCTTTGGATGAAATCAGAGGCTGGAAGCAACATTCCAAAGGAATTGGGAGGAGGAATCAAAGATTGGAAGGAAGAATCAGAAGACTGGGAGGAAGAATCAAAGATTGGGAGGAGGAAAATCAAAAGATTGGGAGGAGGAATCAGAAGATTAGGAGGAAGAATCAAAGATTGGGAGGAGGAAAATCAAAAGTCTGGGAGGAGGAATCAAAGATTGGGAGGAGGAAAATCAAAAGATTGGGAGGAGGAATCAGAAGATTGGAAGGAAGAATCAGAAGATTGGGAGGAAGAATCAAAGATTGGGAGGAGGAAAATCAAAAAATTGGGAGGAGGAATCAAAAGATTGGGAGGAAAATCAAAAGTCTGGGAGGAGGAATCAAAAGATTGGGAAGAGGAACCAAAGGATTGGGAGGAAGATGATGTTTGGGAAAAAAGGGATAATCCCTGTTTTCCCTAAAAAATACTTCCAGCCAATCTCCTCACCAAATCCTCGTGGATCTGAGGAGCTGCTTGGGATGGGAAAAAAGGAACTGGGGCTTTTTGGGAATGGCTCCCACTGCCAGAGGGCAGGGATGGATGGGATCTTGGGAATTGGGAATTCCTGGCTGGGCTGGAATTGCCAGAGCAGCTGGGGCTGCCCCTGCATCCCTGGAATGTCCAAGGCCAGGTTGGATCACCCTGGGATGGAGGAAAACATCCCTGCCCATGGATGGGATGGGCTTTGAGGCCCTTTCCAGCCCAAACCATTCCATAATTTTATTTTTATTCCATTATTTTATCCCAATCCTCCTGTTTTCCCATTTTAGATCAACGTGGAAGAGGCCAAAGAGATTTGGCACAACATGAAGAAGCTGGATGGAGATGCACAGAAGAAATACAAGATGACTTGTGATGGTAAAAGAGATGGAAAATCCCTTGGGAAAAAGGGATTTAATGGTGGAAAAATCAGTGGATTTATTATTCCTGCTTTTGGCTGAGCATCCAGGAGAAAATCCCTTTTTTTTCCTGCTGCTGGCTCATCAGGGAATATCCCTCTGGCTCAATTTTTCATTTTATGTGTATTTATAAAATACATAAAATGAATTTGTGCTCCCACTAGGATAAAAATGTGCAGATTTTAAGGATATTTCCACTTTTTAGTGGCTTCAAATCAGGCCCAAAGTTGGAAGTTGCTTCCAGCACATCCTTTCCTCTGGATAGTGCTGGCGATAACTGGGAAAAACCTTTTTCCTGGAATTTTTGGTGGGCATGAAGAAGCTTGAAATCATCAAATTTGGGCTGCCAAGGGAGACCAGAGATTTTTTGCAGCCCTTCCAAATGTGGAAATTCCAAGCAGGAAGCAAGGCCAGAAATGTCACAAAAAAAAAAAAAAGAAAAAAAAAAAAAAAAAAAAAAAGAAAAATGGGATTTGTTTTAAAGATCCTGGTAGATCTTCCCTGTCCTTGAAATTCCTGCTTTTTTCCCATCAGGATATTTGAAACTTTGGCAGCTCAGCAAGCCCCAGCTTTCGGGATACGATGCCATTTTTGTGGATGAAGCCCAGGATTGCACTCCAGGTGAGTTATTCCAGGAGCTGGAGCTCCAATCCCACTTCCAGAGAGGATTTCCATGTGCTCAGGAACGTGGTGGAAGTATCTTCACCAAAATACTTGGAATTTAAACAAATTTTCCCCTCAGGTTTAATGTTTAAACCAAGCTTTCCTTGGGTTTGGAGCAAGTTCTTCCCTCATGATCCAGATTGAGTTTTCCTTGGGTTTTGTG
The DNA here is from genome assembly GCF_024509145.1 of Vidua macroura. Taxonomy (NCBI): domain Eukaryota; kingdom Metazoa; phylum Chordata; class Aves; order Passeriformes; family Viduidae; genus Vidua; species Vidua macroura. Next base: position 72,181,337 of record NC_071575.1, read on the forward strand.
CAGGTTCTTCCAAATTTAACTTTCCCTTGGGTTTGGAGCAGGTTCTTCCTTCATGATCCCATTTTTTTTTTCCCCACAGCCATCGTGGATATTGTACAATCCCAAAAATGTGGGAAAATCTTGTTGGGAGACCCTCACCAGCAGAAGTTCTTCCCTCATGATCCCAACTGAGTTTTCCTTGAGTTTGGAGCAGGTTCCTCCAAACTGAGCTTTTCCTTGGGTTTTGTGCAGGTTCTTCCCTCATGATCTAATTTTTTTCACCACAGCCATCATGGATATTGTGCAATCCCAAAAATGTGGGAAAATCCTGGTGGGAGACCCTCACCAGCAGAAGTTCTTCCCTCATCATCCAAACTGAGATTTTCCTTGGGTTTGGAGCAGGTTTTTCCCTCATGATCCAAACTGAGTTTTCCTTGAGTTTGGAGCAGGTTCTTCCAAACTGAGCTTTTCCTTGGGTTTGGAGCAGGTTCTTCCTTCATGATCCCATTTTTTTTTTCCCCCACAGCCATCGTGGATATTGTGCAATCCCAAAAATGTGGGAAAATCCTGCTGGGAGACCCTCACCAGCAGAAGTTCTTCCCTCATGATCCAAACTGAGCTTTCCCTTGAGTTTGGAGCAAGTTTTTCCCTCATGATCCAAACTGAGCTTTCCTTGGGTTTTGTGCAGGTTCTTCCCTCATGATCCCATTTTTTTTTCCCCCATAGCCATTGTGGATATTGTGCAATCCCAAAAATGTGGGAAAATCCTGGTGGGAGACCCTCACCAGCAGATCTACACCTTCCGAGGGGCCGTCAACACCCTCTACTTGGTGCCTCACACCCACGTGTACTACCTGACCCAGGTAAGGGCAGCATTTTCCATGGATAAATCCCAAATCCATGGAAAACTTGGCACTGTGAAGGGTTTGCTTTTCCCTGGATTGCTGGGGAATCCGGCCGCTGTGGGGCTTTAGTGGAGGGATCCCATCCTCTCGATGGAAAAGTGGGAGTTGGGATTGAGGCCTTGTTGCGGGGAGATTCCTCTTCTTTGAGGGGATCACATCTGGAATGCTGGATCCAGCTGTGGGATCCAACTGACCTGGAGCTGCTGGGAAAGCTGGGAATGTTCCCCTGGAGAAGGGAAGGCTCCAGGGAGAGCTTCCAGCACATTCCAGGCCCTAAAGGAGCTCCAGGAGAGCTGCAGAGGGACTGGGGACAAGGCCTGCAGGGACAGGACACAGGGAATGGCTCCCACTGCCAGAGGGCAGGGATGGATGGGATCTTGGGAATTGGGAATTCCTGGCTGGGCTGGAATTGCCAGAGCAGCTGGGGCTGCCCCTGGATCCCTGGAATGTCCCAGGAAAGGCTGGAGCAGCCTGGAATGGGATGGGATTTGAGGTCCCTTCCCACCCAAACCATTCTGGGATTCTGGGATCAAGGAGGCTCAGAATCCATCCCGATGGATTTTTATGGAAGCTGGGGATGGAAAAGGGAAGGGAGACCCTTCCTGGAGTCCCGAGCTTCCCAGTGAAGCCCCCGGATCCCAAAATTCCTTCCTGGAGCGGAGTCGGGGTGGGGCTGGATCCAATCCCAGTCTGGGAGAGCTGGGAATGGAGGGAATTCCCTGGGAAAGGGAGATTGGGGTGGGATTTTGGGAATTAGGAATTCCTGGCTGGGCTGGAATTGCCAGAGCAGCTGGGGCTGCCCCTGCATCCCTGGAATGTCCAAGGCCAGGCTGGAGCAGCCTGGGATGGTGGGAGGTGTCCCTGCCCATGGCCAGGATTTCTGGGAGTATTTTGGAGAAATTTTGATGCTTTTTCCATGGAAATAAATTGTCCAGGAGGTTGGCAGGACTCAGATCATTTTTATTTACGAATGAACGGGATTTCTAGGAATATTTTGGAGGGATCTTGGTGCTTTATCCAAGAGAAAAGTTCTCCAGAAGGTCTTAAGAACAACCAGGATTTCTGGGAGTATTTTAGAGAAATTTTGATGCTTTTTTAACGGGAAGAAATTGTCCAGAAGATCGCTGGGAATCCCACAATTCCATCTAGATAGATAGAATTTTATAGATTCCAAGAATTCCTTCTCGTTTTCCTGCTGATCCCGGGGTTTTTCCAGAGTTTCCGCTTCGGCCCCGAGATCGCCTACGTGGGATCCACGATCCTGGATGTGTGCAAAGGGATCCGCAGTAAAACCCTGGTGGGAGGAAACCAAAAGGGTGAGCTGGGAGTGGGAATTCCCGAGAGATTCCCAAAGAATTCCCCAGTCATACGGATTTAATAAGTAATTAAATAGGAAATCGTTAATTAATTCATTATATTGAATAATAACATTCATTTATTTGGGAATAATATAATATAATATAATATAATATAATATAATGTAATGTAATATAATATAATGTAATGTAATGTATTATAATGTAATGTAATGTAATGTAATATAATGCAATATAATATAATATAATATAATATAATATAATATAATATTATATTATATTATATTATATTATATTATATTATATTATATTATATGTAATATAATATGTAATATAATATAGTGTAATGTAATATCATTATATTATATTATATTATATTATATTATATTATATTATATTATATTATATTATATTATATTATATATTTAGTTTAGCAATTATAATTGTAACTATAAATTATAAATATATTAATTCTATTAATTATATAATAATATAATTATATTAATACATAATTATAGAATTGCAATAACTATATAACCTAAACCTATGTCATTATATATTAATTGTATTAATATCTAATTATATGGGTTTAGATTGTATCATTTTTGCAATATTAATTATATTAATATATAATTATATAAGTTGTATAATTAATTATGAATATATTGATTATAAATTATACATATATTAATTAATTCCATTGGGAAATAATTTATTTATTATAATAACCAATAATATTAATGGTAAATTTATAAATATATAAATATAATTTATAATTTATAATAATATTATTTATAATATATAAATATTAATTTTTAATTAACTGGGAATTCCTGGCGGGAATGGCTGTGGATAACTGGGAATGGCTGTGGATAACTGGGAATTCCTGGCAGGAATGGCTGTGAATAACTGGGAATTCCTGCTGGGAATGGCTGTGGATAACTGGGAATGGCTGTGGGTGACTGGGAATGGCTGTGGGTGACTGGGAATTCCTGTTGGGAATGGCTGTGGGTGACTGGGAATTCCTGTTGGGAATGGCTGTGGATAACTGGGAATGGCTGTGGATAACTGGGAATTCCTGGCAGGAATGGCTGTGGGTAACTGGGAATGGCTGTGGATAACTGGGAATTCCTTCTGGGAATGGCTGTGGGTAACTGGGAATGGCTGTTGGGAATGGCTGTGGATAACTGGGAATTCCTGCTGGGAATGGCTGTGGATAACTGGGAATTTCTCCCTCAGGGGACGTGAGGGGAGGCCGTGAGGGGAAGGTGGCGCTGCTGTCCCGGAGCAACTGGAACGTGTTTGAGGACGCCGTGGAATTCTCTGGGAGAGACCCCCCGGCTAAAATCCACGTCATTGGGGTGAGGGCCATTGCTCCCAGTCAAATCCCAAGGATTTCAAGGAATATTCCAGGAAAACACAGGAATCTTTTGTGCCCAGGGTTGCCATTATTCCCCAACCCTTGCAGGCCTCATCCCATTTTGAGGCTTCTTCGTGCAGGCCTCAATCCATTTTTTAGGATAATTTGTCCCATTTTTATGAGGGATAAGGCTGAGAAAAAGGGAGGGACATCTGGAATAAAGAATTCCAAGGATTTCAAGGAATATTCCAGGAAAAATCAGGAATCTTTTGTGGCCAGGGATGTTATTTGGAGCTGTTCCTCTCCAACCCTTGCAGGCCTCATCCCATTTTGAGGCTTCTTCGTGCAGGCCTCAATCCATTTTTTAGGATAATTTGTCCCATTTTTATGAGGGATAAGGCTGGAAAAAAGGGATGGACAGCTGGAATAAAGAATTCCAAGGATTTCAAGGAATATTCCAGGAAAAAGCAGGATTTTTTTTTAGTTAGAGTTGTTCCTCTCCAAGCCTTGCAGGCCTCATCTCATTTTTTTAGGATAATTTATCCCATTTTTATCAGGGATGGGGCAGGAAAACAACAAAATTGGTGGAAATTGAAAAGGTTGGGAGCCTGATTTGGGGAATTTTAACAGGTTTGGACCTTGATCCTTGGGATATTTCAAATTTTCCACCTAAATTCCAAGTCAAGGAGGGATTGAAGTGCTCAGGACTGAAAATCTTCTGCAGTTTGGAATAAATTGAATTGATAAATACAAGAAATTTATTATTTTTATTTGGTGTTATATTAGTTTATTTTCATTTATTTTTGTTTATTTTCAGTTATTTTTTGTTTATTTTAGGTTATTTTTGTTTATTTTATGGTTTGTTATTTTATTTTCTGTTTTGTTATTTTCTGTTATTTTATTTTAAACTATTTTACGTATTCTAGAAATAAATTTTATTTTTGTAAATAAAAGAAATACATAAACATATAAAATAGATATTAAATAATAATTTAAAAAAATTAAAATAATATCTAAAAAATAACATTTGTTTTATAACTAAATGTTATTTATGTATTTTATAAATATATTTTTCTTCCTTTCAGGGATTGGAGAGATTTGGCCTGAGCAGAATTTATGACATTTGGAAGCTCAGCCTACCTGCAGACGTCAGGAAAAACTGTGAATATTCCCTTTTCCTTCTTTTCTCCAGGATTTTTTAGGTTTTGCTGGAAATCAAAACCCTTTTAATTATATCATAATAGTAAAATAATCTAATTTCATATATTATAATTATATATATTATATATTATGTCTTATAATTTAATCATTAACTCCATTTAATTTTATATTTCCTAATTAATTTTTTGATTGAAACCTCATTTCTTAATGATTTTATCACGGGCTGGACAATTTTGGCTGCTTAATTCCAGAAATCCCAACATTTGGGAATTTTTGTTAGGCATCTTTTCCCAGCCTTCCACAGTGATTCCATATTTTCAGTGTAAGCAAACCCAGAATTTGGGATATTTTTCCCAAAATTTTTCAAATTTTCGATCGATTTTCAATTTATTTTCAGCCTTCCCTGGATTGTTTTGGGTGTAAAGCTTCAGTTTTTAATTTTCCTTTAAAATATGGAATAAAATTCAAATAAAATTCAAATAAAATTCAGGATTTCCTTTCAAAAACAGAATAAAATTCAGGTTAAAATTCAGGATTTCTTTTAAAATACGGAATAAAATTCAGGATTTCCTGTAAAATATAGGATAAAATTCAGGATTTCCTTTAAAATATGGAATAAAATTCAGGATAAAATTCAGGATTTCCTTTCAAGAATAGAATAAAATTCAGGATCAAATTCAGGTTAAAATTCAAGGTTTCCTTTAAAATATGGAATAAAATTCAGGATAAAAATTCAGGATTTCCTTTAAATTCATTATCAAATTCAGTTTAAAAATTAAGGATCTCCTTTAAAATACGGGATAAAATTCAGGATTTCCTTTAAAGTATGGAATAAAATATGGGATAAAATTCAGGATTTCCTTTAAAATACAGAATAAAATTCAGGATAAAATTCAGGATTTCCTTTCAAGAATAGAATAAAATTCAGGATCAAATTCAGGTTAAAATTCAGGATTTCCTTTAAAATACAGAATAAAATATGGGATAAAATTCAGGATTTCCTTTAAAATATGGAATAAAATTCAGGATAAAATTCAGGATAAAAATTAAGGATCTCCTTTAAAATATGGGATAAAATTCAGGATTTCCTTTAAAGTATGGAATAAAATTTGGGATAAAATTTAGGATTTCCTTTAAAATACAGAATAAAATTCAGGATAAAATTCAGGATTTCCTTTAAAGTATGAAATAAAATTTGGGATAAAATTTAGGATTTCCTTTAAAATACAGAATAAAATTCAGGAAAAAATTCAGGAAAAAATTCATTATTTCCTTTAAAATACAGAATAAAATTCAGGATAAAATTCAGGATTTCCTTTCAATAATAGAATAAAATTCAGGTTAAAATTCAGGATTTCCTTTAAAATATGGAATAAAATTCAGGATAAAAATTCGAGATTTCCTTTAAAACACAGAATAAAATTCAGGAAAAAATTCAGGATAAAATTCAAGATTTCCTTTAAAATATGGAGTAAAATTCAGGATAAAACTCAGGATAAAAACCATCCCTTTAAAATCCAGCAGCACCAGATGAATTTTTCATGGAGGCAACAAAAGATTCCCCAACTTTCCACAAATATTTGATTCCATGAGTGTTATTCCCACTTTTTTTTTTTTTGCGAGGTGAACTCCCGGCAAAATTCCTTCGGCAGCAGGAAATCAATACAGGGATGGGAAAACCTTAATGAAACCGGGAATAAAAATTTAAAATGTATTGAATGAATCCATCCCCACCCCCCCCCTTTGCCAGCAAACCTGGTGATTGAGGATTCCTTCATCAAAAAATGGGAAGAATCCGAGGGATTGGTGGGGCTGAAGGAATACGCGGCGCGCGTGGACGACAGAGAGCTGGAGGTGAAGATTTCCATCGTGGAGAAATACAGGGAGAGGATCCCGGGGCTGGTGACGAGGATCAAAGGGAGCCACGTGTCCCAGGAATCCCTGGCAGGTGAGCACTGGGATGGCAAAGGCTCAGGCTGGGTTGGGTTGGGTTTTTTTTTAGGGAGAGCAGAGGTGGAATGGGAAGTTTTGGGGATGGAGTGTTTCTGCTCTGGAGGCAGGTTGGAGAGTTGGGAATGCTCCCCTGGAGAAGGGAAGGATGCAGGGAGAGCTTCCAGCACATTCCAGGGGCTCCAGGAGAGCTGCAGAGGGACTGGGGACAAGGCCTGCAGGGACAGGACACAGGGAATGGCTCCCACTGCCAGAGGGCAGGGATGGATGGGATCTTGGGAATTGAGAATTCCTGGCTGGGCTGGAATTGCCAGAGCAGCTGGGGCTGCCCCTGGATCCCTGGAATGTCCCAGGAAAGGCTGGAGCAGCCTGGGATGGTGGGATTGGAATGGGATGGGATTTGAGGTCCCTTCCCACCCAAACCTTTCCGGGATTTTGGGATCAAGGAGGCTCAGAATCCATCCCAAGGGATTTTTATGGAAGTTGGGGATGGAAAAGGGAAGGGAGACCCTTCCTGGAGTCCCGAGCTTCCCAGTGAAGCCCCCAGATCCCAAAATTCCTTCCTGGAGCAGAGTCAGGGTGGGGCTGGATCCAATCCCAGTCTGGGAGAGCTGGGAATGGAGGGAATTCCCTGGGAAAGGGAGATTGGGGTGGGATTTTGGGAATTAGGAATTCCTGGCTGGGCTGGAATTGCCAGAGCAGCTGGGGCTGCCCCTGCATCCCTGGCAGTCATCCCAAGGCCAGGCTGGGCATTGGGATAGTGGAAAGTGGAGCCCTTCCCATTTATGATTCCTGTTGGAATTTGGGGAGAGAGAATTCCTCAAATATTCAGCATTCCTGTTTGGGAATGTGGCTGGAGCTGGCTCGATGCCAACCAGGAATTTCCCTTGGTACAAATTCCCTTCATCCATCCGGATTCCCTACAGAGGAGCTTTGCTCCTGATTTAACTCTGGGACAAGGGGAATGGATGCAGAATGAAACGAAACAAAAAATACCATTATTGCTGCCAAGGCTGACCCTTTTTCCTTGCTTTTCCCAGATTTTCTCATCGGGACCGTGCACCAAGCCAAGGGCCTGGAATTCGACACCGTTTGCGTCGCGGATGATTTTGTGCAAATCCCTTCTGTCAGTGGGGCTTTCCTGAGGAGAATGAACATTGCTCTTGGTGAGGGAACAGCTCCCTGGGGACCCCAAAAAGTGGGAAGGAAAAGCGTGGTGAGGGGCTGGAGAGTGGGAACGGAGCTGGGAAGGGTCTGGAGAGCCAGGAAAAGCTGAGGGAGCTGGGAAGGGGCTCAGCCTGGAGCAAAGGAGGCTCAGGGGGGACTTTGGGGAATATTCCTTCCCAAAGGGGTTGTCCAGCCCTGGCACAGGGATGGAGCCCCCATTCCTGGGGGGATTTAAAGCCCTGTGGATGTGGCACTTGGGGACACGGGTGGCCTTGGCAGGGCTGGGAATGGTTGGATTCCATCCTAGAAAGTCTTTTCCAGCCCCAAGGATTCCCTGGCTCCAGCAATCCCATCCCAGCAAGGAAGGGAGCTGGAGAAACCATTCCCAGGGGGGTTTGTGTGGAAGGCTCATCCCACCCATGGCTGTGGGAGGCTGAGCCAGGCTCAGGGGTGCCCAGGGCTGATTCCAGCTGGGAATTCCGTGCTCTGGAGCAGCTCAGCATTCCCTGATCCCATCTTTGATCCCTCAAGCTGAGCCAGGGGAGGTTTGGGTTGGATTTTAGGGAACATTTCCCCATGGAAAAGGTGGTCAGGCACTGGAACTGTCCAGGGCAGGGGTGGAGCCCCCATTCCTGGGGGGATTTAAAGCCCTGTGGATGTGGCACTTGGGGACATGGGTGGCCTTGGCAGGGCTGGGAATGGTTGGATTCCATGTCTTAGAGGCCTTTCCCAACCTAAATAATTCCATGATTCCCTGATTCCATGATCTTGTGTCCAAAGAGAACAAGGAAAAGCAAGGTCAAGTCCCTATTTTTTTTTTTTGTGCCTATTTTTAGAGCCCTCCCAGTGATTTTTCCCATTAAAACAACTTCTCCCTCCTCATTCTCCTGCACACCTTTTCCAACTCTATGGATTCTCTATTCCATAAATATTCCCACATCCAAGCTTGGAGCTGTGTAGCAGCAAAGCCCAATCCAGCCTTGGGAAAGCCCTGAGGCTCCTGTTCTGGAGCTCTCCCTTCCCAGTGAATTCCCAGAGGGAATCCAGGGACTGGGAAGCTCCTCCAGAGCCAAGCCTGGGCTCCAAACAGAAAAACAGGAATTTGGGAGTGGCTTCTCCAGCCATGCAGAGTGGAGGGAGAAATGTGGGATGAGGCAGGAGATGCAAACACAGGGGCTGCAAATTCCTGTTTTCCCAGAGAAACCCCCACTGTCCTTCCAGAACTGGATCCTGGAATTGTTTGGCTTGGAAGGGACCTTAAAGCCCAAATTCCATTGGATGGGCTTCCATCCATTATCCCAGGGTGCTCCCACACCTTCCATTATCCCAGGGTGCTCCAAGCCTCATCCTGGCTGAAGCATTCTTTCCCAGCCTCAGTAATTTGGGAATTCTGTGTTCATACTCCCATGATAATTCCCAGTGCATCCAGGTTATCCAGGGAATGAGCCCCAGGAAAAGAAGGAGCGGCCTCAGCCTGGGCCTGGGAAGGTTTGGATTGGATATTTGGGAATTTCTCCATGGAAAGGAACCTCCAGCCATCCCAAATCCCTCCAGGCTTTGTTTTCCTCCTTCTCCTGCCAGGACAAGCAGGAGTGGGAATGTCCCAGGTCTCTTCCCAGCTTTCCATGGAGACAGAGCCTGAAATCCTCAGCGGGGAGAAAATCGGGATCAGATTCCCACCCCAAGCACATCCAGCAGCACAAAATGCCAGAGACTCATCCCAAATGGAATCCTGGAATGGTTTGGGTGGGAAGGAACCTCAAAGCTCATTCTGGGGACTAGTTGAAGCACTGGAAGGACCACAGAGGGCTGCTCATCCCTGTTCCCTAAATCCCTGGATTGTCTCTCCTCCCTCCTAGACAGGACCCCTCAGGATGAGTGGAACCTGCTCTACGTGGCCGTGACCAGAGCCAAGAAGTGCCTGCTGATGTCCAAATCCCTGGAAAACCTTTTATCTCTGGCTGGAGTAAGTGAAACCTTCCCAGGGCAAGGGAATCCTGCTGTGGGGTGATTCAAGGTACAAAAGGATAATCCTAAAATCCACCCTGATCCTAGGATTCGTGCCATGGACTGCTCCTTGTGCTGGCACCCACCAGAATAGCAGGAATCACTTTTATTCCTGCATTTTGCTGCTCCATCAGAGATTCCAGTAGGAAGACACAGGATTGCAGTGGGCTTTTTCCATAGTTCTTGCATTTGGATGCTGTTTTCCACAGATCCTGGGTTTTTATTTCCATGGAAGTGTGGAGGTTCCCTTTTCCCTGCCTGCAAGGACTCCCAGCTCTTCCTTTATCTCCTTCCTTCCTTCCTTCCTTCCTTCCTTCCTTCCTTCCTTCCTTCCTTCCTTCCTTCCTTCCTTCCTTCCTTCCTTCCTTCCTTCCTTCCTTCCTTCCTTCCTTCCTTCCTTCCTTCCTTCCTCCCTGCCTGCCTGCCATTGGCTTCTGGAGCTTTTTGATCTCCAGGAATTTGAGGTTTTGTTCCTTCTTTAAATCCCATCATGTTCCAAGTCTCTTCCTTAGGGGTTATAAAAATTATGGAAGAACCTTCAGCTTCCCTCAGCTCCCTCTGAGGGGTGAAATTCCCTTTTTTCCTGTTTCCTAGGAGCGTTTCCTCCGGGTGGAGCTGCTGAGTGAGGCTGGGAAGGACAAGGATGGAGCTCCTGTTGCTTGTTGTGTGTCAGGATGTACAAAATCCCTGGAACTCAGCTCCGGGCTGGTGGTGAAGAAGCTCCCATTGACTCACGTACGTCCATTCCCTGGGATTTGGGATTTGGGATTCTTCCCGAGCCATTCCAGTCCCTGCTTTGAGCAGGGTTCTCAGCTCCCCATCCATTTCCTTGTGCTCACAACCAGGGGTGAATTCCAAGGGTAATTCCAGGTCGTGTTGCACTTCCCACAAATCCACTCCATCCCGAACATCCCATCTGAGAGCTCAGCTGGATCCAGGTGTGGGGTTTTGTTGTGTCAGATCCCAGGTGTGACTCCTGCAGCCCATGGAATGTCCCTGTGGGATTGGCACAGCAGCCCTGCCCCAGGCACAATCCAACTTCTGGGGCCAGGTTTGGCTTTGGTCCCACCTGGATCCTTCTCCAGAGGGTGCTGGGAAGCTCCGTAGGGAACACCAGGTCCCTCTGGGCAGCTCCACGTCCAGGACAAGGGACAGGACGAGAGGGGACAGCCCCAGGCTGTGCCAGGGGAGGTGCAGGGTGGCTGCTGGGGACAATTCCTCCATGGAAAGGCTTTCCAAGCATGGGAATGGGCTGCCCAAGGCAGGGTGGAATTGCCCTTCCTGGAGGGATTTCAAAGCCCTGTGCATGTGGCACCTGGGGACGTGGGGTGAGGCCTCAGCTTTGGCTTTTGTATTTTCACATTCTGAGCTGCTTTGGTGTGTGGGTCTGGGCTTCACATTATGGGATGGCGAGCTCTCTGCACAGAGCAGGGAGACAAAACAATTCCTGCTCCAGCTGGGCACCAAGGACAAATGATCCAAAGCTCAGGCCCAGGAGCACAAACAGCGTGGGCTGGAGAGAGAAAAACAAGCAGGATGGGAGTGCCTGGGCTAAAGCTGGAATGGGACAATGAACTGCAAGGTGCAAATGGAGCAGAGCTGATCCCAGTGAGAGCCCCCGGGAGCACTCGTGCATTTTGGGACCATTTTGGTTCCTCTTGGCTGCAGCCCTGGCTGGGCTCTGGTGCTGCCCAAGGTGGATCCATGCAGGAGATCCTTTCATAAATCCCTGCTTTGTTCTTTAGCTCTGCCCAGCCTCTGTTCAGCTCAGCCTTCACAGGGCATCCGTTCACCTTGGAGTAGTTGGACTCGATGTCCTTAAAGATGTTTTCCAACCATTCCATGATTCTGTGTGGGATTTCCTTGCTTTGGGCACATCATGGCTCCCTTCCCTGGACTGTGGCAGAGCTGGGAAGCTGAGCTTGTGTTCCCGCACCTTCCTCTTCCCTGAAATCTCCTCTTTTCCTCCCACAGAGCGACGGCAGCCAGGATCCAGGGGGGTTCCTTTGCCAGGCTTGCACCCAGATGTTCTTCGGCTCCCTGACTCCACTCACCTCTTTCCCAACAATCCAGTAGGAGCCCATCCAGCTCTAACAAAGCTTTCCAGCTTCCCAGAGCTATCCTGGATGTGGGACAAATCCTCTTGGCACATCCCAGCTCCAGAATCAGGTGGATGTTGGAGCAGGATTTTCCCAGCTCCAAATTCCAGGTGAATGTTGGAACAAAATGTTCCGAGCTCCAGAGGAACTTCCAGGCTCCCTGGGGATGATGTGATGCCTTTCCTCCAGCCCTGCCTCATCCTCCAGGAGCTGGGAATGGGATATCCAGAGGAATCTGCACTTCAGGCATGGATCAGACAGAACAGGGTTAATTTTGGAACATTCCCTCTCTTCCCCCTGTCACCAGGAGGATAATCCTGAATATCTCATCATTCCTGGAAATCCCTCTGACCCACTGGAAAAAGAGGAAACACAACACTGGAAAGTATCCAAAGGAAGTTTATTTCTTGGAAATGAACTGTTCCTGTCCAGCCCTGGGAGGAAATCATGACTCTCTCTCAATGAATTAATTTTCCATCCTTGCGGCTGAAGGGTTTCCCTGGATTCTTTCCCTTCTCCCTGCAGCCAACCAGGAAGGAAGAAATGAGGCAGCAGCAGAAAAATTCCTTTGGATTGGTTCCAGCCAAACTCAGGGACAAACTGGAGGGGGATTTCCAATCCTAAAATTAAATTTATAGCCAAAAAAAGCCTTAACACTTCCTTTATGTCTCTTCCCTGCCCTTAAATACCCTTCATTTCCCAGGAATGCTCAGGTGGATCACGCTCTCAGTGCACTGTGCCACAATTCCAGAGCCTGTGCCATGGGAAACCAAAACTGAAAGTGGTTTTAGGAATCTGCCCTTGGACACAAACTGGAGCTGTGGGCTGTGCCTGCTGCAGGAATCTCAGACATCCTGTTTTTTTTCCATTCATGGAGCTGCTTCCCTCCCTGTCCTTTCACTATCGAAGCTGACTCCAGGAATGCATTCCCATGGTGGGCAGGAATTCTCCCAAACCCTTGGATCTGGATGGAAGCACAAAGCCTGGATTGGGCATTGGACCAGGCACCTCCAGTGCTCCCTCCCAAGTTCCTTGGGAACAGGGATGTGCCCAGTGCTGTGCCTGTCACACGTCCCGGGATCAGAGGCACAAACAGGACAAGAGCAGCAAGGAAAAGCCATGGAATTTCAGCTGTTGGATCCCTACTGCTTCCCAAGCTTTTTGAGAACTGGCAGCTTCAGAGGATGGGAATGAACCCCTCATTTCCGTGCTGTCCACTGGGAATGCCCTTGGTGCTGTGGGGATGGATTCATCCCAATCCAGTCCTTCCCAGCTGAGACACCCAGTTAAAGAATCCACTGCTCTGTTATTTTCTATATAAAATATATTTATTTATACATAAAAATAAATAGCTGTCTTTTCCAGAGTGTAAGCAAACAAGTGGATAAAACCTGGGTAAGGAAACAAGTGGCTAAGAACTGCTGATGGATAAAGGAAAAACACACAAAGGAAAATATTCCCTGAATTGTGTTACTTGGTCCTTGATGGTGTCTGTAGAGAGACTGCTCCAGCTTGGATTCCCCGCGAGCCGGTGGGGATCGGGATCCAGAGCTGGGATCGGTGCTGGAAGTGCTTCCAAAGGATCCCTGAGCTGTGTGTGGGGTGGGATGGTCCCAACACCTTTGGCTCTGGCTCAGTGGCTGGAAGAGAGCAGGAAAGGGATGAGGGTGTGGGGAAATGCTTGGCTGGGTCCCTCTCCATCCATTTTCTGGGATTTGGGAACAAAGCCAGGAAAAGGATGGGACAGGTATCCAGCTAATCCAATTCTATCCATGCTCCTGGACAGGGAATGTGAATTTCCTAGGGCAGGGCAGCTCAGCTTCATCCCAAACCCCATCCCAACATCCCAACCCTCTCCCTATCCACCAGCAGCATCCCCAGGGCCAAATCCCAGCTCCCAGTGCAAGACACCCACCCACCTTTGGGATCATCCGTGGGAATCATCCGTGTTCAGGCTGGGAGGAGCAGCCATGCATCCCTGGCTGCTCCGTGTGCTCGGCCACTCCTCAGGGAAGCATCCAGAATTCCATCCTCCGGCATCCCTCGGGATGGGTGCGCCCGGTGTCCCCAGGGTGGGCGCTCAGCCCGTGGGGACAATGGCAGGAGGTGCCACCTCCTCATTCCCAGAAGGATGAGCCTCCATAGGAATGTCCATCTCTGTCACCATGTAGCCCTGCCTGGCGCGCCTGTGGAGGGAAGAGGAGCATCAGTGGCATTCCAAGGCTTTTCTTTGGAAAGCATGGAAGCTTTGGAAAACTCATTCCAGGGGTTTGGCACTTACTTCCTCCTCCTCCAGCAGCAGACGGCCGCAATTCCAATGGCCAGCAGCACCAGGAGTCCTGAGGGATGGACACTCGGGGTGAGGAGCATCTCCCAACCCACGGCTGATGAATTCCACCAAAATAGCTCCATAAGGAGCCAAAACCACTCTGGGCACCATCACAAAGTGCCCTCCCCACCCCCGGAGGGAGGGAATTGGGAATTATTCTTTCCAGGAGGAAATCTGGGTGCTAAATCCTCCCCCCACTCAGTGGCATTCCCATTGGCCATGGAATACAGCTCCCACAGCCCCCAAAAGGGATTTGAAGCTTAAAAAAATTAAAATAAGCCCCTGTTTCCCAAATAAGTTTGGTTTTTTTTTTCCCAGCTTACCAACAGAAGAGGCCACGGACTGGATGGAAACTGGAAAAGAGGAGAGAAAAGAAATTTTGAGCTGCAGAGGTTGGAAAGGGGTGGATGCTGGGAGGAACCTCATTGAGAAGGAGGTTGGAGAGAAGGAAGAATTCCATTGGAAAAGCAAAAGAGCCTTTGTGGATGAAACAAGCCCCAGGGGAGGTTTGTATTCCCTTGGGAAACGGCCCAACCTGCGGCATAATCCGTGGGCGGGATGGGCAGCGGGGTTGTCCCCTCTCCCAGCGTGGATGTGTCCAGTGTTGGAATCATCTCCGGTGGCCTGGATCCGTCTGGTGGCAGCCCATCAGGTGCTGGTGGCACAGGTGATTCACTGGAAGCTGGAGAAGGGCTGGAATTCGGGCTGGCACCGGTGGTACCTGCTGGGAAAACAGTGGGAAACGTTTAAATTCCCAAAATCAAGAGGCAGCGCCGTTATTTCCATGCCCTCATCCAACAGCTACAGAATGCTGGGATTTCACCCCATGGGGGGAATCTGATCCCAGCAAGGGAATGTTGTGGTTTCCACACCCTGGGAGTGTGGCTTTGCCGTGGCTGTGGCAGCTCCAATCCCAATCCCAATCCTGTTCCTCACCTCTCTGGGTCGTGCTCTCCGGGCCGGGGGTTTCCCAGGAAAGAGCCGGATCTCCTTTGGGAAAACAAAACAGGGAGACACCATCAGCTGGGAAATGAACTCTCTAAGTGGTTTGGAAAGTTAGAGAGTCAAAATTATTTTATCCAACATATAGGTCTGGGGGAAATTCCACAAATTCCAAAAAATGGATGTTCGTTGTCAAATTTTAACAATTTTAGCAAAAAAAAAAAAGGGAATTAATGTTCACTGGCTTCAAGTTATTAATTACCATTCTGTCTTCTGTTGATTAATATTTTGTCGCTTTTTAATTATCCTAATTAATCCATATTTTCAGCCTTTTCATTCTGTTTTCCCAGATTGGGCACCTCTGGCTTATGCAAAGTGTCTCTGTGGTTTATGAATTCCGCGTTCCTGGCGTTCCATCCTCAACAATAAATTCCTCCCGCAGGTCTGGGAACACTGAAGGATGCGAGGCCCTAAACTTTTGTTTTCCCACCCCACGGACATCACCCATGATCCATTAGGAATTCCACGGGTTAAATTCCTCTCCGTAATTCTCCCCCCCCCCATTTCTGATTCTCTTGGAAGAAACAGAACGTGGGTGGCACTCGCATTTCTTCCCATCCTCCGGTTCCGGAGCTGTCCCAGCTCCCAGATTCCCAGACTGAGCACTTACGGATGCACTGGAGCGTGGGGTCAGTCCAGCGGGGCTCGGAGCCGTTCCAGAGGATGCACTGGATGAGGCTGGAGGTCCCGGCCTTGCGTTTGTATCCGGGGTTGCAGGAGTAGCGCAGGCGGGAATTCAGCTCCGTGCGGTTCCCGGCGTCGATGTGAGCGTTGGCCACGGCCTTGGGGCGGCTGCAGCGCGCTGGAATGGGAACGGGATGGGAAAAAAGCAGATGGAATCACAACTGGGAGATCAGACATCCTCTGGCTGCGCTGGGGAATTCCCCACTCCTCATCCCTGGAAGCGTCCAAGGGCCGGGTTGGACGGGGCTTGGAGCAGCCTGGGATAGTGGAAGGTGTCCCTGCCCGTGGTAGGACAGGGAATGAGGCCATCCCTAAATTCCCTTCCAACCCAAACCTTTCCATGATTCTATAAAATCCTGCCTAGGGATTCATCCATCCTGCAAAAATAAAGGGACCCCGTGCCTGACACAGGGAATGGAGAAAGGGGAAATATTCCCAGCATTTTTGGGAGCAGCTCCTCCAGAGGCTGGAGAAAGGGAAGACACTTCCGGCGTGTTTGTGGTCACTTGTAGCAGCTCCTCCAGCCAGCAAGGAGTTTTTATGGAATTCCATCCCCTTGCAGTGACTGTCCCAGGCCAGAAGTCCCAGCTGCCTCCAGCTGCTGAATTCCAGCTGCGGTCACCGCCCCCGTCCTTCTCCACTCATTTCACAGCTGGGCATAAAAAATTCCAGCTGCTGCTGAGTTCTCCAGCCACTTCCCAGGGGTTTTTCCCCTCTGGAAGGTGGCAGTTGAAATCCAAGTATCCCAGACAGAGGGACAATGATGGATTTTGAGTTGTGGCTTTGCTTTTCCCCAAACGAGCTCCCGCTTCCCCTTTGGCCTCAGGATGAGTTCAGTTCTGTACCAGGGTGATGAAATTTCCCATCTTTTCTGGTGCAAGGGGCAGAATCTCCTGGCTGCTCCAAAACTCTGCCAGCACCTGGATCCCTGTGGTGGGGTGGGAATGGCTTATCCGTGATCCTGGCTGCTGGAAGCTCCCGTATCCCAGTGGGAGCCAGCACGGAGAGATGGAGAGATGTACAATGGGAATAACACAAAATGCAGCTGGGATGGAGCCACAGATGGCCAGGATGGGATGGATGAGGGAGTGATGGATATCTGGGATGGGATGGATGAGCAGGAGGGAATGATGGATATCCGGGATGGGATGGATGAGCAGGAGGGAGTGATGGATATCTGGGATGGGATGGATGAGCAGGAGGGGCTGATGGATATCTGGGATGGGATGGATGAGCAGGAGGGGCTGATGGATATCTGGGATGGGATGGATGAGCAGGAGGGAATGATGGATATCTGGGATGGGATGGATGACCAGGAGGGAGTGATGGATATCCGGGATGGGATGCACAGATGGGATGGATCCATGTAGGGTTGGGATGTGACGTATGAGTAGGATGGAGCAATGGCAAGTAGGAATAGGATGGAATGATGATAACTGGGATGGGAAGTAGGAATAGGATGGAGCAATGGATATCTGGGATGGGAAGCATGGATAGGATGGAATGAGGCATGGCCGGGCTGGATGGATGAATTGATGCCTGCCATGGATGGAGCAATGTCCAGCTGGGATGGAGCAACACACAGCTGGGCTGGGATTGTTATGGAATAGAGATGGAAGAACAGTGGGAATGGGAATGGGAATGGGAATGGGAATGGCATGGCAGTGAGGACAGAAGCATACAGGGATGGGAACATGCCAGTGACAAGAACAGCAGGCACCAGGGACAGGAGTGTGATGGCAGCAGGGATGGGAGCAGGATGGGAATGGAAATAGTGGGAATGGGAGCAAAATGGGGAATTAGAGACCATGGGGATGGGAGTAGGATGGGAAGGGGACAGTGGCACAGCAGCAGTGGGGACAGGAACACAACATGCTCCCACAGCACCCAAAACATCCAGAGATAAAAATCTCCATCCTCAAAAACTCCTGCCCCAATTTGGGGTGTATCCCCAGAACATCCCAGGGGGAATCTGCTCCATTTCAGTGCCCAGGTGGATCCGGGTGTGATCCTGGCCCGTGTGGCCGGAGGACATGAGTGACTTGGGGACACGCATGTGCTGAGCACAGCAGCTGTTGGTCTTCTTTCAAGATGTGGGTGAAATTCCTGGAATCAGCAACTCTTGGAACCAGGATTTGAAGAAATCCCCCCTGCCTGGAGGATGTTTCACAAGTGTCACCATGTGGATATTCTCAGTTCAGTCAGAGGGAAAAAGAGAAAGATTTCTGCCAGGCTAAGCCTGGGAAAAAAGGCAAAAAGTCCCAGAGGAATGTAAAGAGTCTATTATCTTGCTTTCCATTCGTATTGTTTATAGATGTGTTCTGCCACACTGACCTAAGTGTGGTAGAACACATCACCCAAGTCCAGTGCGCCAATCAGGTGAAATGTTCTTACTCTAAGACCAATGGAATGAATGTTCACGATGTTCTCTATAAAAGAGAGAAGTGCTTTTGAATAAAGGCTCATTTTGCCTTCTGAAACCGTGCGAGTCGTTTCGCCCGTCCCTGGCTCAACAGCGTCATCACAACTCACCAGACCTGGCCGAGCGCGTTTTGTCCATGAGAAACCCTCCCAGTGCCAATTCCAGCTGCGCCTCCAAAGGGAGCACAGCAAGAAATCCAGCCGGAAACACCAAAAATATCCAGGAAAAACAGGGATCTGCAAGCTCTGTTTATGCCTTCCAGCTTTTAAACCTGCTCTCCTTATCCCTCCAAAGAGGTTTTTTGGTTTTTTTTCCCCCAGTTGGTTGGAATCTTCTCTTCCAAAAAATGCCCAAGTTGTTCAAACAAGATCCCAGCAGCGCCGCCCTCCAGGATCACCATCCATGGAATTCAGCTTGTTTGATGAGACCAAACACATCCCAAGGGGGAAAAGGGGAGGAATCAGCTGGAGATGCAGGATTTAGGCTTTAATTCCTCAGCAGTGAGTTGGAATTTCCCATGGATGGATCATCCCAGGTGCTCAAAGACTCATCCCATCCTTGGCCAACCTCCCACAGGAGCTGCGGTGCCGGGAGCCGACCATCCCAGGAAAACACCTCCAGCTGCCTTATTTCCACCTGGATCCTGCTGGGATAAAGTATCCAGGGTGAAACGTGCCCGATATCCATGGATTTTGCATTTCCGTGGATTTTTTTACTTCACTTTTTCTGGTCTTTCTCCACCAGCGACCTCCAACGATGCCAGCTGGGGAGGATGAGCTCATTCCGGCACGTTGGGAAGCAGCACAGGAAACGCAGCCAGGATGATCCCAGGCATGGAGATGCTGCCATGTGATGTCATCCCACGTCCAAAAACAGCTTCCCGAGGATAAACAACCACAGCTGGAAAATCCACACCGGGAAAAACTTGGCTGTTCTCCTTAAAAAATTATCAGGAAAGGGCCCAGAGAGGTGGTTTTTTTTCTGCTCAAAATTTAAAAGCCATGAGCCAAAAATAAAAAGAGGAGAAAAGAGGAATTTTACAAATCTGGATGCAAGAAAAATCCATGAGAAATGCCAAAATCATGTAAATAAATAAAACTTTCACGTTTTAACTCAAAAATATTTCCAGTTGAGCAGGAGAGGACAGGATGCCCAGTGGGAACATCATGGGATGCAGCAGCACATCCTGAATTATCCATCACATGAACTAAAAGAAATAAATATCATTCATTTTCTCTAAGACCCCCTAAACCCACGGTTTTTGCCCCAGACAAGGATCCTGGTGGCAGCACTGCTGCCTGGAATGTTGTCTGGATGTCTGGGCTCAGTGGTCAGTGAGGAATGACTTTGGGAGAGCTATTTTTAGGTGTCTTCCCAGCACATGGGGCTCTTCTGGCTTATTTTTGTCACCCAAGACTTTCACGTTATTCTGTTACAAATAGGGATAAATTCAATTTCCAGGGCTTCAGGAGCACACAGGAGCTTGGAGAAGAGCGAGCACTGAAGCTGTCCCAAAGCTTTGCATTTCCTTCCATCCTTATTTCACAGAATCCTTCGCAGCTGCCAAATTATCAGCAAATGAAATATTTCCTAATGGTCTTGCCGCTTCCCGCAGCTCCCAGGGAGGATGAACCAAAGCGTGGTTCCAAGGCCTGAGCTGTGATGAGATTTTTCCCAAAGCTCCAAGAGCAACAGAGCTGGGGAAGGGTCTGGAGAACCAGGAAAAGCTGAGGGAGCTGGGAAGGGGCTGAGCCTGGAGCAAAGGAGGCTCAGGGGGGACCTTGTGGCTCTGCACAAGTCCCTGACAGGAGGGGACAGCCGGGGGGGTCGGGCTGTGCTCCAGGGAACAGGGACAGGAGGAGAGGGAACGGCCTCGGGCTGGGCCAGGGGAGGGTCTGGGGGGATTTTTGGGAAAAAAATCCTTCCTGGAAAGGGCTGTGCAGCATTGGAATGGGCTGCCCAGGGCACGGGTGGAGTCCCCATCCCTGGAGGGATTTAAAGCCCCGTGGATGTGGCACTTGGGGACATGGTCAGTGGTGGCCTGGGCAGTGATTGTTAGACTCAGTGACCTTGAAGGTGTCTTTCAGCCGTCATGATCCAGTGATTCCAGGATTTTGGACTTTTGCAGAAGCAAGACAAATGATGTGACCTTCGAGGCTCAGCAGCCATGGAAAACTCCCAGTGCCATGGAAAACCCACAGAGCGCACCCAGCCCGAAATCCCACAGTGACGCAGCTCCCGTGGCTCCATCACACAGATCCTGAACATCACCCCCAGCCCTCCCTGGACACTGTGAGTGGGTGGTGTGGGAATGCCAGGAGCGAGGTGAGTACCCAGGGAACACAGGGCTGCAGCCTGGGCACTCTGGGGGGGGGTGGGGGTCATGAGGCACCCAGGGGAGAGGTTTGGGAATGCAAGGAGCAAGCGTGGGCACCCCAGGGAGCAGCAAGGACACCTTGAGTGGGAGCTTCAGTACCCCTGGGAGCTGCCTGGGAACCCAGGGAAGCAGAATAGACACCCCAGGGAGCAGCATGGGCACCCCAGGGAGCAGCATGGGCACCCCAGGGATGGCATGGGCACCCCAGGGAGCAGCCCGGGCACCTCACAGGCATCCAAGGAAGCAGAGAAAGCACCTTAGGGACGGGAGCAAACACCTCAGGGATGGCACGGGCACCCCAGGGATTGTATGGGCGCCCCAAGTTGGGGCTCAACTACTCCGGGGAGTAGCATGAGTCCTCCAGGAAGCAGAGCAGACTCCCCAGGAAGCAGAGCGGGCATCCCAGTGTGAAAAACGCGTATTTTATGATTGGCTCTTCGCAAATACTAAATTCAATACTCTATGTGTTATGGAGGGTTATTTTGTAATACTGTATTAATTCTTTTTAAGCAGTGTGTTAAATACAGTTTTAGGTTAAAACATAATGTTAAAATTGAAACTGCGATGTTTTATTATTTTTTACTAGCTCAAGAAAAGGGATGAGATAATCAAGGAACTCTCTGCACAGAGATAACAGCGACAGGGCACACAAAAAGTTACGGCCTCCTTATCAGAAAGGACAAACATCCTTCCACCTTCTCTCCGTCTTTATGGAACCACAGGATTAAGGGGAAGAAATTGAGAAAAACCAGAAAAATCCTTAATTTGCAAGGAATTTATGCATCATGTATGAGATAGATGAATATGCAACAGGCTGTTGCTTTTAAGGGTTATTCCTTTGTTCACAAGGCATGTTTTTGGCAGCTCAGTGCCCAAAACATCTGGACATCTGAAATTCTTTGCTGTTTATTGTCTCCTAGTGTCCTAATCCTCATTGTCCACATTTTTATTACTCTAATTTTATTACTATTTTTATAACTATTTTATTACTAATAAACTTTTAAGATTTAAAAAAACCCAAGTGATTGGTGCTTTCCACACCAGGGAGCGGCGCGGGCAGTTTGGGGATTAGCGCGGGAAGCGGAGCGAGCACGTTCGAGACCGGAGAAAGCACCTTAGGGATGGCACGGGCACCCCAGGGAGAGTGTGGGCACCTCAGTGGGAGCTTGGAAACGCCCGGGAGCGGCGCGATTCCCTCCGGAAGTCGGGCAGGCTGGCCAGGGAGCGGGGCGGGGATCCCGGCGAGTACCGCGGGCATCCCGGGAAGCGGAGCCAGCACCTCGGGGAAGGCGTAGGGACCCCGGAAAGGGTGCGGGCACCCCGGGCAAGGTGCAGAGATCCCGGGGAGGGTGCGGGCACCCCGGGCAAGGTGCAGAGATCCCGGGGAGCGTGTGGGCGCCCCGGGCTGGGCTCGGACAAGCCGGCGGCGAGGCGGGGAGCCCGGGGCAGCCCCGCTTACCGGTGTCGGCGGCGGCGCGGAGCAGCAGGAGAGCGGCGGTCCCGCAGAGCAGCTGCAGCAGCGGCGGTGCCATGGGACGGGCCCGGGGGCAGCTCCGGGCTCCAGCGGGAGCTCCGTGGCGCTTCCCTGCCGCTGTCGCCGTCCCGGTGTGGCCCGAGTGGTTTCGCTTTCGCTTTCGAACCGGGGCCACCGGGTGGGACGCACCGCCCTGCCGGAATGGCAGCCAGGGGCAGGGAGGGGATGCGGTGTCCGGGAGGGGCGATGGGGGTGGCAGTGCCTGGCGGGGATTCGGTACCCGAGGGGAATTCGGTGCCCCGGGACGCAATACCCGGAAAGGAATGAAATAGAGGGATGCAGTCAGTATCCAGCGTGTGAGCTGCCCTGGGAGGAAAAGGATGAAATATTTGGGTTCGTGGCCCGGGGAGTGCAGTATCGGGTGGGGGAGAGGGGATGGGACACCCCTGGAGAAAGCAGCGCCTGGGGGGATGTGATACGGGGCCACTGCAATACGCAGGAGGGTCGTGGTTCTCTTGGGATGCAACAGCTTGGGAAGGGATGTAATCCCGGCAGGAGATGAGGCAGCGCTCCCTGCCCAGGGAAATGTGCTATGCGAGGGAATCGCGGTGTCCTGGGGAGATGCGGCTCCTCCCTCCTGTGCCTGGCCATGGGTCTGGGGGGATTCCATGAATTCCAGTGCTGGAGCTGGAACGCGCCGGTGCCCGCACAAACCTCAAAAATTGAAAACAAGCTGCGATCCAGCCCTGGGAGTTCTGCAGAGCTCCTGCGGGCAGTCTCCACCCCACAGCATTTGTAGAGCTCAGATCCCACAGATTCTACTCACAGCAAATCCTCCCCAACTCAGCTCCTTGCTCGTGGCCTCTTTGTTTATTCTCACGTGGGGTTTTTTTTTGTTTTGTCAGTGAGCATCAGCAAATAGCCCCACATGTGTAGAAAAGGAAAAACAAAGGGTAACTTGGATAACATTTCATGGCCAATCGCCAAATCTTCATGTCAGGGGAATAAATTCTCCCTTTGCCATCAAGGAAAGAGAATTAACCTCAATTAACCTCCCTGAAGCAGAAGAGAGGCTGCACCCGGGACAAACCTCTGGACCCTCCAAATGTGTAGAGAGAGCAGCGTGAGCCTGGAGAACCAGGAGGAGATGCCCGAGGGTGGTGCTTAGGAACATTCCACATGAAAACGCTGCAGGAATTCTGCTGGAAGCCTGGCTGCTGGGAATTTGAGACTCTCTGTGCTGCCAGGCACTGACCCCCAAGAGAACACTGCACTGACCTGAGGCCGTGGAGAAGCTTCCAAAATGGAATGGCAGAACTGGGATTGTGGGGGTGGAGTTTGAACAGAAGTGTGTGATATCACAGGGTGGGAAACTCAGAGTTTAAGGGTTTAGAATACAGGAATAGATAGAAAGCAAGATGGAGGTTTTGGGGCAGAGGCTGCTCCTTCTTCTTCACCTCCTTCTCCATGGCTTTGGGTGGTTTTGTGTAATTGGATAAAAAAGTCCACACTGCAGGGCACAGGTAGTTAGTCATTAAGTTAAAAGTAAAAACAAATTAAGTATCATTTCTTAATTAAACAGTTCATCCTTAAAAAAACTTCTAAAGAAAGATATACAACTCAAGTTTATTAGTGTGAAATACTATAAAACTCACAATTTGTAAAGCTATAATATAAATAAGAACTAATAAACATCTAAGTCCAAACAAGAAATACCATCTCACACATTTAATCCCGACCCTTAACAAAACAAAACAAAACAAAACAAAACAAAACAAAACAAAACAAAACTTCAACATTAAGGGGTGAAAGTTATAAAAAACAGTCAGCAGGGCAGCGTTCACAGCAGTTTGTGCAAGTGCTGAGCGTGATCATCTCAGCTTGTGGTAAAGAAAACTCACTCTAGGAAGACTTTGCCTTTCTTCTCAAGAATTCCTTCAAAAGATGTAAAAAATCCAGTTGTGTCTGAAATTTCCAGGTGAGGGTTTTGGTGCTGCTGATGCAAATGAGCTCTGCAGCTGCCAATCTTCCAGAGGATAAGCAAACCTGGGTGAGAGTTCACACTGGTCAGACTGGAGGGTTGTGATTCCTGGGAAGGGCACATTTTCACAATACCTTCCCATGAAAATCCTCGAGCCTTTCCATGAAAAACCAGAGCTAGGGAATGACTGGCTGTTGAGGAATGCACTCAGTGCAAGCGGCTGGTCAGGCTCTGGGGGGTGACAAGAGGATGTGAGTTGGCACTGACCAGCAAAGGGACAGGGACCTGTGGTCCAGCCAAGTGACCGGACACTCGGAGCCATGGCAGGAGCTGAGGAATCCAGAATTTTCCATGCTTGGACTGTGAGGGTGTGCAAACCCAGGGTGTTCTTTGCCTCCTGAGAGGCACCAGCTCGAGCTGCTGTTTTATTATTTAATTATTGCACTGAGATTAAATTGTTTTAAGGATTGAGCCATCTGAGGCGCTGCCATGGGAAACCTGGAGTGAGTGGTCTGACCCTGTGAGTGGGAAGGAATTCCCAGCTCAGGAATTGTGAGTTCCAGAGCAGCTCCGGGGTGGTCAGACAGGGAATTTTCCCTGAGAGGCTGATTTGTAGGATCATCCCACCAAGCCTTGCCATGTCCCTGTCTCAGGGAGCCCTTTGTGCACTCCCTGAGGCACAGCATCAAAGGATCCTTCCCACCCAGCACGAGGACAAGGATGTGATCCTAAAGCATCCCTCCCTTGGGGCAGGGAGAACACCAAGGGCTGGACACAGCATCTGGATTTCCAAAGGAATTCAGCACCCCACATCCAAGCTCATGCTTTAGGGGTTGTCTCTTTTCAAGTGCTTTGAAGGCCTGAGAAGCAATTTTTGGGCTGGGTTATCACCACTGTCTCGTCACTGCCACCATCAGTGGTATTGGCAAAACCAGGTTTTAATGTAAATTTTATACAATTATGGAAAAGTTTGGGTGGGAAGGGATCTTAAAATCATCTTTTTCCACCCCTGCCATGGCAGGGACACCTCCCCCTGTCCCAGGCTGCTCCAGCCCCAGTGTCCAGCCTGGCCTTGGACATTCCAGGGATGCAGGGGCAGCCCCAGCTGCTCTGGCAATTCCAGAGCAATGTCCAGCCCAGCCAGGAATTCCCAATTCCCAAGATCCCATCCATCCCTGCCCTCTGGCAGTGGAAGCCATTCCCTGTGTCCTTGTTCTCCAGGTGCTCACTTGGAGAAGGATCCAGGGAGAGCTTCCAGCACATTCCAGGCCCTAAAGGGGCTCCAGGAGAGCTGCAGAGGGACTGGGGACAAGGCCTGCAGGGACAGGACACAGGGAATGGCTCCCACTGCCAGAGGGCAGCGATGGATGGGAGATTGGGAATTGGGAATTGCCAGAGCAGCTGGGGCTGCCCCTGCATCCCTGGAATGTCCAAGACCAGGCTGGACACTGGGGCTGGAGCAGCCTGGGACAGTGGGAGGTGACCATGGATGGCGTGGCACTGGATGATCCTTAAGATCCTTTCCAAGTCATTCTATGATTCCATGATTTCCCATAAGTAATCAGGAAGTTTCCACGCCGGTCACCACCCAAGCTGGGAACTACTGGAGGGGGTTATTTCAGAGCTCTGCTAACAATGGCACTTTTCCACTTGGGATGATTCCAGGCTGTGATATTCCAAAGCCTTCAGGAAATAAGGGATTATATCTTGTTCTTCACCTTGCTCAGGCAGCTGGGGCTCTTGATGTGGACAATTCTCCCACCTTTTCCATGCACAAGTTCCTGGTGTGGTCAAGGGATGTCCCCTGCCCAGCTGGTTTGGTCAAGGGACACTTCACCATCCAGGTGGGAATTCCTGAGGCCCCCCAGCAGCTCCAAGGAAGGGGAAGCTGGGGGGATGCAGCACCACAAGTGGAAGTGGTTGAGGAATTCCAGGTTTCTCCATGGATGTTGCTCATGGAAAGGTTGTGGTTTTCGATGTGATTCTTGAACTGGAGATTTCTGGGTTAAAAAAGCTGGATTTTAAGTCAGGACTAGAGATTAGTCCAGTGTCCAAAGGGAGACAAATGCCTTGTTTCAAGGCACCAGAGATGAGGATCCATCTCCTTCCAGGGCAAAAATATTCCTTTGCATTCATTTTCCAGAAACAGAAACCAGAACTGTGCCTCAAGGAGCAGAATGATCCAAACTCCAGTAATTAATCAGCTTTTGTTTTCCTGTGAGGATTTAAGCAGGCCTTACTTAATTTCTTATCAGCTCTCACAAGTTCCTGCCCAGAGTGCATAAAACGTGCTCAGGATGTGAGTTCATCCTCTCAGAAGTATTTGTGGTTCACCCCTGACAATTCCATGTCCTCAGGGAAAATGATCCCAAAAAACAGTTTGTAAAGCTCAGCTTGGCAGCCTGGGATGGTTTCCCATCAGGTTAATTACTTCCATTTTAATTAACTACTATTAATCCAGCAAAAAGCAGTTGCTGGGCCTGGATTCTGTCCCAGAGCAGCGCTGCACATTGCTCTTGGAGGCACCTGGAAAAGTCAAAATATTGCCTTGGAAATGAAGAGGGATGGAGAAAGGAAAAAATTCCAGTGGTAACATTTTGTGTTATGGGAATTATGAATTAATTTTTTTTTTTAATGAGAGGAGGAGGAGGAGGAGGAGGAGGAGGAGAAGGAGGAGGAGGAGGAGGAGGAGGAGGAGGAGGAGAAGGAGGAGAAGGAGAAGGAGAAGGAGAAGGAGAAGGAGAAGGAGAAGGAGAAGGAGAAGGAGAAGGAGGAGATCCAGTGCTAAGCATTGCAGTCGACGTCATGCTCTCATAAAAGCTAAAATACACCACATGTGACACTTGCTACAGTTTCACAACTGAAATTTTCCTCTTTTGGCTGGAATTTGGCAGAACTGGTAAAAACGAGGTGTCTTTGCTGCCCAACAGAACACCCAGGCTGTGGGAAGGAGCCACTGCTGCATTTATGGCCTCGGGCTGGAGAGATTCCAGCCTTTCCAGAGCTTTCCAGGGGAAATCTCTCCCTGCTGGAGTGTCAGAAGCGTGACCTTACAGCTGAGGAATCCAGCAGGAGGCAGAGGAGCAGGGTGGGCTGTGCTGGGCTCAGGGGATCTCCGGTGGCATTTTCTGGAACTTCAGCTCCTTTTCCGTGTGAGGGGAAAGCAGCTGTGAAACCACCCCGGGGGATTTTGGCCACGGGGTTGCTCTAGGTCTCAACTTCTGGTCTGGGGACTTCCAGTTCTCAGATGTGAGGCTGCTTTTGAGAGCCAGCCTTTTCCCAGGAGAGAATGAGCAGACTTTGGTCCCAAACCTTTATTTAATCCAATTAAATTGTTCAAGGAAGGAAGAGCAGTGACAAAACACGAGGTTGTGAAAATTGCAGCTGGAGGCTTGGACACATCCCCTTTTCCCTGCAAATAACATTCCCAGAGGGTTTCTCCTGAAACAAAGTGAATTCAGACCTTTTTTCGTTCTATGAGGGTGAGAAGGAAGAGGGAAGATTTTCCACCCTCACTTTTTAGGAATAAATAAATGTCCATCACGTGAGGTTTGTTTCCTTTTCCCCTTCTATAATTAATTCCAGTCAAGTGGGGAAACCCTTTCCTTTTTAAAGTTTATCTTTCCTTTTTAAAGTTTATCTTTGAAGTTTAAAGTTTATCTTTCCTTTTTAAAGTTTATCTTTAAAGTCAGCAATTATCAAATTCCACTTGGCTCTGCTGTCAAGAGCTGTGAATTATGATAGGCTGGGAATCTTGAATATAAGCCTGTGGTAAATCACTGGAAAAACTTATAAATAAACCCAAATATTCCCCTTGGAATTAAAGCTGTGATGTTCTCCTTGACCTCTACAAGCCCTTGAAGGAAACAATGTGTTAAAGAGGAAGAAAAACTGCAGGAAAAACTTGTTTGTGAGATTTGTTTAGGGATTTGTTTTGGAACAATTCCTCTGCCTGCAGGTGGCTGAGATTACAAAACCTCAAGTTGGAGGTGGAAAACCCAGAGTTGGGAGCGTGGCAGCAACAGCTTTTAGATATATGTTTATATATATATGTGTTTAATATATAAAATATATAGTATTTTATGTTATATGTTATATAGGATATATTACGTATAAAGGTATCTTAAAATAATAGATAATATATTATTTCTCACCAAAAAAAAAGGGTTGTTTTTCCCTCTTCATAAATCCTGGGGATAAATGTCCTGCTTGTGCTGCCCACCCACAGAAAAGCCTGAAGGCTCCTGGGTGCTGGGAGATGCTAAAATGAGGTTGGGGCTCCAAAATTGGGGGTTTTCGGTGGTTCTGTCCCCTCCATGCTTTTGGGGGTGTAGTAAAATGTGAGGAAGGACAGAGTCACCTCAGTGGAGAGAGTAATTAAAATAATAAAATAAGAATTTTTATTGAAAGCTCTTCAGCAGAGGATTAAGGGGATGTCACCAGAGGTGACAGCACAACCTCACCCCAGCCAGGTCCAGGGTGGCACAAGTTCAACCAGGAGACAAGAGGGAAATCTGAACTCCAGGAGAATCCTGAGCAGATCCAGAGAAGCAAATATGAGATAAAAAGTTGCCCCCAGGGATTATTAAAATGGTATCATGTGATATTATGTCATACAATGCAATATATAATATTGCATGTAATATATAACTGTATACATTAAAATAATCTATAATATATGATACAGATATAATATAATATAATATAATATAATATAATATAATATAATATAATATAATATAATATAATATAAATATAGTATACAACTTTTACCACACCATAGTGGGGTAAATATACATAAATATAATATAATAATATGTAAATATATTATACAATTTTGACCATACCATAGTATTGGCGAGGTAAAAGTTGATAGGTTAAGAAATGTTTATAAAGTATTCATTTTGGTTTTGTTATTGGTTTAATACCTTAAAACCAATCATTTAAAATTACCCCTCAGAAATCCTACTACACTACATCTTTCGTAATGACATTTCTCCAAAATATCTAATCTTATTTACAAAACCATCCTTGAAAATTTATTTCTAATTCTATTTGTCTCTCAACAATTTCTATCCTATTCCGTAACATTTCTAAATCAACGTTTCTCATCTCGAAATTTAGATACAAATGTATACTGCATAAACCCTCCATTAAACTTGGAAAATTCTCTACAAATTCATTTCCCACAGCTGGATGGAGTTGAAAAATAAAGCAGGGATTTATTAAAGGATCTCCTGCATGGATCCACCTTGGGCAGCACCAGAGCCCAGCCAGGGCTGCAGCCAAGAGGAACCAAAATGGTCCCAAAATGCACGAGCGCTCCCGGGGGCTCTCACTGGGATCAGCTCTGCTCCATTTGCACCTTGCAGTTCATTGTCCCATTCCAGCTTTAGCCCAGGCACTCCCATCCTGCTTGTTTTTCTCTCTCCAGCCCACGCTGTTTGTGCTCCTGGGCCTGAGCTTTGGATCATTTGTCCTCGGTGCCCAGCTGGAGCAGGAATTGTTTTGTCTCCCTGCTCTGAGCAGAGAGCTCGCCATCCCATAATGTGAAGCTCAGACCCACACACCAAAGCAGCTCAGAATGTGAAAATACAAAAGCCAAAGCTGAGGCCTCACCCCACGTCCCCAGGTGCCACATGCACAGGGCTTTGAAATCCCTCCAGGAAGGGCAATTCCACCCTGCCTTGGGCAGCCCATTCCCATGCTTGGAAAGCCTTTCCATGGAGGAATTGTCCCCAGCAGCCACCCTGAACCTCCCCTGGCACAGCCTGGGGCTGTCCCCTCTCGTCCTGTCCCTTGTCCTGGACGTGGAGCTGCCCAGAGGGACCTGGTGTTCCCTACGGAGCTTCCCAGCACCCTCTGGAGAAGGATCCAGGTGGGACCAAAGCCAAACCTGGCCCCAGAAGTTGGATTGTGCCTGGGGCAGGGCTGCTGTGCCAATCCCACAGGGACATTCCATGGGCTGCAGGAGTCACACCTGGGATCTGACACAACAAAACCCCACACCTGGATCCAGCTGAGCTTCAGCCCACGCTGTTTGTGCTCCTGGGCCTGAGCTTTGGATCGTTTGTCCTTGGTGCCCAGCTGGAGCAGGAATTGTTTTGTCTCCCTGCTCTGTGCACAGAGCTCCCCATCCCATAATGTGAAGCTCAGACCCACACACCAAAGCAGCACAGAAACTGAAAATATAAAAGCTAAAACCTGAGGCATCATTTCTCCCCTTTAAGGCTAAACCAGG
Source organism: Vidua macroura (assembly GCF_024509145.1). Taxonomy (NCBI): domain Eukaryota; kingdom Metazoa; phylum Chordata; class Aves; order Passeriformes; family Viduidae; genus Vidua; species Vidua macroura. Next base: position 72,211,791 of record NC_071575.1, read on the forward strand.
CCTTTACCCTGTCGAGTCTCTATTCTAAATATCCACTAATAATTGGTATTTGATAACAGATAAGTATCTGATTTGTGGAAAAAAAAACTCTCTACAACTTGTAAAAGTTGTAAAGATGGTATGATTTATTTTAGTGGACATATGCTCCTCAAGGACGTGTGCAGCTTTAAAAATCTTAAGTTTACTTTATCCCCTAATTTGTTGCATATGCATAAAAGGTATATGCATGTGCATTAAACTGTTTTATCAATTTTATCAATTTTTTAAATTTTAAATGTTATGAGTCTGCAGATTTTTAGTTACCTAGTTGCAATGTGGTGTTTATAACCTAGATTTAGTTTTTCTGTTTGCTTCAGCTTCACGTTGATTGGGGCCTTTCCTTATCTCTCTTTAATTTAGGAATAGTTAGAAATAGTTGCATTCCTTTCTAAGTAACTTTACATTTCCTTTTTTTCTCTCCGTAGACCTTTTTGTGAGCACCCAAGTTAAAAGACTAAACAAAAAATCCAAAATTGGTTTTCACCTTGAGTTAAATTTCCAACCCCGTGTTTCAGTGTCTAAAAAGAGCAAACAACTATCCATAGAAACATCTACTAATAAACATCTACCAACAAATAAATATTTATCAGTAAATAAATATCTAACCACTAGTGAAGTATCTAATAACAGTAAATATCCCAATTCCTCATATTTTAGGGAAAACTTATTCGGTCACATTCCCAGCACTGCCCATGTCCCCAAGTGCCACATCCACAGGGTGTTTAATCCCTCTGGGAATGGGGACAAACTTTTCCAGGAAAGAATTTAAGAATTTTCCCAATATCCAACCAAAACCTTCCCTGGCATGACTTGAGGTAGTTTGTTTTTTTTTTTTTTCTTGAGGGGCTCAAATGCATGGCGTGTTATGGGAGTTCTGTGTGAGGTACACGAGTTACATGGGAATTACTTGGGATTTACACGTGAGTTAATTGCGAGTTACACATGAGTTACGTGGGAGCTGCTTGGAAAATTAATGAGAATCCTTTTTTTTCTGCCATGGGCACAAAGGTTTTTCTGCCTTGTGAGTTAACTCTGTTGTTAACATGTGAGATATATGGGAATTATTTTTTTTTTTGTTTACCAAGGGGCTCAATGCTTGGTTTGTCATGGGAATTAAGTATGAGTTACATAGGAGTTACTTGTGACTTACCCCGGCTTTTACCAAAGGCCCCAGAGGGTGCGATTGTCACTTGAATTCCATGTGAATTCGATGTAAATTCCTTGTGGACTCCACACGAGCTCCCGTTTCTTGGCCAGGAGCGCAGAAGGTTTATTTATCTATTTATTCGTTTCTCTGCCCGCCAGCCGAACCTCACTCCCCTCACGAAATAACGACGCGGCTCCTTTAAGACGCGCCCTCACGCTGGCCCCGCCCCTTCAGCGCGCGCGCGTGGGGGCATGGCTCGGCCTGGCGAAAGGTCTTGGGGTTGATTGACAGCGCCGCTGCCCAATCAGATGTCAGATAGCGGGATGAGGGCGGGGCTTCCGGCGGGGCAGCTGAGGCGGCGGCGCTCGGAGGGAGCGGGAGCGGGGCCGCCATGATCAAGAAGTTCGATAAAAAGGACGAGGAGTCCGGTACGGGGGGGTGCTGGGGGCGAGAGGAGCGGGGCTGGGGCGAGGAGGGGGCTGAGGCGTGCTGGGGTGACAGCGGGGTGGAGATGAGGGGGACGCTGAGATGAGGGAGGTGCTGAGGTGATGGAGACGCTGAGGTGAGGGGCACGCTGAGGTGAGGGGCACGCTGAGGTGAGGGAGATGCTGAGGTGAGGGAGATGCTGAGGTGACAGCGGGGTGGAGATGAGGGGAGACGCTGAGGTGAGGGGGATGCTGAGGTGACAGCGGGGTGGAGATGAGGGAGACGCTGAGGTGAGGGGGATGCTGAGGTGATGGAGACGCTGAGGTGAGGGGAGACGCTGAGGTGAGGGGAGACGCTGAGGTGAGGGGAGATGCTGAGGTGATGGAGACGCTGAGGTGAGGGGAGATGCTGAGGTGATGGAGACGCTGAGGTGAGGGAGACGCTGAGGTGAGGGGAGATGCTGAGGTGAGGGGAGATGCTGAGGTGAGGGGGATGCTGAGGTGAGGGGGATGCTGAGGTGACAGCGGGGTGGAGATGAGGGGAGACGCTGAGGTGAGGGGAGACGCTGAGGTGAGGGGGACGCTGAGGTGAGGGGGACGCTGAGGTGACAGCGGGGTGGAGATGAGGGGAGATGCTGAGGTGAAGGGGAGATGCTGAAGTGAGGGGGATGCTGAGGTGAGGGGAGACGCTGAGGTGAGGGGGACGCTGAGGTGAGTGGGATGCTGAAGTGACAGCGGGGTGGAGATGAGGGGAGGTGCTGAGGTGAGGGGGCCGCTGAGGTGAGGGGGATGCTGAGGTGGAATAGAACTCCCAGAGAAGCCGCGGCTGCCCCTGGATCCCTGAATGTGTCCAAGGGCGGGCTGGGCTAGTGGAAGGTGTCCCTGCTGATGACAGGAGGTAGAAGTGAATGATCCTTAAATCTCCTTCGAGCCCATCTCGTGGTTCTGTCATCTCTCGTCTCTCACAGCTCACGTGGGGTATTTGTGTTTCAGCTGTGAGAACCCCTCTGGTGACAAATCTGAAGGAGCTGGGGTCTGTTTGCTCTCCCTTTTTTGCACAGCTGATTTTTAGAGAGGATTTTATCCCTGGCTCTGCTCAGTGCAGATGTTTCATCCCTCAAAAAAAAGAGTTGATTACGTGTATTTCTATACATATACTAAACCCTATATAACGTAATAACACACATGCCCTGTGTATTTATATAATAAACCCTATATAATAACCATAACCCTGAACAATGAGCTGATGTATGTAAAGAAAAGAAACTTCTCTTTTTAGTCATTTTGCTCTCATTTAGGCTGGACAGAGCTTGGTTTGGTGTTGGTTTTTGGGTTTTTTTCCTATTTTTGTTAAGGTTGGGATTGAAGTGTTAGGGATGGTATTTTGTGTTTAGGTTTAGATGTTTATTCTTTTTTATTTATATGACAAGTTGTGAGTTTTATAGTATTTTATTAATAAGTTATAAAATGGTTAATTATTTTTTTAGGTAAGGTTTTTTAAGGTTAAATTATTTAATTAAGAAATCACGTTTAAATTATTTTTACTTTTAATTTAGTAACTAATTATTTGGAGTTTGTAACGTGGACTTTTTTTGTTTAATTACAAAACATTATTTAAACTTGTGAAGGAGAAGGTAAAGAAGAAGGATTAGCTGCTGTTCTAAAATTTTTATTTTAGTTTTATATATATTATTGTATTTTAAAACTTTCAATGCTAAGTTTTTTACGTAGTGATGTTACACACTTCTAATTAAAAGTTTAAAATTCTCATGACTCCAGCATCCTGGGACAGTGGGAGGTGTCCCTGGGCAGCCCCTTCCAAAGGCCTGGAAGTTAAATCCAGTTTCCCTACAACAACTGATGCTGCTCTGAGCTCCAAATGTGCCCAGCTGGGCTTGAGTTTGTTCCCTTTTCAATTCCCTCCTGCTTGGGATGGGAGAACTGGGGAACAAATGAACTGGAAATGAGGAATTCCTGCCTGGGAGGAGAGGATCAGGAGCAGAAGTGAGGCTGTGGTGGGGATTTATGTGGCTGAAAAGTTCTGTTTCACATCCTGATCTGCAGCTCTGGTGTTGCTGCCTTCAGTGCTTTTGGTGCCTGAAGGAATCAAAACAGGTGGATTGGGAAAGTAGAAAAAGGAAATAGTTTTATGTAAAGGCCATTTAGGTGTTAAAAGGTATTAAAAAATATTAAGTATATAAAAGGTATTAATTAAAAAGTATTAAAGGTATTTTTAAATTTTCTTCTTCCTCTCCTTTTTGTTATTTTTTACCTTTATTCTTTCTATAACTCTGAATATACCACTTAAGAAAGTGAATTCAAAGCTGTTGATGGCCAACATCAGTTATTCAAAGAGGAATGTCACTGGTTTGAGGTGGTTTGGTAAAATTTTGGGGCTGTTCCTGCCTGTTCAGACCTGCTGGGGTGTGTGAGGAATTAATTTCCTCAGCTGAGAGGTCTCTTTTTCCTCAGGTAGTGGCTCCAATCCTTTCCAGCATCTGGAGAAGAGTGCTGTGCTTCAGGAGGTAGGAATAATCACAGGATAATGCTGTTTAATGAATGATTTTTTCCTTCAGGAAGCACTGCAGGATGACTGTGGGGAAATGTGGATGGCTAAATTCATAGAATTTAATTGAAAAGCACAGAGAGTGTCAATAAATTAATTTTATCTACAGTTAATGAAGGGTTTTCTTAGGGTAATTAGGTGACACGTGGCTTCTGCCTTCCATATGGACATGTGGCATCTCAGGGGGCTCTTCCTGAAGAAAAAAATGTTTTATTTTGAGGCATTTTTGCCAGTTCCAGATGGCAAATTGAGTTGTTTGTGCTTTGTTCAGATTGCTGCAAACGAAAGATGCAAGAACACATTCGCTGAGACACGTATTTAATACAAATAAAAATTACAAGCTGCTCAGCTGGAAACAGATTCATTTAATTCTGAACACATTCTTTGAGACTCATATTTAATACAAATAAAAATTACAAGCTGCTCAGCTGGAAACAGATTCATTTAATTCTGAACACATTCTTTGAGACTCATATTTAATACAAATAAAAATTACAAGCTGCTCAGCTGGAAACAGATTCATTTAATTTTGATGTTGAAAGAGAAATAATAATAATAATTATTATTATTGGGATCTATTCAAGCAGAATTTCTGTTTCATTTCCAGGCACGGCTCTTCAATGAGACCCCAATAAACCCACGAAGATGCCTCCACATCCTTACCAAGATCCTGTACCTGCTGAACCAGGTAACTGTTAGGATTTCTCTCCATCCAGAATGAATTTTAATAATATTTTAGTGGGAAATAGATCATATTTTTAGTGGGAAAAAAGTTTTCCACAAGGAAAACTCCTTGGGAAACTTCCATCCCTGTGGGGGGCATTTAGAGTGGAGAGAATTGTGGATTCCCTGGGAAGGAAAGGATGGTATTTTACAGGAGAAAGTCTCCAAGGAGAGATTCCTGGCGTGTGGGAGGGCATTAGAAAAAGGAGCTGGATAATTCCTGCTTTTCCTCTCTGCTAATTCCAGGGTGAACACTTCGGAACCACGGAAGCCACGGAAGCTTTTTTTGCCATGACCAGGTTGTTTCAGTCTAATGATGTAAGGAGCTGGTGTTTTGCCTCTCCCTGCTTCTGTCTGGGCTTGCAGGAGCTGCCAAACCCTTGGAATTTGGGATGTGGGAGGCAAGCACTGCACAGGAGGAGCTCTGGAGGCAGTTCCTGGTTTGGAAATAGAGGACTGGATAATAAATAACATGTGGTTGTTCTGTGGGTTGGGGGTGGAGGTGGGTTCTGAGTTAATTACTGCTGTAAAAGTGGGGATAATGACAAAGCCTGGATTTATAAACAAGGGGCACTTGATGGTTGTTGCTTCCCCTTGCAAATCACCATCTGCTTAATTGAAAATAGAATTCTAAAATTGCCTGCAGATCAAAGGCTGCTGTTCCTTAGAAGATGGATCAGCCTTGATCTCATTGAGGCAAGGGATCAGAGCACCCTACAAATCATAGAATGGTTTGGGAATTGAATTTGGGAATTCAGCTTTGGGCTCAGCAGAGTGTAAAGCCCTTCTGTGATCTCTTCTGCAGAGTGTGAGAACTCAGAGCAGTGTGCTTCATGCAATGGGCCTCATTAATTTCAATTAAAAATGGTTTGCTTGTTAGAGGTTTGTTCAAGGAAAGTGTAGCTGTCCAAAGATGTCATAAAACTGTTGGAAATACAGAGTGTTTGAAGTGTTTCTCATATCCACATTTAAAAAGTAGAGGATTTCTTAAAATATAAAGTTAATTTTTTTCACAGACTTAATGTCAACACTCCACATGTGTTTCCTTTTTTTTTTTTTTACAATAACAAAGTTATTTTCAAAGCTTTTAACTGATGATTGTGAGGCTTCTGAGTACAGATGTGCTGCATCACTTCTTTGATAATTATCATGGATTTTTATATTAGTTCTTATCATTTTACTAAATATTGATGTCCTGCTCTTCTGATTTGTTTGATATCAGGGAGTTTGGCCCTTATCCAGGGATCAAATGTAGTTCTACACTTTTAACTTTGAATTGAAAACAATGTGTTTTGTTTAAAAGCTTAATTTTCTTTCGAAGCGAAATATTTAATTTTTATGTTCATTTACCCTTTAAAAACTTCTAATTACCATCGTGTTTAATCTTTTTCTTCACATTTCCACAGCAAACCCTCAGAAGAATGTGTTACCTCACAATCAAAGAGATGGCCAATATCTCTGAGGATGTCATCATTGTCACCAGCAGGTGGGACACCCTCGGGCTCAGCCTCTGGAAATGGGGCTGCAGCTCCCTGGCTTTGGATGAGCTGCTACAGTGTTGAGCTTTTATAAGGATACAGCAGTTCTGTGATACACAGTCTGTGCCACCCTCTGAAATGTTATTTTGTTCCCACTCTGTGGGAAAATTCAGTTTATCAACATGTTGTTACTTTGTTTTCTTGCCGTTTAGGGTGGTGTGGTTTTTTTTTTTTTTTTTAATTCTTGTTTTGTCAGAGCTTAGGCTGCGACTTTGCTGTCAGAGCAATTAAAGTAAAACAGAGCAAAACCCAGTTCATTCTCCCAGCTGAACTCTTAAATTTTTTTGACTGCAAAAGTAGACACTGCAGCTGTTGCAAGAGCAAAAATTGGATCTGTTGTTGGATTGCTGAACAACTATAGACATATATAAAATAAATCAAACAGAAATTTGCTCACTATTTCTGAATCAAAATTCAATGTGGAACAAGCAGCAGCACCAAGAAAGAGAATGAGCTAAACAAACCAGGCCCATGGCAAAGCAATTCCATGGACTGTGCATTTTATAGCTCAGTATCTCCCCAGGTTTTGATGCTGATAAATCTCAAATTAAGCTGATTATGAAGAGGTTGCTCCTAAGCAGAACTAGAGCAGCTAAATGAGGTGAATGTCACAGAAGCACTGAGAGATGGGGATATTCAGGAAGTGTTAACAGGATGTTTTGGTGGTTTCAGCTTGACCAAAGACATGACAGGAAAGGAGGATGTCTATCGAGGCCCGGCCATCCGAGCTCTGTGCAGGATCACTGATGTGAGTACACACCGGGGGAGAGCTGATGAGTGGCTTTAAAATCCCAAAACTGCCCTCTTGCAGGGTGCATTTTACAGCAGGGGTGGAGCTGCTGCCTTATGGAGGGCTGCTCAGTGCCCAGTGCAATTTCCAGCAGCTCTGTGACACTTGAATTGTGGTGAAAAATCAAGACCCCATAATTCCAATAGATTTGTAGGGCACAGTATGTTTTTTATTACAGCACTGGACACATGCAAGGGATCTTTCCCCTTCAAAGGACATGCATGCCCCTGAAAACTCCCAATCCTTTCTCATTACTCTAGCTAATTTACATATTCATAGAATTTCACAATAGCTTCATGCATATTCATTCCTCTGATTTCACCTTACAGCCAGTTACACTTGTACTCAGTTTTTGTCAGAAAGCACAGAGAGAACTCCTGGGTCACTCTGCGCTGTCTGTTTCAAGGTCTGAAGAGTCTTTCTTTTATCTCTTTAGCTTGGAAATTTGCATTCTTTCTCCTCAGCTGGGGCAGTTTTGCTAGTGCTGCAGTTACCAGACTAAACAGCATATTTTACTTGTGTTAGCAAACTCAAAGCAGCACATTTCACCTAAATCCAAACGGATTTCTACCCTGTTAAATTTTTACTCTGTCTCGCACTGGGAATGTGCAGCTGGAATGTTTGGAAGCTCCTTTCTGATCTGAAATTGCTCTGCTCAATGCCCTGTGCAATTTCCAAGAAAAATGTGGTGCTGGAGCACTGGAATGTGCAGTTGGAAGATTTGGGACCTCCAGTTTCTATCTGAGATTGGTCGTCTTGATGCCCAGTGCAATTTCCAGGAGAAATGTGACACTGGAGCACTGGGAATGTGCAGCTGGAATGTTTGGAAGCTCCAGTTTTTATCTGGGATTGCTCCACTCAATGCCCTGTGCCATTTCCAGGAGAAATGTGGGGCTGGAGCACTGGAATGTGCAGCTGGAAGATTTGGAAGCTCCAGTTTCTATCCAGGGTTGCTTTGCTTGATGCCCTCTGCAGTTGCCAGGAGCACTGGGAATGTGCATCTAGAATGTTTGGGAGCTCCCATTTCTATCTGGGATTGCTGCACTCAATGTCCTGTGCCATTTCCAGGAGAAATGTGGGGCTGGAGCACTGGGAATGTGGGGCTGGAATGTTTGGAAGCTCCAGTTTCTGATCTGGGATTGCTCTGCTGTTGATTTTGTCGCTGACCCTTCAGGACCGTGCAGCTCAAACCCAAGTCTACCTTGCAGAATTAACTCAAGATTTTTGCTGAGAGTCCTTTGAATGTGGATTTTTGCCTTCTGCTGCTTTTATCCTCTTCCTCCAAAGCATCCACACTTCCCTTTTCCCTGTTTTCCCCTTGCCAGGGTACAATGCTCCAAGCCATTGAGAGGTACATGAAACAGGCCATTGTGGACAAAGTCCCCGGCGTGTCCAGCTCTGCACTGGTGTCTTCCTTGGTAAGTAAAGCAGAAGATTTTTGTAAATCTGGTGTTTTGTCAGGCTGGGAAGCTGAGTCTGCTGTGTTTGGTTTGGTTTTTTCTCTGAGATGTTTCTTCATTGCACTGGAAAATAAGGAATAAACAGAGTTTCCTTTATCTCTTCCAATTCCTTTCTTAACATTTGAGTGCATCAATCATAATAATTTCTAGTGCAGCCTAGTGCAAAATGCTCAGATTTCTGCAGTCAGTGTAAAACATGGATTTATCTGGGATGGAGCCTTGAAATCACCTGCTGAAACTGCAATTCAGGATTATTTCTGCTAATAGACACCAGGAGGGCAAGATGAAGGAATCCACTCTGATTTCCTCTCCCTTTTTGAGGCAAAAAGGCTGGGAAAGATCTCATGAGTGAATATTTTTCTTAACAGAAGTGAGCATGGTAATTTGAGACTGAGATGGAGGGAAATCCACAGTTTACAGGAGTTTAGGATAAAGGCTGTGGAACTGCTGTGAGTTTGTCTGCAATGTCAATTTTTTTGCAGCACATGATGAAGATCAGCTATGACGTGGTCAAAAGGTGGATCAATGAAGCTCAGGAAGCAGCCTCTGGTGACAACATCATGGTACAGGTGTGTTTGAGGGTGGCTGTCCCTAAAAATGCTGGGGGGGTGCTTAGTGGCATTCTGGGAGCTCTTAAGAAAACTTCAGAAAAAAAAAATCTTCTTTTTCTTTAGTCTTTTAAAAGCAAAAATTGTGATTTTTGGGAAACAGCTTGACAGTTTGAAAAATTAATGAACTTTTCCATGATGCCAGCACAAGATTGTTAATTAAGGGCTGCCTCTGGAGTATTCTTCCCTTTTTCCTGCTAAATTTATGGTAGCTGGAATGCTGCTGCCTGTTCCACAGTGGTTCTTGCAGAAGATATTTGAATCTGAGTGCTGAAAAAGCTTGGGAAATTATCTCACTGCCTCCCAATGAGCATCTCTTGGCCTTCAGAAGATTTGACAGCTGCAAAAGATGAACCCAAATATCAGCAAGATCTCCACAAGAGTAAATTTTTTGCACAGATATTCCAGACACCTGTGGAAATGGAATTATTCTGTGTGTTCAGAATATGGAATTATTCTGTCTGTTGCAGGCTCATGATCAGAAAAATTCTGTAAAATCAGCTTTGTTCTTGCCCACTTAGCAACTTCATTAAGCCTTGCAGTAAATCAGTTTTATGGGGGAAAAAAAAAAACAAAATAACTTGACAAAGAACTAGAAATGTCCCTTTGTGCTTCCATCAAAAAGGCCTCAAGGATTTTTGTGAGGTCAGCTGTCATTTCAAGGCCTTGGGATATCCTGGATGTGGAGTTCATTAGAAATGCAGGAGTTACTGTGCAAAGCTGAAACCTTTGAAGTTATGAGATTTAATGGGGGGGGAAAAAGGAAATAAATGAACTTTGACTCTTTGGATCTTCAGGAATAGTTGTGAGTGAACAGAAAGGGTAAGGAAATGTTGCAGATCTTTGCAACTTGTCAGGAAACTCAGCTCAGCTGAGGTTGGAAGGTATTTCTGCCAGGAAAGAGCAATAATTACCCCCTATTTTGATGCTTTAATGTGGATTTTCCAGCTGTACTCAGTGCCTGCCCCTCTGTTTCCCATCCCATAGTATCATGCTTTGGGGCTGCTCTATCACCTTAGGAAAAACGACCGCCTGGCTGTCTCCAAGATGCTGAATAAATTCACCAAATCTGGCCTGAAATCCCCCTTTGCCTACTGCATGCTGATCAGGATTGCCAGCAAACTCCTCAAGGAATCTGAAGAGGGGTAAGTGAGAGGCAGGATTTAAATCATTAAAATTAATTAATTAAGGTTTGGAAACAGCCGTGTTTTTTTAGTGTTTGTGGAAATCTCCACAGAGACTGAACTGTAGTGCTGGGATAATGCAGGGACTTAATCTTAAAGGGAGTTTTCCAGCCTAAAAGATCCTGGGATTGTTGCATTTGTAGCCATTAAAGTCTTGGACTCAATCTTAAATGGGTTTTTCCAACCTAAAAGATCCTGGGATTGTTGTGTTTGTAGCCATGAAAGACTTGGACTTGATCTTAAGGGATTTTTCCAGCCTAAAATCCTAGGATTGTTGTGTTTGTAGCCAAAAGGGCTTGGACTCCATCTTAAATGGGTTTTTCCAACCTAAAAGATCTTGGGATTGTTGTGTTTGTGGCCTTGAAAGCCTTAGGCTTGATCTTAAGGGATTTTTCCAGCCTAAAATCCTGGGATTGTTGTGTTTGTAGCTATAAAGGCTTGGATTCAATCTTAAATGGGTTTTTCCAACCTAAAAGATCTTGGGATTGTTGTGTTTGTAGCCAGGAAAGTCTTGGACTTGATCTTAAAGGGACTTTCCCATCCTAAAATCCTGGGATTCTTCCTTTGTAGTTATGAAAGTCTTGGGCTCGAGCTTAAAGGGTTTTTCCAGTCTAAAAGGTCTTGGGATTGTTGTAGCCATAAAGGCTTGGACTCAGTCTTAAAGGGATTTTTCCAGCCTGAAAGATCTTGGGATTGTTGTGTTTGTAGCCATAAAGGCTTGGATTCAATCTTAAAGGGATTTTTCCAGTCTGAAAGATCCTGGGATTGTTGTTTGCAGCCATGAAAGTCTTGGACTTGATCTTAAAGGGACTTTCCCATCCTAAAATCCTGGGATTTTTGTGTTTGTAGCCACAAATATCTTGGATTCAAAGGGTTTTTCTAGCCTAAAAGATCCTGGGATTGTTGTGTTTGTGGCCATGAAAGTCTTGGATTCGATCTTAAAGGGATTTTCCATCTTAAAACCCTGGGGTTGTTGTGTTTGCAGCCATGAAAGTCCCCTGTTTGACTTCATCGAGAGCTGCCTGAGGAACAAGCACGAGATGGTGATTTATGAGGCTGCCTCTGCCATCATCCACCTGCCAAACTGCACTGCCAGGGAGCTGGCACCTGCTGTCTCAGGTTGGTCACAGCCCTTTGTACCCCTGAAACAGCTGGAATAAAGAAATTCAGAGAAAATCCAGCAGAATTATAATACCCAAACCCTGATTTTCTGGTAACTTGGGGTTAAAAGTCCTTTAATTCCAAGTTAAAGGGCTTTTGGATGGGATCCCTTTTCCCTTTTTCATCCTGAGGTTTAGGTGAATGGCATTAGAGGTGGCACGGAGGTGATGCTTGTCTTTATCCAGCTGCAGGAATTTGGGGTGGGAGGGAACCATCGATTGTTTTGGGTTGGAAGGGACCTTAAAGATCACCCAGTGCCATGGCAGGGACACCTTCCACTATCCCAGTGTGCTCCAAGCCTTCTCCTACCTGGCCTTGGATATTTCCAGGGATGGAACAACCACAAAGTCTCTCTGGGAAAACTCTCCTCCAGCTGGAATATAGAACTGGAATTTAGAGACAACCGATCCACTCCCCTGTTATTGGCAGTGGGATAAAAACCAGGAGTTTCTTTCTAACCTGTGTGATAAATTATGCATAGTGCTGCATGAATATTTAGCAATGTGTAGTTGAATGGAGATATATTAGATTTTCTGCTCTATTCCCTTTCTTTGAAGAGGCCATAGCTTTGTTTTTTGGTTGGTTTTTTTTTTTTTATTTCCAGTGTTGCAGCTTTTCTGCAGCTCTCCGAAGCCTGTCCTGCGCTACGCAGCCGTGCGGACCCTCAATAAAGTGAGTGCTTCAAAACCTCCAAAATAATGTGTGTGTTACCTCAAGCAGAGCAGCTGCCCTTGGGATGACTTTATTTGGAATTATTCCATGCTGGAGAATTGGCTTTCCCATGCTAGATCTCCTGGTGGGACAGAAATCTTTCCTGCATTCGGGCTGTGTTTGCTCATTTTGGGACCATGGGGATATAACAAGCTGTAGTTTGATAATCTGTGAGATTTCAGCTGGAATCCTGGATATTTAATATTACAAAATCCACTTGAAGGAAATATTCTGATTTCAGAGCTGCACAAGACAACAGCAAAGATTTGAGATTCAAACCCACGAGCTGTAACTTCAAATCCATTTAAAACACTGCAACCAAACCCCCTGAGCTCTGCTTGCATCCAATGCTTTCAACTACAGGGTGCTACACTTCCCACGTAATTTTGGAATTGCATTCCTTGCAGGTGGCCATGAAACATCCATCTGCAGTCACTGCCTGCAACCTGGACCTGGAAAACCTCATCACAGACTCCAACAGGAGCATCGCCACGCTGGCCATCACCACGCTGCTGAAGACTGGCAGCGAGAGCAGCGTGGACAGGCTCATGAAACAGATCTCCTCCTTCGTGTCAGAAATCTCAGATGAGTTTAAGGTGTGGCATTGGAGGCCTCTGCTCTTTCCAGCTGCAGGTTTTTCTCCTATTCTTGTTTGGTTCTTTTTTTATGAAGCTTTTCCTGTTTGTCAACGCTTCGGTGGTTTAGTCTGGCAGGGCAAAGTTTAGGATTTGCTTTCCAGCTTAAATATCCTGTGTGCCTTCCTCCCACCACTCCAAGAAAGGAAAAATATCATTTGGTGGATTCCTGGCTCCTGTGCAATATCCTGCAAATCTTGTACTTCTTTCTGGCTGTTTTAGAGAGGAAGAAGGATTTTAAGTTGAGTTTATATCACATCAGTCTTGATGCATAGTTAGGAAACTGTGTTAATTATTAATTTCTACCTAATTTGTAAGATCTGTAGTGACTAAGCTGGTAAGAAATTGGTGCATAGTTTGGAAACTGTGTTAATTAAGAATTTCTACCTAATTTGTAAGTTTTATAGTGACTGAACTGGTAAGAAATTGGTTCAGAATGGTTCAGTTGTACCTGTTACATCATGAGGAGCACAGCTTTGCAAAATCAGTCTGCTTCAAGTGGTCTTAGGTCCTTGTTTTTATGAGAAAAATAAGTATCAGATAAGTTTGAAATTGCAAAGAGTTTTAATGACAGAACACGGCAAGTTAAAATTGGATCATGATCATGCCTGGGCAGAAGGAAGAAAGGAGGGGAAACCTTTGAGTTAAGGTCTAATTCCATCCTAAATTCCAATCTTTTTAGCAGAGCCAGGCCTTGCTCACCCTGGCACAAAGTTGCTCCACGCTAACCCTGAGAATCCACCACCTGATTTTTATCCTTGTACATGGGTTTAATCAATCAGGGAGACAACTTGAGGTAAAAGCCTGTGTTTTTCCTAGGGCAATGAACACATGACCCACATCCTTCTGTGTTTCCTGCAGGTTGTGGTCGTGCAGGCCATCAGTGCCCTGTGCCAGAAGTACCCTCGGAAGCACAGTGTGATGATGACCTTCCTCTCCAACATGCTCAGGGATGATGTACGTGTGGCACTTGCTCTGGGGAGGGATTTTGGCAGATTTGGACCTGCTTGGTGATGGGAAGGGTCTCTTCTGTCAGTGGGTGCACAGGGAGATGGGGCTGAGTGATTGCAGCTCCTGATGGGTCAGACCTGTGTGAAATGCTTGGGAAATAGTGATGCCTTGGAGTGGCTCTCTAGAGCAGAGGCTGGACAAGATTAAGACAGTAAAGTGGGTATTTATTAAAGGCCTTCAGTAGGTACACCTGGAGCCTGGAGAGGCTGCCTGGAAGAGAGGCTGGTCAGTATTAAATGAATAAAGTAGGGATTTATTAAAGATCTTCACAGGATACACCTTGGGCAGTACAAGAGCCTGGCTGTGGATGGACCCAAGGTGGACTCTGAGTCACGAGTGTTCACACTTTTATAAGTTTGGTCCATTTCCATGTTGGGGTTCATTGTCCAATTCCAGCTCCAGGTGATGCAGTCCCATCCTCCAACACTGCTCTCCTCAATTCCCTGCTGTTTGCACTTTTTGGGCCCAAATCTGCCCAAAACCCAGAGGCTGGAAAAGGATTGTTTTGTCTGACTGAGCTGTGAGGAGAACTTGCTGACACTTTATATGAAGTTCTGAGTTACACACTAATGCAGTACAGAATCTGGAAAATATAAAATATAAAACTTAGAGCATCACACCTTGGGCAGTCAGAAGCCTCCAAGGGGCTACACCCAGGATGGCCAACGGTCACAAGTTTTTCAGATAATGCAAGTTTAGTCCATTTACATATCAGGGGTTAATTGTCCAATTACAGCTTCAGGTAATGAAGTAATTTACCCCCACTTTGCTCCCCACCAAAGGCACTTCTGTTTATGCTTTTTGGGGCCTGAGGCTGTAGGGTGTCTTTGAATTTCAGGCCTTGAAGGATTGTTTTGTCCAACCAAAATGTGAAGATAGTAACTAACACCCTATATGGAGTTCAGAGTTATACCCCTAAAGCAGTACAGGATTTGAAAAACATGAAAGCTAAAATCCTGATGCTCCTGGGGCTGAGAATTCCCTGTGAGGTCATCCAGTCCACTTTCCCCCCCCCCAGTTTGTACAAATGATTGTTTTCTCCATGGGAAGCAGTCACTGAAGCGTGAAGGAGCTGAGCATCTCTCCAATCCAAGCCTCACTGTCCCTGATTCCCCTTTGCCAGGGTGGCTTTGAGTACAAGAGAGCCATTGTGGATTGTATCATCAGCATCATCGAGGAGAACCCTGAGAGCAAAGAGTCAGGCTTGGCTCACCTGTGCGAGTTCATCGAGGACTGCGAGCACACCGTGCTGGCCACCAAGATCCTGCACCTGCTGGGCAAGGAGGGCCCCAGGACCCCGTCCCCCTCCAAGTACATCCGCTTCATCTTCAACAGGGTGGTGCTGGAGAACGAGGCTGTGAGGGCTGGTGAGTGCAGCTCCAGGCCTGCAGTTCTGGCTCCTTGCTTTTTTCTCAACCTGGAAATGAAATTCCATATAATTTTTGTTAGGTGTCCTGGTTTAGGGCAAATTTGGGAGTGTCTCCAAAGGGGTTTCTCTAAAAAGCAGATTCAAGGGGCTGCACACCGTGTTGGCCACCAAGATCTTGCACCTTGAGGTGCAAGAGGAGGGCCCCACAGTGGTGCTGATGAATGAGGCTGTGAGGGCTGGTGAGTGCAGCTCCAGGCCTGCAGTTCTGGCTCCTTGCCTTTTTCTCAACCTGGAAATGAAATTCCATATAATTTCTAGTAAGGTGTCCTGGTTTAGGGCAAATCTGGGAGAAACTCCAAAGGGTTTAGAATCTTCAAAGGGCTTTCTCTAGGAAGGAGATTCAAGCAGCCCCACACCCTGCTGGCCACCAGTATTCAGTCTGATTTGCAAGGCCACCCTTTGAAACTTGTTTCCAGTTCCATTTCTCTCTCAGCAATGTCTGTCCCATTCCAGGGCATTTCTAAGCCAGCATTTCTCATCTCAAGGTTTGCATACAGCTGCACACTGTGTGAGCTTTCTGTCAGGCTTTGGGAATTCTCTACCAATCCATTTCCCACATTTCCCCCTCTCTCTCGAATGGAAAAAAATTTTGATAGCTTTGTTTATTGATTGCTGTGTACAGTGAAGCACACAAGGCACTATAATTAACATTGTCACTATAACAATCAATGCATATAAACCTATTTTGCAAAGCTCCTTTAGTGAAGGTGTTGTGGTGGCTTTAGTTTGAAATTGGGTGGAAATATTAATTTTGTGTATTGGTTTGGGTTTGTTCATTTCAGATATTTTAATTTTAAGATTTCTTGTTTTAATGTACTAAAGAGAATGGTAGGTTTAGGTGTTGGTTAATTACTACTGTATTTACTTCTTGTTGTGAGATAGGATTAGGAGAAAGGTAAAGCAGGTTTAAAACTTTTAAAAGGGTCCCACACCGTGCTGGCCACCAAGATCCAAGATATCCACCAAGATTTAAAGGTGGATATCTTAAAAAAAAAATCCTACAAATTCATTTCCCACATTCAGTAAAACCTCTCACTGTTCAGAAGAGATGACAAATTCAGAAAGTTCTTGTTGTGGGGTGTAGCTTGGCTCACCCAGTCTGTTATCAGTTCCTCCTGCACTGGAAAATGTGTCCTGGGCCCTGGTGGGCCACAGGTGTGAGCTCCAGGTGTTCTTCTGGGTGTTCAGTCCAGAGCAGGTTTAAACAGTTCCAAGAAAAAGAAAAGCCACAGTCTGAGCAAATTCTCTGCCTCAGCCAGCTAAAAAAAACTAACTAAAAAGCAAAGGAGAGCTCTGTCCTGCTGTCCATGCAGAGAGCACAGTCCAGGAGCAGGAATGTGGAGCAGTGCAGGTTCTGAAAACAAACTGGGTGCTTCTTCTTCCCTCCCTTTGTCCTCAAAACCAACCTTAAAGGTGTAAAACTGAATATCCAGCATAAACAGAACAGATAATTGGGGATACAAGCATCATAAAGTCACCCCAGGACAGGAGGTAATACAAGTACAGGTTTTTATTTGCCCTTCAGGGGCAGTTATGGAAAGATGTCTACAAAAGGCTGCTCACCCAGGGTGGTACATTTGTATAGGTTTTAAGAAATGAGTAGAATTGATTAAAAAAAAGCACCAATTAAGAGGACAAGTGATGATGCAGTTTTCTCCCAGGTCAAGTCTTTTTTTTTCTGGAGTCTTCTCCTTGTGTTTTGTTCATAAGAATGTATTTCAGAGAGTTCTTCTTTTTCTTGGTTCCCAAGAAAAAACAAGATAGCATTGGAATTTTGTGTTCTTCAAGCTTGGAATTCTAGAATTTGTATTTTTACTTAGAGAAAGGCCATGGAAAATTACTGAAAAAAAACTTAGCCACTAATATAATAAACTATAGAGCTACAAATATATATGCAAAGAATCCAAAAAAACATTTAAAGGAAAAAAAGGCAAAACCAAAACAGCATCAGGCTGAGCTCTGCTAGAATTCCCTGAAGCTGGGTTTGGAGTGTGGGGAGTGATGGTTCTTCCCCAGTCCCTGTGCAGAGCTGTGGAGGTGATTTTATCCTGAGGTTGTTCTATCCTCAGATTATCTTGACCTCCTGCTTCAGAACACAAATAATATACTTATTTATTTATATTTATATATTTGTTTGTTGGTGATATAGTAATTTACTATAATAAATTCTATAATTCTCTAATTAAACATTTATAATATATTTCTAGCAAATAATATATTGGTTCTAGGCCCTTTGCACGCCTGCTGCAATTTAAGGTAGTACATGAGGAGGGGACACTGCTACTTCCCTGTTGAATGTCACTGTCATAAGTTTGTACTTCCTGAATCAGCTTCCTCTTCTTTCTGGGTGGGGATTTTCTCCAAGCTGAAATGTGATGGTTTTGGAGAGGCAGCTCCAAGTGGTTGCTGAGGAGTTTGAGCTCTTGCCTTGGTCACCACTGGATGCTGGTGTGGAAAAGAGATTTATCAGGAGTGGGAGCTGCTGCAAATGGCAGAAGGGCCAACAGCTGGAATGTTCCACAGAGCTTCAGCAAATATCTGACTGAGAATTCCCTCAGAACAGGTTTTCAGAGCTGTTAAGCTGATCTTGATCACAGAACTGTTTCCATGTGGGAATACAGGAACAGTCGAGTCTTTCCATGTCATTGAAAGGTTTATGGTGTGGAAGTGCTGTGTAAATTGAAAATTCAGGACTGTGAGAATGTGTTTGTGCAGACCTTGGGCTCCTCTGACACCTCCCCGTTCTCTCTGCAGCTGCTGTCAGTGCTTTGGCAAAGTTTGGGGCACAGAATGAGAATCTGCTTCCCAGCATCCTGGTGCTGCTGCAGAGGTGAGTGGGGCTGGCTGAGCCTCTGGTGACACTCTGGCCTGCAAACAAGGTCACAGCAGGCTGGGAC
Source organism: Vidua macroura (assembly GCF_024509145.1). Classification (NCBI taxonomy): domain Eukaryota; kingdom Metazoa; phylum Chordata; class Aves; order Passeriformes; family Viduidae; genus Vidua; species Vidua macroura. Next base: position 72,230,115 of record NC_071575.1, read on the forward strand.
TGGCACTGAGGTTGGCAATCCCAGCTGGGGATTGGGAAAATGCCTCTCCCACCTTGCCTGCGTGGCTGGAGGGAGCAGAGCACTGCTGGAGGAAGAAGAGAGATGGAAGGAAGGATCACAAGGAAGTGAAGGATGGGATTAGTCATGGAAATGTGTGATTTGGTCTGAGGACATTGCTCAGGGGGTAATAAATCACAGAGTCATTGACTGCTTTGGGTTGGAAGAGCTTAAAACTCATCCAGTGCCACCCCTGCCATGGCAGGGCTCCTTCCACCGTGCCAGGGTGCTCCAAGCCCCATCCAGCCTGGCCTTGGATCTTCCAGGGCTCCAGGAGTAGCTGCAGCTGCCAAGGCCTCCCCATCCTCACAGACAGGAATTTCTTGCTCACATCCAACCTAAATCTCTTCTAGTTTGAAGTTGCTCCCCCTTGTCCTATCAATATCTGCCCATATAAAAAGTCACCCTCCCACTACAGAGGGAGCATTTCTACATGTGAGCATTTTTAACACCCCTTGAAGCAAGAAAATTCCTATCCGGGTTCCTCAGAAATAATATTTGTGTTTCCAGAGTCTATGGGTGTTCCCATGTCACAGGTTCATGTTTCTTCTTAAGACATGTGGTATTAATGACTTAATTGAAATTAAACCAACTCCTGTGTTGTACAAACACATTTTTGCACAGTTGGAAAATCTCTGGAGGGAGCTCTGACTGTCACTGCAGTATCAAAGGCAGTTTTCTCAGTGCCATTTTTAGCTCAGCTCTCTGATGTCCAGAGCTGGCTGACATTGTCCCCTTGTCCCCAAACAGGTGCATGATGGACAGCGACGATGAAGTCAGGGACAGGGCAACGTTCTACTTGAATGTCCTGCAGCAGAGACAGCTGGCCCTGAATGCTGCCTACATTTTTAATGGTCTGTGAGAGAAAGGAAACCACTCAGAGCTGTTCATTCACATGTTTTTTCTGGCCTTAGCACTTCCATGCCAAGAGCTTGTGCTGAGATTGGAAGATTTAGCAATCTAAACCTGTCCAGCCTGGCCTTGGACACTCCCAGGGATCCAGGGGCAGCCCCAGCTGCTCTGGGAATCCTAAATAATCTGAATTTGGGAAGCATGATCTGGGAAATGGAGCCAGGAGTATGACCTGGCTTTCATTTCTTGATTTTTGCTCCATCTTTTCCAATCCAAAGCGAGGCTAAGGGTTGGTTATAAAAATACTTTGTCCGTGATTGAAAATTCATGTGAGCAGAGGATTTAATTAATCCATGTAAAATTCTTGGGAACTGTTTAGGCTTGGCAATTTTGTGTCATCTTCAGAGCAGCTTTTTTTTTCTGCTTTGCCTGTTTTGTGTTTCCTGTGGATCAGCAGTGCCTGGGCTCTTAAAATGGAAATTTTCTGCCTTTCTCCTCTGCAGGGCTGACAGTCTCTGTTCCTGGGATGGAGAAGGCCCTGCACCAGTACACACTGGAGCCCTCAGAGAAACCCTTTGACATGAAAACTGTTCCCCTGGCTACAGCTCCCATCTTTGAACAGAAAGCAGGTAACACCCACATGGATGGCAACGGGCTGAGGCAAGGCTCAGAGCCTTGTTGTTCTGATCTCATTAGCAGGGACAAATCTGTGCATAATCAGCATTTATTGGTTCCCAGCCTTTGGAAAAAGGCCATTCCAGGAGCTCTCAGTCACTTCTTTGGCTTTTTTCCATGTCCTTGCACAATTCTTGAGCAACTTCATTTAGCACAACCAGCTTTGGGGTTCTTTTTTTTTTTCTCCCCTCTCCTCCTTTCATTTTTTTTTTTTTTCAGGTCTAAGGTGTGATTTATTCCTCATTACTCAGACTTGCTTTCTTCTACTTTCAATCCAGTATTTCCACACTAAAAATAAATAAATAAATAAAAAAGATATTTCATTGTGTGAGGAGCCAGACTGGCAGTGGTGTTAGCAGCAGAATGTGAGAAACATATAAAGAATATAATAAATATAAGGAAGATACTGTGAGGAAGACAATATAAGGAATATTTAGTGGAGACTTACTGGCATTTAAACCTCCTGCATGGTTTAGTTGAGACAGAGCATAAAGTCTTTGCTTTTTTTCTCCACAGAGATTGCCCTGGTGACCAGCAAACCTGAGAAAGTGGCTCCCTCACGCCAGGATATATTTCAAGGTAGGAGAGATCAGTGGCTGTCCAGAGCTACAGGAGAGCTGCAGAGGGACTGGGGACAAGGCCTGCAGGGACAGGACACAGGGAATGGCTCCCACTGCCAGAGGGCAGGGATGGATGGGAGATTGGGAATTGGGAATTCCTGGCTGGGCTGGAATTGCCAGAGCAGCTGGGGCTGCTCCTGGATCCCTGGAATGTCCAAGGCCAGGCTGGACACTGAGGCTGGAGCAGCCTGGGACAGTGGGAGGTGTCCAGGGAGTGGAACTGAATTATCCTTGATGTCCCTTCCAACTCAAACCATTCTGGGATTCTCTGAAGTGTTGAATGATAGCAGGATCAGAGCCTGTCCCTGCTGATCTTCTTTTCCTTCCTGCACAGAACAACTGGCAGCCATCCCAGAATTTAAGGGCCTGGGTCCTTTGTTCAAATCCTCTGAGCCAGTGCAGCTCACAGAAGCAGAAACAGAGTATTTTGTTCGCTGCATCAAACACGTGTTCCCAACCCACATCGTTTTCCAGGTGAGAGAACCCACCCCCTTTTCCCAGGGCCCAGCAGGATTTGGCAGAATTGATCAAAACACAGGAAATGTGCTGCATGCCATGGAGGATTTCAGCTGATTTTGGACAGGGGGGGAATACTCTGGTTGAGGATGTGTTGGCAAGTCCTTTTCCCTGTGTTTGCTGCTGCAGTTTGACTGCACAAACACCTTGAATGATCAGCTCCTGGAGAGAGTGACGGTGCAGATGGAGCCATCAGATGGTTATGATGTGATCTGCTGCATCCCAGCTCCCAGCCTGGCCTACAACCAGCCTGGCATGTGCTACACCCTGGTCAGGATCCCCCAGGATGACCCCACTGCAGGTGAGAAATTGTGCCCCACAAATCCCTCAAATGAAGGTTTTGGGGAATGCCAGGAGTTGGGGGTGTGGGGTTTGGCTCATCCTGAGGTCCTTGGATTTTTCTTTTCTGTGTGCGTGGTGGTTTTAGTTTGAACTGGGTGGAAATATTAATTTTGTGTAGTGGTTTTGGTTTGTTAATTTGAAATTTCGTTAATTTTAAGATTTTTTTTGGTTAAGGTATTAAAGAGTGTGGTGGGTTTTGATTATTAATGTATTTACTTCTTGTGAGATAGGAGGAAGGTAAAGCAGCTTTAAAACTTTAAAAGGGCATAAAGAAAATTTTATTAACAGAAGGGTATAAAGGAAAATTTATTAACAGTAACTAAAAGAAAGAGTAATAAGAATTAGAATACAATTTTTAGAATACTTTTTTACGTGTACAACTTCTCAGTAGTTCCACAAACTCTCAGTTACACAAAATCTGTTACATCACTGCCATAGATACCACCACAGAGTGTCACAAGTGCTGCTTTTTAGCAAAATAACTTTTATAAGTAATCAGTGGTGTTGGAGGATTAAAAATGGGATGTTAAAGAGGATTGCAGAGCATGCAGGTAATGGAAACTTGGATTTATGGCCTGGAATCAATGGAAGGAACACATTTAAAACCATGGATGTTTGGTAGTGTTCAGGAACAGAATCAGTAAAAGGAAAATGCAGACAGAATAAAAATATTCCTAATTTGAGGCTTTATTTAATGGACTAATTAATTTTTTCCTCTCTTTAGAGAATCAGAAACTACTAAAAAATATATGAATGAAATTTTCTTGGATGTGAAACTTCCCATTCTTTTCTTACTCTCACTTAAACACCACTGGGTTTGCAGTTATTTAACATGACTTATCAGTGGAGTGGAATTTTAAGTTATTTTAATACCAGAGAAGAGTAGAAATAATCTGAATTTCCTAAACTGTTGGTTTGGATGATATTCCATTTGTCAGAAATCCTTGTGGAATTTTTCCTGGTGGCTGCTGCTGGATTTCATGGCAGCATTTGGAATCAGTGATTTGTTACCCCTGGACCTCTCCTGAGCTCCTCCTTTGGCCTTTATTTTAAAATCAAAGGGAAAAATGATATTAAAGTGCTCTGTCCCAGCCACATCGGTATTCCTGGGGGAAAACTGATGGATATTGCAGCCTCTTTTTGGGAAGAGAGGGCTCCAGCAGAGGAATCTTCCCCAGTTATCCAGGATTTCTGTCTCTTCCCAGTCACTTGTACCTTCAGCTGCACCATGAAGTTCACGGTGCGGGACTGCGACCCCAACACGGGGGTGCCAGAAGAGGATGGGTATGAGGATGAATATGTGGTGAGTCCAGGATTTGTTCCCTATTCCCCATTCTCACTAATTTGGGATAAATGTGACCATTGGGTCAAGTTTCCTCTCAATCCTGAAATCAATCAATCTGCCTGAAACAGCAAAATACTGTAGAATGTCATTTCTAGATCCTTCCCCAAATCTGTCAAGGTTTTAGTGCCCTGTGGAATGGAATTTGTGGGGACAGAGAGGAGGGAAGGAAGAAATAACTTCCATTGTCTGTTTTCAGAATTGTGCTGCAGTCTTTCCACCCCAAACATTGGGATTTTTGTTAATTGTGTGGTCAACGATAGGGATAGAGTCAGATTTCAGGAAGTATTGGAGGAAATAAAGGCTCCTTCTGGAGCTGTGCTGGGGGTGCTCACCTGGAGAGGAGAAGGATCCAGGGAGAGCTTCCAGCACATTCCAGGCCCTAAAGGGGCTCCAGGAGAGCTGCAGAGGGACTGGGGACAAGGCCTGCAGGGACAGGACACAGGGAATGGCTCCCACTGCCAGAGGGCAGGGATGGATGGGATCTTGGGAATTGGGAATTCCTGGCTGGGCTGGAATTGCCAGAGCAGCTGGGGCTGCCCCTGCATCCCTGGAATGTCCAAGGCCAGGCTGGGCACTGGGGCTGGAGCAGCCTGGGACAGTGGGAGGTGTCCCTGCCATGGCAGGGGTTGGAACTGGATCATCTTGAAGATCCTTCCAACCCAAACCATCCTGGAATTCCATGGATTCTGAGGAAGTCTCTCCATGGAAGAAGTCCAGGAGGGGCTGTAGAGGCTTTGACCCATCAAGTGATGGCCTCATTTTCTGCTCTCCTTTAGTCTCACAGATGTTTTGTATAAATATTTTTAAGGTTTACAGATTAATAAATAAATACTATTTATATATTCATCATAAATACTATTTCCCCTCTTAAATAAAAAGTATTTCCCCATAAATAACCATAAATACTATTTCCCATCTTTTTAGAAGCTATTATGGTATGGTTCTCCTGGAATTAAAACCAGCATTGTCTTGCCAAAATGCTGTAGGCTCTTTTTCCCTTTCCAAGGTGAGGATTATTTCCATAACTGGCCTGAAAATTTCCTTTTTTTTTTTCCTCCCAGTTGGAAGACTTGGAGGTGACAGTGTCTGATCATCTCCAGAAGGTTTTAAAGCCCAACTTTGCAGCTGCCTGGGAAGAGGTGGGCGATGACTTTGAGAAAGAAGAAACCTTTGCACTCAGTTCCATCAAAACCCTGGATGGTGAGATAATCCCTCATTTATTGATCACCCACCTGCCACGCTGGGGTTTTATTTAGTGCAGTAAATAATTACCTGGAATGATTTTCTTCTTCAATCTCTGAATGCAGAAGCTGTCAATAACATCATCAAGTTCTTGGGCATGCAGCCCTGTGAGAGGTCAGATAAAGTGCCAGAAAACAAAAATTCTCACACCCTCTACTTGGCTGGTAAGTGTTCCTGCTGCTGAATTTCATGTTTCCATGTCCCCACGGATTTTTCTAAACGAAGGGAAATGGTTTAGGAGATCCTGTTGTTATTTTGGGAGTTTTTTCTCTGTAGAAAGAGTTTTTTTCTCTGAAGTGACCCAGTGTGTTGAATGCAGCTGGTCCTAACTTGGAGACCTCTGCCTTGGATGTGCTCAGGCCAAGCTCTTGGAATGGGGAGATTCCATCTGTGGGAATGGTGGAGAATCTCTGATTTGGGAACTTGCAGAGCAGACAGAATTGAATCCCTTAAATGCATGAGCTTATGTCAGAAGGATAATTCTGGGAGGGTCTTATTCTCAACTTCCTGGTGCTAAAGACACATCCTGAGTTGCCCTGCAGCACCCACAACTTCTTCTAGAATCATGGAATGGTTTAGGTTGGAAAAGCCCTCTGAGGTCATCAAGTTCAACCATTCCCAGCACTGCCAAGGCCACCACTGACCCATGTCCCCAAGTGCCACATGCACAGGGCTTTGAAATCCCTCCAGGAATGGGGGCTCCACCCCTGCCCTGGGCAGCTGTGCCAGTGCTGCACAGCCCTTTCCATGAAGGAATTTTCCCTAAAATCCCCCCCAGACCCTCCCCTGGCCCAGCCTGAGGCCGTTCCCTCTCCTCCTGTCCCTGTTCCCTGGAGCACAGCCCGACCCCCCCGGCTGTCCCCTCCTGCCAGGGACTTGTGCAGAGCCACAAGGTCCCCCCTGAGCCTCCTTTGCTCCAGGCTCAGCCCCTTCCCAGCTCCCTCAGCTTCTCCAGACCCTTCCCAGCTCCTTCCCTGGACACCCTCCATCCCCTCAGTGGGGCTGGGGAATGCTCCCATCACTCAAACCCCGTCTTTATTCCAAGGCCAGGTTGGACGGGGCTTGGAGCACCCTGGGATGGTGGAAGATGTCCCTGTCTGTGGCACGGGGTGGCACTGGGTGATCCTTCAAGTCCCTTCTCACCCAAACCATTCCATGATCCCGTGAAAGGGGAGGATGGGAAGGTTTAGGATGTCCCCTCCTGGCAGGGACTTGTGCAGAGCCACAAGGTCCCCCCTGAGCCTCCTTTGCTCCAGGCTCAGCCCCTTCCCAGCTCCCTCAGCCTCTCCAGACCCTTCCCAGCTCCTTTGTCCCTTCCTTGGACACTCTCCAGCCCTTCCAGGTCTCTCCTGTCCATGGCTGTCCCCAGAATTCCAGGGTGTCCCTCAGGGGCACAGCCCAGGTGCCATTGGCCACTTGCCCAGCTGGGGATGTCCAGCCACTGTCACCAGCACCCCCAGGGCCTGTCCCAGCTTTCCAGGCTGGAGCATTCCATGGGGTTGTGACCCACGTGCAGAACCTGGCTGCCCTGGGTCAGGACTGCATCCCTGAGCCTTTCCAAAGTGACCTCTCCCTGTTGCTTTGTCCCAGGTGTGTACAGAGGTGGCTGTGACGTGCTGGTCAGGTCCAGGCTGGCACTCGGGGACGGTGTGACCATGCAGGTGACAGTCAGGAGCAAGGACGAGACGTCCGTCGATGTCATCCTGGCTTCCGTGGGCTGAGAGCTCCAGCAGTGCAGTTCCTGGAATTGCCCCTTTTTCCTGACTGTCCTTCTGCATGTCGTTTTTATTCCTCAATTTGGGAAATCTTTTGTATGATGTTCATTAGTGGCTGGCTGGTACTGAGCCATTCCCATGCCCCTTCCCTCGTTGTCACACAATTCCCACCTAACTTATGGCATCTCAACCAGGGAAGAGAAAAGAAGATGTGAAACAACGGAATCAGATTTTTGTCAAAATTGCTTTTTATTAACAGAAAATAAACACTGGTTCAAGTGGTGGAATTCATATGAATTACTGTTAATAAAATAGAAATTTTTGTTCTAATTCTGTCTGCTCCAGTACAGAAAAAATATCCCATAATGGCTGTTTATAAAGCAAAAACCCCTTATTCCTAAAGGGATGCTATTAAATTCCCAACATGAATAGTTGAAAACCACCCCAAACCTCCAAATTTGCAATATTTTTGTGACTGTCTCTTCTTCCACACAGAAAAATCAATGTACAGAAGGAGATTAAACTCCATCTCTTGAGGCAGATTCAATTCTCTGAGCTTTATGTCAGGTAATAACCAAACCTCAGGGCAGCCTTTTCCTGGATTCAAATTGGGAAAAATCCCATATGGAAAACTGGGAAGGGAAGGGGGACAGAGGGATTTTGTGAGGGAACTTCTGCCTCTCCCTGCTGATGAAGTGGTTGTTTCTTCCCAAGTCAGGGTGATGAAGGAAGTAAGAAATTCTGATTTCATGTTCATTTAAACCTCTGCCTCTCTAAATAGAGAGTTAAGCTGGGCAAGAAGGGGAGTGCAGGGCTGGAAGAGCTGCCAGCATCCTGCTTTTCCCCTCATTTTTCCAGCTGTCCAAGGATTTAACTCAATTTGGCAGCCCAGGATGAGGGTGAGAGCGCAGTGTTGGATTTGGGAGAGAAAAATCAATGTTTCTTCCTGCCCCCAAAGCCTGACTCTAAGCAAAGAGTGAGAGCTGAGCTGCAGCAGCTCAGAAGGAGTTGATGAAGTTCAGATAGGCATTCAGAAATCCCATGGGATCCTCCAGCTGGGGATAGTGGCTGATGTGGTCATCCAGCACGGACACTGTGGACATGGGAAGCACCTTCCTGGTGGAAGAACAGAGCAAGGCTTAAGCACAGGAATTGCTGCAGACTCAGCCCTCTTGCACAGCCAGGATTCTGCCCATTTTTGGGATTAAAAAAAGCCTGGAGCAGCTCCATCTGACCCCTTCCAAGTGCTGGATTTCCTTCAGGTTAGTTTGGAGGAGGAGACTTCCTCAGGAAACAAATGTCCCCTGTGTGGTTTTAAAATGGATCATGACTGAAAATCCTGATTTTGGTGCCTAAAATGCAGAACCAATTTCCAAACTGCTCTGACTGAACCACCTGGCTGTGAAGGTGCCAGTGGGAATTAAAAACAGCTTCCTTGAGGATGGAATTGAAGGAATAGCCAGGCAAAATATCCCTTGGAATGAAGCCCCAGCTGCACATTCCCATTTTTGTCTTACTTGTAAAGCTGGAGGAACTCCGGGTGTGGATTCACAGGGTCCAGGGGCCCGTAGATGAGATGCACTGCAAGGGAAGCACAGACAGAGATTTTATATCCATAAATTAATGGATTCATTAATTAGAACATCCCCAAGGAGACCTGCAGGAGTGTTCCCTCCTCACACAAAGCCTGGGAAGCTTCCAGTGGAGCACTGAACAAAAACAGCTCTGAATGGGCTTCTGCTGGTGTGCCCTGGGGTCAAGTCCAGCCTCCAACCCCCAAATTTTTCCCTGGTTGCAACTTTTTTTTTTTTAAAGCTCCTCAACTTCCCTGGAGCAGCACTTGGAGAACCAGCTGTGAACCAGGGAACGTTGTCTCTGCTGCAAAGCTGGGTTTGAGCTCAGAATAACGAGAGGCTGATGAGTGGAAAGGAGGCTGGAAGCGAGGGGGGCAATTCCCAAAAATCCCAAGCAGTAAAAAGGAATGGATTCCTACTCACATGGGACCGAGGTAGACATCAAAGCCCCAACCCAGCGCTCTCTGTGCTTCTTTCTCTGGTTTATGTACTGCAAAATACTGAAGGAAGGAAGGACAAGTCCTTGTCATGCAGTGGATGCTGCCCAGCCTGGAATTTGCTCCCAGGGCTGTGGACACAATGAGATCCAGGTGGGATCTGCATCTCCCGTGGGAATCCAGGACCACACCATCATCCCTGGGCTCAGGGACTCTGTTCTCCCACTGGGGGAAGGGGAGACAAGGAGCTGAGCTCAACCACCAGCCCAAGAGCCTTCTGAAAGCCACAAACTGGAAGAAACACGTCCTTCCAAAATTGCCAAGCTGAAGATTCGGGATTGGGACTTCTGGGAATGGTCCAGAAGGTTCAAATCCAGAGGCAAATCTCTCCTGGGACAATGCTGCTCAAATACCTGCCACAGATTGGGCTCCAAACCCCCCCCAAATCCAAACCCTTGACTTCCAAAGAAAAAAATCCACATCTCAGATCCAACTCCAACCTTCATTTCCCTGCCTTGCATCATCCCAGAGAATCCCTACTCCAACATCACCCCCCAGCTCTTTCTTGGGATGTAATGTTGATCCCACACTCCAAAAGCAGCAGCTGGAAGTTCTGGAGAGCCTGGCTGAGCTCCAGGAACCTCGGAGCAGGTGTGACATTCAGCTCATGCAGGAATTCATGCCGAGGTACCTGTCCATAACGAGATTCCCGTCGTTATTCCGCACTGCCGTCCACATATCCCAGAATTCTGCCTGGGAGGGCTGCGTGTAGGGCCCAAAAACTGCCCTGAGCCTGGAAAAAAATGGAATTTGGAGAGACACGGCAGCAGCTGTGTCAGGGAACCACTCAAAAACTACTCGAGGGCAAAAAATTCCAGCACTTCCAGTTTCCACAGCAAAGCTCCATGTGCCAAGATGTCCCCCAAGTAAGTTGGATGGCCTGAAAGGGCTTTTTTTGGAAAAAAAAAAAAAAAAGAGGGTTTTTAACACTGCTAAAAATATGAAAATCTGATTGTGCAGGGCCTTTGTTGCCTCTGAAATGTGTAATTCCAACACTTGTGGAGAGGAGGATTCCAGTGTCCAGGGAAAAGTTGTTTGGTTTATTTTTAAACTGAAGTGCTTGGCCAGTGTGGAGAGGGAATGGTGCAGAGGTCAATCCCACCTCTCCAGGGCCAGTGCCAGGGAATCTGCTCCCTGCCAAATCCCTGATTTATGGAATCATGGAATGGTTTGGGTTGGAAGGGAATTTAAGGATAATTCATTCCCACCCCCTGCCATGGACAAGGACACCTCCCACTATCCCAGGGTGCTCCAACCTGGCCTTGGACACTTCCAGGCATCCAGGGGCAGCCACAGCTGCTCTGGGAATTCTATTCCAGGGTCTCCCCACCCTTCCAGCCAGGAATTCCTTCTCATTCCTGCATTTCCCCTTCCCCACTTGGTTCACATCCTTATGGATTGTGCCCAGCACCCCTGAGACCCGACTCACCCTCCGGAGAAGAAGAAGAAGTTCATCAGCCGCAGGAGGATGGGGGACAGCAACCCCCCATCCTTGAGGAGCTTGGGAAGAAAGGGGAAAAAGGAGGGAGCACAACACGGCATCGGACACGCGGATAAATCCATGGAGAGCTTTTCCCATCACGCCCAGCCCAGACCCTTGAGGTGTCCATGGGATGCGACAGCAGCGCTCCAAGGGGTGTTTGTTTGGGATTTTGGGATTCAGCATGACTGGAGAGGGGAGCAGCTCACCTTCTGGATGAAGCGGGGGTAGTACGCTTCGGGAAAAATCCCTGGAAGGACATCAAAAGAACGGAGCTGTAAGGCTGGAAGTGTTTTGCTCCACATCTCCCACGTTGTCCCCCTTCACGGTGCCATGAAAGTGGCCCAGGGAGCCCCAGGACTGATGCTCCCAGTTAATTACAGCACCCTTGATTGCAATCCTTGGGATTTGGGTGATGGAGATGGGAGAAAGCCAATCCATCCCATGGATCCCCATCCCATGTGTTCCCATCCCATGGATTCCCATCCCATGAATTCCCTTCCCACGGATCCCCATCCCATGGGTTCCTCTCCCATGGAACCCCATCCCGTGTGTTCCCATCCCATGGATCCCCTTCCCACGGATCCCCATCCCATTGATTCCTATCCTGTGGGTTCCCATTCCATGGCTCCCATCCCATGGATCCCCATCCCATTGATTCCTATCCTATGGATCCCCATCCCATGGGTTCCCATCCCATGGATCCCCATCCCACCCTGGACAAACCTTACCTCCGTTGGACAAACAGAGGCTGTTGATCAAGATGCTTCCAGTTTTGTTGTGCTCATACCTGGGGACAGCAGAGAAGAAGGTGAAACACGACCAAACCTCTCCGGGCTCCAAGAAATGACCGAGCAGGAGCTCAAATTGTGTCGGATCATCTCCGTTTCCTTTGGGAATTGGACGGACAGAAGCCTTGGATGTGCCCTGAGACACCTCAGGCACAAGGAGAAGGGGATTCTGCACCATGTCCTTCCACTTATCTGCTGGAAATCGTCTTGGTGGAGACAACAAAGGGCAGGAGGGGTGGCAGGGACCTGTGGAGCAGCTCCTGGGCCACCGTGTCCCCGTAATCGTGGGACAGGAGGTTGATCCGCTGGTGCCGGAGCCCGAGGTGTCGCAGCAGCCCCTCCACGATGGTGGCCTGCTCGAAGATGGAGTAGCCATGGGGCCTCTGTAAAAGTGGGAGAGGGGTCCCAGTGAGAGCCTGACCCAGGAGGAGCCCACAGATTCCAGAATAAATGCTCCAAGGGAGGAATGTGGAATTATGGAATATGGAAAGAAGAAGCTTGTGAGCCCAGACTCGGCGGTTGGGATGTCCTCTGATGTCCACAAGGCCATGGGAGCATTGTCCATGCTCCAGAGGGGTCAAGGTGCATTTTGGAATTCCATCAAACCTAGCTGAAGGTCCACCAGAAACCTTCCCTATCCCTTCCACTGTTGTAATGACTTATCCCTTTTCCAGAGGTAAATGGGAGGAGAAAAACCAATTTTTCTCTCGGATGACAAAAAACAATTTTCTGGAGTGCTGGGCCGAAAAGCAACCATGAAAATCCTCATCCCAGGGTACTCACAGGCTTGTCACTGAATCCAAATCCGAGGAAATCCAGGGCAATCACCCGGTGGAAGCGCTGGGTCAGCCCTTCCCAGATCTGGGAAGAGGAGAAACGCATTGAAAAAGCATCCAGCGGGAGCAGAGGATGGAAAGATCTGCAGTGATGAGCAGCCATGGATGGACGTGCTCCTCCCCACCATCCCAGCAGAACACTGCAGCTCCAAGAAAACAGCAGCAGGTCAAAATTTCCCCAGTAAACAGCCACACCATCCCCACCAAAAAAAGCCCAAAAGGAATTGTTGTGGCTCTTTTCCTGGACTGTGGGATGTGGAAAGAGCTTGGATTTCACACTGGGAGAGGAACAAGGTGATATCCTGGAGCACGGTGGTGCCTCCGGCAGAAATCAGGAATTCTCCTCTGGAGCATGGCCCACCCCTGCTGTGCTGCCTGCTCATCCCCAGGAGGTGAAAATCCTGGGATTTGCTGTCAGATTCCAACCCCCTCACCTTGCTCCAGTCGTAGCTGGACGTTGGGAAGCCGTGCAGGAGCACCACGACGTCAGAGCTGCCGACGGCGCCGCTGGAATCTGTGGGGACAACGGGACACCTCAGGGTCAGCTCTTCCCAAAATCCCTCCCTTCTAGGACAGGAATTGCTCCCTTCCAGAACGGGAATTGAGTCCATCCCACTGGGAATCCACCTCTCCCTCTGCTCCTCAAAACCAAGGATGGGTTTGAGTCCCACCACAGCTTCCCTTCGGAAACCTCACCGTCTCCGTGATCAATCCAGGGATTGATTTCAAATCTGTGGATTTTAAATCCATTGATTAAGGGATTTAATTAGCCCAGATTAATTCCAGCAGCCTCTGTGCTGCTGCAAAAAGGGTTTCCAGTGTCTTTTCCATGTTGGCATCCATTGGAGGATCTTGGGATCCTTCCCACCAAGGCACAAGAACCATCTTTCCCCAGTGAAACGTTCTGATCCATCCCTGGCGGATCCAGGATGGCAGAAACCAGCAGGGATTTGTCACCACCTGGCCCAGGTTTAGGAATGTCCCCATGGCCACCAAGGGATGGATGACTCTCACCTCTGTAGAAGATGTTCAGGTCCTTGTAGGTGAAGAAGCTTCCGGAGGATTTCCAGGAGCGGAGCGCCGGGGAAAGCTGGGGGGGTGGGATGTGCAGGTAGACGGCGAGGAGGGGCACGCCCAGCAGCCCCACCTGCAGCCACCACTCCTTCATCCTGCGGGACACAGCCGGGACACCGGGGTCACCCCGGAACTCCTGCATTGCCACTGAGCTCACCAGGCCTGGAGAAACCACATCCATGTCCCCAAAACTCCCCTGTTCCTATAACCCACCTCCATGTCCCCAAAACTCCCCTGTTCCTATAACCCACATCCACGTCCCCAAAACTCCCCCGTTCCTATAACCCACCTCCATGTCCCCAAAACTCCCCTGTTCCTATAATCCACCTCCATGTCCCCAAAACTCCCCCGTTCCTATAACCCACATCCACGTCCCCAAAACTCCCCTGTTCCTATAACCCACCTCCATGTCCCCAATACTCCCCTGTTCCTATAACCCACCTCCATGTCCCCAAAACTCCCCTGTTCCTATAACCCACCTCCATGTCCCCAATACTCCCCTGTTCCTATAACCCACCTCCATGTCCCCAATACTCCCCTGTTCCTATAACCCACCTCCATGTCCCCAAAACTCCCCTGTTCCTATAACCCACCTCCATGTCCCCAAAACTCCCCCGTTCCTATAATCCACCTCCATGTCCCCAAAACTCTCCCATTCCCATAACCCACCTCCATGTCCCCAAAACTCCCTCATTCCTATAACCCACACCCATGTCCCCAAAATTCCTTCATTCCCAGAACCCACCTCCATGTCCCAAAAACTCCCCATGTCCCCAAAACTCTCCCATTCCCACAACTTCCATGTCCCCAAAGCTCTCCCATTCCCATAACCCCTTTCCATGTCCCCAAAACTCCCCCATTCCCAGAACCTCCATGTCCCCAAAGCTCTCCCATTCCTATAACCTCCATGTTCCCAAAACTCCCCCATTCCTATAATCCCTCCTCCATGTCCCCAAAATTTCTTCATTCCCAGAACCCACCTCCATGTCCCCAAAACTCTTCCATTCCTATAACCCCTTTCCATGGCCCCAAAAGTCCCCCGTTCCTATAACCCACATCCATGTCCCCAAAGCTCTCCCATTCCCATAACCCCTTTCCATGTCCCCAAAACTCCCCCATTCCCAGAACCTCCATGTCCCCAAAGCTCTCCCATTCCTATAACCTCCATGTTCCCAAAACTCCCCCATTCCTATAATCCCTCCTCCATGTCCCCAAAATTTCTTCATTCCCAGAACCCACCTCCATGTCCCCAAAACTCTTCCATTCCTATAACCCCTTTCCATGGCCCCAAAAGTCCCCCGTTCCTATAACCCACATCCATGTCCCCAAAACTCTCCCATTCCCATAACCCTCCTCCATGTCCCCAAAACTCCCCCATTCCCAGAACCTGCGTGTTCCCAAAACTCCCCTATTCCTATAACCTCCATGTCCCCAAAACTCTCCCATTCCTATAACCCCTTTCCATGGCCCCAAAACTCCCCCATTCCCATGACCTGCATGTCCCCAGGGTGGCAGGTCCAGCAAACATTTGGGGTCTGAGAGGGAAGGTCGGTCTCATTTGGGGTCTGAGAGGGATTGGTGGGCCATTTGGGGTTTGAGGGAGAACAAGGATCCACTTTGGGGTCTGAAGGGGACTGTGGGGCCATTTGGGGTTTGAGGGGGAACGAGGGTCCACTTTGGGGTCTGAGAGGGATTGGTGGGCTATTTGGGGTTTGAGGGGGAACGAGGGTCCACTTTGGGGTCTGAAGGGGACTGTGGGGCCATTTGGGGTTTGAGGGGGAACATGGGGTCATTGGAAGGCTGTGGATCCGTAAGGGGTCTGAGGGGGGGTTGTGGACTCATGGGGTTTAGGTGGAAGGGGGCATGACCCCACTGAGTGTCCACGGGGGGCTATGGGGTCACTTGGGGGGGCCTTCAGTGGGACCATGGGCTAATTGGGGGGGTCCTGAGGGGGCCCTGGGGTCACTGCGGGGGTCAGGAGCTTATTGGGGTCTGGGGGGTCGTGACCCCAGCGGGGTTCAGGGAGTCAATGGCAGTCAAAGGGAGGGGACACGCCCACCGGAGCGGACACGCCCATCGGATGAGACACACCCATCAAAGCCCCGCCCACCGGAGCCACACCCCAGCAGACCCCGCCCACAGACCGAGCCCGGGACCCCCACCCCCCCCCTCCTCAGGCCACGCCCCCTCGCGGAGCGCGGGACGGGCGGGGCGGAGCCTCCGCGCGCGCTCCCGGCGGGGCGGGGCGTGGCCGCGGCCGCGCGCGCGCCGCTCTCACCTGCGCTCAGGTGCGGCCGCGGGCGCGCGCCGCCATCGCGCTCTCCCGGCGGGGCGGGGCGGGGCCGGAGAGGCGTGGCCCCCGCCCCGCGCATGCGCGGCTCCCCCCCCTCCCTTCACCTTCCCCGCCGCTTCCCGCCCGCCGCGTCCCTCGCGTTGCCGGGCGACGCGCGCGCTCCCCGCGGCGCGGCCTCTGATTGGCTGCGGGCGCGGCGGGCGGCCAATGGCGGCGGGCGTAGTTGCGGGGTGGGCGGGAGGCGGGAGCGCGGCCGCGCGTGAGGGACGGGCGGAGCGGGCGAGCGGCCGTGAGGGGAGATGTCGGCTCGGGGCGGATTCGGCGACCCTCAGGTGCCTTGAGGGGCTTTCCCTTCTCAAAACCCTCCGGGCGGCGAGGGGGGGCACGGGGCACGGCCGGGGGGGATGGTTCGTGCGGCCCCCGAGGCCGGGAGAGCTCCGCGCGGAGAGAAAACGGGGAGTTCTCCTTTTAAATCAGCGGGGTTTAATACCGAGATGAGGATTCTGGGATTTCTCGCTTGTCTTTCTGTCTGTTAAAACCCTTCAAATGACATTTTCTGCTCCTATTCCTGTTTTTTTTTATTATTATTTTATTTTTTTTTAATTTTGGCTTCTCGTCTTTTCCGTTTTGAAACAGCTTCTAACCCGGCGCATCCCCTCGAATCCCAAGTATCAACATATTAAAACTCGTCTGGATACTGGTAAGTAAAATTATTGTGGGGTAAAACTACCCGAAATTGGTGTAGGGTGACAGAAAAATATAATTAATGTCTTAATTATCTCTGCCCGGAGCTAAGTCACCCCAAGCCTGCAGAATCCTTATTGTAGTTATAACTTGTCTCACCAGATATTATAAAAATTACAGAAATTTCCTATTTGCAATTATTAAAAATATAAAAACCTCCTATTTACAATTTTCCTTCAAAGCTGAAATTAAAACAAGCGCAAACTATACAATTTATGTGCATTTATATATTTTTTATGTACTTATGTGTATTTATCTTCACACATCACCGTGCACCCCCCTGAAAATTGAGATTAAATGCTCTGTGTGTAGATGACCGCATGTTTAAAGTCTTTGTTGCCTTAAAACCTGTTTATTTATTTATTTTTTCTCTACTCTTCTTTTTTAAAGAACAGTTTGGGGGTTAAATAGGTTTAAACTGGGTCAGGCTCTGTTGTGGTGGTTCCCATAGAAATTACTGGTCTTGGAATTTCTGTCCATGGACTTTTCCTGTATCTTATCAAAGGTGTGGGTCAGGAGAATTATTTGAGGGGTGTCTTTGTGGTTTTTTTGTTGTTGTTAAAGCAGCTGAATTTTATCCAATAATGTTATCTTCTAGTGTTCTCACCAAAATGCTGGGGAAGGAACAGCATATCCTTGGATTTTTCTGTTTAGCTCTGCATTCCTTGAGAGAAAAGAGGAAAACTGTGCCATTTTTGTACCTTTTATTGCCACTGTGAAGGAGGATCTACAACAAACAGCTGTTTCCTTCAAGGCAATGAAAATTTAAGCCTCAATGGGCCTGAAGAAAATAAATAATTGTAATTAATTGATTTTTTTTTTTTTTTTGGTTACAGGAAATAGTTTGTCGAAATACATGGAAAAATTGGAAGAGATCAAAAGAAGTGAGTACCTGGGGAGGAGCAGGATGGGTTAAAAACGGGTTGGTTCAAAGCTCAAAGAGCAGGAGATGAATTCCAGGAGGTTTTCCTTGGAAATCTCCACAGATTGAATTGAAAAATCCAAGCAGGAATCTTCCAGATCCTTCTTTGTTATTGGATTTTATTATTGGAAGCTCTCTGAGCTAAGAAATCCAGGCTAGACTGATGTGGGAAGATTTATGGATCATTTCTGAGACTTGTATTTCACTTTTAGGTCATAACTTCAGCTCTTTTATCTTTATATAATTTCAGCTCCTATCAAAGTACTCCAAGACAGGAAAAAAACAAGCTCATTTTTTGTGTTTACATTGTTTTCACCACTCCTAAACATTGATATTTTGAAGGCTTTAGGTTGCTCAGATTAATGAAGGCCCAAATTATTTTTATTTCTCTCATTTTTCCACCAAAACCAGGCTTTTCAAATAATTTTTCCCAACAAAACCAATGATTTATGACTTTATTCCCAGCTTATTCTCACATCAGGAGCCAGGAAAGCTCTTCAACCTCAAAGCTGCATTTATGGAGGTGAAAAAAAGCCCTGAATTGAGCTGAAAGCTGCATGAATTAGGATTTGAAATGTTCAGGTTTAGTTGTCAGCCCCACTTTCTGAGGGAGCTCAGGGGAATTTATTTGTGCAAAACAGGCCTTTGTTTGTGGTTGGTTTGTTGGGTTTGGGGTTGGTTTTTTTCCAAACACTGCAGGTCTTTGGGAGGGGAAAAATAAAAAGAGGAATGACCTTGAGCTTTCCAAAATGCTCTATTGACTGAGATTTCAGTGCTGGACACTGCCTTGCTTTTTATTTGTGTTGAAAATCTTGGGGGTTTTTTTGTGGGTTTCCAATCTCACCGTGGATCTGTTCTTTTATTCCCTCCTTTTTTTTTTTTTTTTTTTTTGGGGAGAAACTTTCTCATTCTCTGCAGGCTGAATGGACACGTTGTGTTCCCAGGGAGTGGAGGAACTTCTCCCCCTTGGTTTCTCAGGGATAGATGACACCCTTTGGATGCAGATTTAAATCCCCAGCACAGGCACCTCTCTGTCCCTTATGTAACGTGAGAGATTTAAATCCACGCCATCAAAAATTAAAGAGCTGCACCCACCACAGTCCATCCTTTGGAGGATTGATTGACTTGAGGACACACAGGAGGGCTCTTCCTTCTCTCTGCTGTCGCTTCCCTCCTCTCCCAAAGCCCTCAGGAGCCCATCCCTGGAAAACAGAACCATTCCAAGCAAAACCATGTCAGAAAATTCCAACGGATCCGCCAGGACCGGACCGGGTACGTGGGGTTGCTTTTGGAGCTGGAAGCAGCACTTCTGAGCTCTCTGGGAAGGCATTTTGGGTGGCAAAGGCAGGATCTAGGGCAAAGAGGCTTTTTTTGGGGTAAAAAGTCCTTATTTGAGGTGGGAAGGAGCCATCCAGGAGCTGCATCGTTTGGCAGCGGTTCTGCTTTAGTGTTTTTTTATCCATCCAGCACTTCCCAAGCTTTGCTGCTTCTATTTGTCCTTCTAAATGAAGTTTATTTGCCGTGACAGAAAGGCTCTTTTTTGGCCTTTGCTGGGCAATTTTAATCCTTAAGCAGATGAAACAGGAAATAATTACAGGAAAAAATTGTCGCTGGGTTTTTTTTTGAATTAGAGGAAGATTTAACAACCACAGTTGAGGTTTGAAACCTGGTGGTTTTGCAAGAACCACGAGGGTCATTTCCCAGGTAATTGACATCCTGCAATCCAGTTTCTGCACCTCCTCATCCTGCAATCCAATTTCTGCACCTCCTGTGCTTCAGCCCTGTGGTTTGCATGTGCAGTGGGTATTTTGGAAGGGCTCCTTTTTTCCTAGGACAACTTGTGAGGAGCAAAGAGGTGCTTGTTTTGCAGCCTGATCAAAATGATTTCGGGCAGGATGTTGAATTTGGGGAACTCTGAATGTGTTGGGAAGAGATCTCAGCCTCCAGCATTCCCATGGCTCTCTAAACAACTCAGCTGGGGAATTTCCATAAGCAAATCCCACAGGAATTTTTTTTGTGTGGTGGCTGCAGGAATGTGCAGGGGAGCCCTTCCCCCTTCTCCTCATCTCCCCTAAGCTAATGGAACACTCAGCAGATGGTTTCAGAGGATTTAGAATCGTTGAACTGAGTGGATTTGCCCAAGATCCTGAGCTCCATTGTTATCCCTAGGAGTTGAACAGCTGGAGAGGGACCAGCTCCTTCCCAGCCCTGCCTTTCCCAAAGGACAAAGCTCCCATTGCTTCCCAGGACAGGTTATTC
Organism: Vidua macroura; assembly: GCF_024509145.1. Lineage (NCBI taxonomy): Eukaryota > Metazoa > Chordata > Aves > Passeriformes > Viduidae > Vidua > Vidua macroura. The sequence goes on from NC_071575.1 coordinate 72,249,949, forward strand.
CATATCAAGATGTTCCTACTGATACCCATCCTGGCTTCTCTTTCCTCCTCCCACCTTTTGTTTCACTCCAGGAGGTTTCTCCCTTCCTCTGCAGGATCTGGATGGGACCAGGCTCCCACCTTGGCTCTGGGAATCTCTACTCTGGATCTTTGCCAGCAGCTCTGCTCAGTTTTCTTCTTCCCTAAGCTGTGTCTTCAGGATTAAGATTCAATTAGGCCAGTTTCTTGTATTAATTACCCATTAAGACTCAATTAGTCCAGTTTCTTGTGTCAGTTATCCGTTCCTTGCGAGATCCGTGTCAGCAAGTGGAAAAAATCAGAATTTAATGATCAGATAAAGTATTAAAATCTTGGATTTTTTCAATTGTTAAGATGAAACCTGCGTGTTTATCTTGGTATTTGCAAAGACATGATGCCCCGTGCTCTGATACTGCTGTAATTTACACAAATTAAAAATTAAGGTAAGTTAATCTTTTGGTTTAAGGAGCTGTGTGACTCCAATGGGCCCCAGAGAACAGCAGGGAAAGGGGGAAATCCTGAACTGCTTCCTGCCCCAGCACCATGGAAATCATAAATTCATATTTGAGTCTAAAAGCAACTAAATCTTCCTCTTCCACTTCATCATGTCTGGACAAGATCTCTCTTTATAACTGGTCTTAATTAAAATTTCTCTTTATATCTGGGATTAATTAAACCTCCTCTTTATAACTGGTATTAATTAAACCCTTTCTTTATAACTGGCATTTCACAAACTCTCCAGATTTGCTGCTCTCATCCTTCAGCACAAACCTGCCCTGAATTCCTGCTTGGCTGTGGAAGAGTCTCAGAGAAAAGCTGGGATTAAGCCGTGACCTGGTGTCTAAAAAAAACTGGGAATGAGCTGAAAATTTACCTTGTCCTCTTTGTTTTGTTTTTGTAGATTACAGGTATAAAAAGGATGAGCTGTTTAAAAGGCTGAAGGTGACAACTTTTGCTCAATTGGTACGTACAGATCCCTCTCTGGCCTCCAAAATCTTTTAGGAGCAGCATTTTTCCTTGGAATAAAAATTCCTCTGTAATTATTTAGCTTTAGTTGTAATTATTCTGTCTTGGTTTAATTCTACCTTTAATAAAAGCAAATAATTCATTTCCACATTGGCCAAATGCCTTAATTACAAATTAAAGTTTGTGGTGACTACATCTTTGAAATTTATTCCTTATTTGATTTGTCCATTAACTTAAAAGGATCTTCAAGGATTGTGCAAAAGAAAAAGGCTGTGTAAAACAGCACCTAAATCTGAATTTTGTGTCTGCAGCCCTCCGTGACCCCAGGTTTAACTGCAGAACGTGGGCAGCTGGGACTTCAAGGCTGTCTGTGCATTATTTTATTTAACAGCAGTGAATCATGATATTTTAAAAAGTGAAAAATTGATCAGGAAATAAAGAGCTGGGGAGTGCTGGTTCAAGAAAACTGCTTCAAACTAGAAAAAAAAAACCCAAATTGTCTTCTCAGGAGAGAAGGAAAGGGAAGGTCAAACTTGGAGATGCAAAGAGTGGGATCCTGCAGACTCGGGATTTTTTTTTCCCCTGGATTGTTTTCCTTGAGCTGCTCCCTGCCGTGGATGTGGGGATCAGTGTCTGCTTGTTTTTTGTGCCCTGCAGGTTCTCCAGGTCGCCTCTCTGTCCAATGAAACCTTAGAAGTGACAAACGAGGAGCTGCACAAGCTGCAAGGTGACAACACTGATGGCAGGGACAAAGGGGGAGAGCTGGGGGTCGCTGCCAGGGGGTGAAGTGGCAGAGCTGGCACTGCAGCAGGGCTTAATCAGGGGGAAAAATGGAAAAATAAAACTTCACCTGTGGCTTGGGAATAGAAACACTCCTAACAAAAGAAGGGTTTGCAACTAGGAAAGGCCTTGTGCTGGCAGCAACATAATCCACATCAAAAATTCTGTTTTATTGACTTCTTCAAATGAGAGCTCAAGCCCTAAAAAATCTGTTGGCTCTTTATTATTTTAAATAAGGAGGCTCTGGGTAAATTCTCCTCATTAAGAGGATGAAGCTAAAGCTGTCACACTTTTCTTTCCAGGAATAGAAACTGCCCTTAAAACCTGTTTGTTTACCTCCTGCAGCTCCTTAGCTCCTCGTGCCCTCTTCTCTCCCCAGATGCTGATGGTGCAGGTGACAACGCAGCGGGGACAAATGGGAAAGGGAGCCCTGAGGGGACACCCAGCCCTGTCCTGTTCCTGAACAACTCAGGAGCCGGGGAATCCCATCGCTCCACGCTCCAGAGGTGCCTCACAGTAACATCATTTTCTTCCTGGCTTAGCTGATGATTATTTGAGCCCAGCTGCTGATTTTAAATTGCTGCTGAGTGGTTTTATCCTGTATTTCTCATTAAAGCCTGGGTTTGTAGGTGAGAGGGGGGGGGATTGGCAGGATTTCCTGTTGGAATGGGTTTGGATTAAACAGCAACCCAAGGTTGTTGTCACCTGATGAAGGTCTGACAAAGAAATGTGTTTGTGGGATTCCATCCAGGCCCCCACATTCCAGAATTTTGGGGATAACACAGTGCTCTGGTCAACTCAGTCATGTGCATTCCTGTTAGTGATGGTTTTGTGTGGATATGGAGGGACAGGACACAGGGAATGGCTTCAAAGTGACACAGGGATATTGGGAAGGAATTCCTGGCTGGGAGGGTGGGGAGGGGCTGGAATAGAATTCCCAGAGAAGCTGGAGCTGCCCCTGGATCCCTGGCAGTGTCCAAAGTTGGGCTGGACAGGGTTTGGAGCACTCTGGGATAGTGTCCCTGCCCATGGCAGGGTGTGGAATGAGATCCTTAAGGTCCCTTCCCACCCAAACCATTCTGGGATTGAGAATAACTCCAAACCCACCATGTGAAGAGATCCCAGGATGGTTCAGGAAGAGGCAGCTTTATGCCAGCTCTTCCCCAGCCTTGGAAGTGGTGGGGAACCACAACAGCATTCCTTAACCTGCCGTTCCCTTGGCAGCGTGATCAGTGGGGTTGGGGAGCTGGACGTGGAGAAGGATTCTCCGAAGGAGGAGGAGGACACCCAGGCCAAGGAGAGGCCTTATCCCGACTGCCCGTTCCTGCTGCTGGACGTGCGGGACCGCGACGCCTACGAGCAGTGCCACATCGTGGGAGGTGAGCAGCCACAGTGCCACAGGCACCTGGGCACGGATTTCAGCTCTGGGAATGCCAGCTCTGCACTTTGTCCCCCAGCTGGGACATCACTGGGTGTCCCAGTGCTTATCCCTCCTTCCTGGGAGGGGATGAGGGGCCTGAGCTGATGTTAATCCCATACTCAGTGGGTTCTCAAGGCTGTTGGTGTTCAGCCTCTGGATGATTTTCCCTCTTTTTGTTTTATTTCCCCTTCTACAGCTTATTCCTACCCCATTGCAACGTTGTCTAGAACCATGAATCCATATACAAATAACATTCTGGAATATGTATCCTTTACATGGGAACGTGAGGGGATGTTGGTGGAAAAATCCAAAATCAAACTTAGGCATCTCAAAAGGGGTGGGACGGGTGGTGGAGTTGCCTGGTGCAGCTCCACTGCCCCCATCAGAGGCTGGATTCTGTTTCCTCAAAGCTGCTCTTGACTCCAGTGAGAGCTGCCTGGATTTGGCATTTCCCTGGATTTGGGCTGCTGGAAGGCCAAGCCAGACTTGGGCTTTGCTCTCCTGCTGTTGCTCCAGGGATGCATCCATCAAATCCTTTGGCTTCCTGTCAGCACCTTGATGGGACTGGGGACAGACAGAGGATTACTAAGTGGGATTAGGTTGATCATTCCCAGGCTGTTGATTCTGAGGGGAGGTTGTAAACAAAGGGGCTGTTGCCATTCCCAATCTTCAAGCAATGCTGGATCCAGTGGGAATTAAGCTGTGCCTGGCAAGCCTCAGCCACTGAGAATTCTGCAGAGAGAAGGTTCCTGCTGGATGCTTGCAAGCCAAGTATGGAGTATTCCCCTCCCCAATCCCACTTGTGTCTTTTGCTTCCTAAAATGTTTCAATATCCTCTTAAGTTCAGAAGTGACTCCTTAACAATTCCCATGGCAGAAAAATGCCCATGGAAAAATCATCATCGTGTACGACAACGACGAGCGCTTGGCGAGCCAGGCGGCCACCACCATGTGTGAGAGGGGCTTCGAGAACCTCTTCATGTTATCTGGGGGTAGGTGGGGCTGGGAGAGCTCCCCAGCCCTCCTGGGGGAAAGGAGAGTGGGGAGCAACTTGTGGGAGCTGGAGATGGGAAGGATCTGGGTTGTGGAATCACGGGATGGTTTGGGTTGGAAGGAAACTGAAGGATCATCCAGTTGTGTCCCTATGGGCAGGGACACCTCCCACCATCCCGGGGTGGCCTTGGACATCCAGCCTTTCCTTGGACATTCCAGAGATGCAGGGGCAGCCCCAGCTGCTCTGGCAATTCCAGCCCAGCCAGGAATTCCCAATTCCCAAGATCCCATCCATCCCTGCCCTCTGGCACTGGGAGCCATTCCCTGTGTCCTGTCCCTGCAGGCCTTGTCCCCAGTCCCTCTCCAGCTCTCCTGGAGCCCCTGGAATGTGCTGGAAGCTCTCCCTGGATCCCTCCCTTCTCCAGGGGAACATTCCCAGCTCTGGGAGCAGCTCCAAGGCCTCCTCTGGACTCTCTCCAGCAGCTCCACGTCCTGCTGCCGTTGTCCCCAGAGTTGGACTCCATGTGGGATCTCACCTGAGCAGGGCACAGGGGCAGAATTCCCCCCTCTCCTGCCACCCACATTTCTCCATCCAAACTTTGGCCCTGCAGCTGCATCAGTCCCTCGTGACTGGTCCCTCCTGACCCATCCAGCTGGGATAACAGCTGCTCTGTGTCCCTGCAGGCCTCAAGGTCCTCGCCCAGAAGATCCCAGAGGGCTTGATCACCGGCACGCTCCCCGCGTCCTGCCAGGTGGCAGCTCCCACGGGAACTGCCCGGAGGAAAGCGGCTCCCAGGCTGCCACCCACACGTGCGGAGAACAAGTGGAGGTTTTCTGCAGATGACCTGCAGAAGTTAAAGCATTACCTGGCTGAGGAGCAGATTCCTTCAGACACTGCCAGTAAGAGTCCAGTGCTGCCTTTTTGGGCTTGCCTAGAAACACAGGGCCAGGCTGATGCCTCAGGGTTTAGCTTTTATATTTTTCAGTTTCTGTGCTGCTTTAGTGTGTGGGTCTGAGCTTCACATTATGGGATGCTGAGCTCTCTGCACAGAGCAGGGAGACAAAACAATTCCTGCTCCAGCTGGGCACCAAGGACAAATGATCCAAAGCTCAGGCCCAGGAGCACAAACAGCGTGGGCTGGAGAGAGAAAAACAAGCAGGATGGGAGTGCATGGGCTAAAGCTGGAATGGGACAATGAACTGCAAGGTGCAAATGGAGCAGAGCTGATCCCAGTGAGAGCCCCCGGGAGCGCTCGTGCATTTTGGGACCATTTTGGTTCCTCTTGGGTGCAGCCCTGGCTGGGCTCTGGTGCTGCCCAAGGTGGATCCATGCAGGAGATCCTTGGAATAAATCCCTGCTTTATTCTTTAGCTCTGCCCAGCCTCTGCCCCAGCTCAGCCTTCACAAGGCATCAAGGCAAAATTAAAAGTATAAAAGGGGATATATTTAATGAAAGACCTTCAGGTACATTAAGGGCAGATGAAGTTAATTAACCTTTTATGTGGAGTTTAGTCATGCACTAATGATTTGAAAAATATAAAAGCTAAAATTCCAAGGCATCACCAGAACATGCTTCAACCTCATCATGGAATGGTTGGGTGGGAAGGTGTAGGTACAGAGTTTGTGGTAATTGGGAGTGGGGCTGTGGCTGAGCTTCATCCCTAATGGGCACAGCTGTGAGCAGCAGGTGAGCAGCACTGACAGCAGTGAGCCACGGAGTGCCCAGGAGTGCTGAGCCACCACACAGGGAACAGAGGGCACACAGTGCATTGCACAAACATGAGGGGATGAAGGGTTGGGCTAAAGGATGAGAAGGGCAGGTGCTTGCAGCTTCTGAAGTGACATGATGTTATTCTGTGTGGGTTGAGGCTTTGTGATATTGTGTGGTGACACTCTGGGTATGGTGGCTGTCTCCACTGTGACATGTGCTGTGACAGGATGGAGGGATGGAAGGAGGGATGGATGGTGCAGGCACACAGTTTGTGGTAACTGGGAGCTGTACAGTAATGGGCACAGCTGTGAGCAGCAGGTGAGCAACATTGAAGGCAATGAGCCACAGAGTGCCCAGGAGTGCTGAGCCACCACACAGGGAACAGAGGGCACACAGTGCATTGCACAAACATGAGGGGATAAAGGGTTGGGCTAAAGGATGAGAAGGGCAGATGCTTGCAGCTTCTGAAGTGCTGTGGTGTTACTCTGTAGGGTTGAAGCCTTGTGACATTGTATGGTGACACTCTGTGTGTTGTGGCTGTCTCAGCTGTGACATGTGCTGTGACACTAATGCAGTAGAGGATTTGAAAAATATAAAAGCTAAAATTCCAAGGCATCACCAGAACATGCTTCAACCTCATGGTTGGGTGGGAAGGGACCTTAAACCCCATCCATCCCACCATGGGCAGAGACACCTTTCCCTATCCCAGGCTGCTCCAAGCCCATCCAATCTGGCTGGACACATCCAGGGATGGGGCAGCCACAACTTGTGGACAACCAATTTGTGATGTGGGGTTGTTTTTCCCGCAGGCCGCCTTTCCCGGGGTCTTTCAGGCCACGATTCCAAGCTCTCATCCGTGAGGAGCAACCCCAGCCCTGCTCGCACCATGGGATCCCTGAGCAGCCGCTCCCACAGCAGGACCAGCATCCAGAACAGGCCCTGGAAATAAATGAGCATCCAGGTTTTGGGGAATCCTGAGCAGTGCAGCCCGTTTGTGGTTTTAGGAATCGGCAGGGAAAAGCAGCCGTGGTGAGAATTGGCAGCTCGGGTAAGGCTGGGCAGCTGGAATGATGTTTCCTAGAAGCAGGAATGGCATCACTTGGGGTGCAGGGCAGGACAGAGGTGATAGAACTGGTTTTGTAGGGGAGGGAGAAAACTGCTAGTAAAGGCTGGGACCAGTAGAAACTGTTCCACAAAGTTTTTAGTCCAGCTGAAGGAATTTGTGTCCGTAACATTCCTGGGCCGTGCCTGGAGCCATGGAATGGAGTGAGAGTGAACAGGCCACAAATCATCTGTGAGCACAAACTTTGGTGGTTTTAGCAAAGATAAATACATTCAGCAACTTGCCAAAAGTGAGAGAAGATCCTGGAAGGGTTGTTTGTTGCTTTTTTTAAATAAATTATGATAATGAACAGAAGTATTTGTAATAAAGAGGTTTTTTATTGCTCAGCTGGTGCTGTGACAGTCGTGCTTGCTTGTGGACACTTTGTGAATAGTTGTGTCTTTTTCAAGGTGAGAGAGAGGAGGAGAATAATTGGAAGTTTTTTTCCCAATGACTCCTTTTCCAGTGGTTTTTTAGGAGTTTCTTTAAGGTTTAGGGTGGCTGAAGGAAAATTTGCTGCTGCTGCCTCACCAGGGTCCCTAAAACAGAGCGGGGCCCTGGAATCTGGAAGTGACCAGGGTAAAGGTTTCCTGGAAAGTGAGTAGCACAATTTTCCTCAAATTGGTGCTTCTGGATAACCTGGGAATCCTCTGATTTTCCTGAGCTGTCTATGGGACACTTCAGAGGTGATTTTGGAGGGATTCTGCTCTCCAGTTTTTCCATCTGGCATTGTTGAACCTGGTCCTGGTTTAGCTATTGTGGTCTTGTGGGGTTTGTGTGTATTTTTGGATTCAGTGGTTTTTCCCCTTTTTGAAGCAGACAATCTTCAACACATCCCAAAACTCACGAGTGATTTTGGGATAATTCTGGTGAAAGGACAAAAAGTAGGAGAAATGGCACATAATTTCCTGTTGGGCAGCTTAGGATTCAACATCCCTATTTATCTTTTATTGTGGCTCTGAGTGTGAAATCAGACAATGCTGATTTCAGGACTGGCAGGTTCAGTCTGATCAGGTCCTGCTGCTGTGGGAGTAGATTTTTCCAGCTCCATGAGCTCTTGGAAGTGTCATTGCATTGGCTAAAATCCTGGTTTTGCTATCCAGCTGTGGGAGACAGATCCAGAATCCCTGGCTGCTCTGTGCTGCATGAAAACCTCCTGGTGAAACTGTTGGACAAAACTGGCTTGAGTTGTTTGAGATCCTCCAAATCCAAGGAATCAAAGCAAGGACTGGATGTGCTTTCCCACCATCTCATTGAATTTGTGTGGATTTGGACTCTTGGTGTTGTTTGGAGCAGAGTCAAACTCTGTAGAGGCTGAGAGGTTTAATTGTTTAATTTAATAAAATGTAAATTACAGCGTCTGTTTGGGTGATTTATTTGCAGCTTTGAGAGCTGTGGAGAGCCTGGAAAAGCTGGGAGTGAGCAAGGGCTCAGCTCCCATTCCCTAGGGATTGCAGCAGGTAAGGAAGGATCACACAAGAAAGGTTTGGCTGGGAAAGAGACCTTAAAGCCCATCCGGTTCCAACTCCTGGACACCTTCCACTGTCCCAGGTTGCTCCAAGCCCTGTCCAGCCTGGCCTGGAAAACTTCCAGGGATGCAGGGGCAGCCCCAGCTGCTCTGGCAATTCCAGCCCAGCCAGGAATTCCTAATTCCCAAGATCCCATCCATCCCTGCCCTCTGGCAGTGGGAGCCATTCCCTGTGTCCTGTCCCTGCAGGCCTTGTCCCCAGTCCCTCTGCAGCTCTCCTGGAGCCCAAATAAATCCTGCTGACTTCATTTCCCAGAGCCCAATTCCCTTTCCATCCTCTGCCAGATCAAAGGGAAAACCACCACCTTCCTTCCTTTTTGTTCCTGCTATTTTCATGCCCTTTCAATCAATTCCTTTTCCAGGCCACTGGCCCAGCACTCCCTGTTTGTGCTGGCACCAACTCCAGCTCCGAAAGGGCTTTTCCACCCAATTTGGGAAAAAGGAAAAACAACCACAAGCTTTTCTCATTCTTCTTCCCATTTATTTACTGATTGCCTTCTTCCCTCTCTCCAGCTGCTCCAGCCCTGATCCCAGCTCAGTAGATGTTGTCCCGGGCGTGCTCCATGATGACCTTCAGAGCCAGCCAGGTCTCCTCGGCGGTGGGAACGATCTGTCTGGCGGGCAGCAGGAATCCGTAGCGCCCCGTGTCCCGCAGCTCGAAGGTGAAGGAATATTTAATCCCCTGGTTGTAGGTCCAGTCGACGGTCGATCCACTCGCTCTGTCTGAGGGAGGAAAAAACGGGGGGGGATTCGGAGCCTCGATCGCTTTGTACAGGAATCCCATGGGATATTTGGCCGGTGTGAGGGATGGTTTTGGGATTTGGGGATTTTGGGGCTGCCCCAGCACTTACAGATGGTGGTGATGATGCTGCCGTACTCGTACTGGGTGCCGTACAGGGAGGACAGAGCTGCCACGGCCTTGGCAGAAATCATGTGCTGGGAATACAGGGAAGGGGGAAAGATGAGCCAAAGAAAGCAAAAACCTGTGGGATACAGCTTTTTTCTGGGTGCAACAAAGCTCCTCCCAGTTTCCCAATGGATGCAGGGCAGAGGTGGCTCCTCCTTGGAGCAGCAGAAGAGCTCAACCCCATCCCAGCCTCTCGAAGCACATGGGCCTCACCAGTTCCTGCTCGTTTGGTGCCGGGGTCTCGGTGTAGCCATAGGGGTAGAGCAGGAGCTGGGAATAGCTGTGGATGGAGACGAAAGCCTTGATGTTGCCGTGGCTCTTCACAAAGTCCACGATGGATTTCACCTCGGGCTCCGAGTTGGGGTAGGGTCCGTGGTACGTCTCCGAGCAGGAGTTTCCGCTGGCTCCGGCATCTGCCGAGAAGAGGATGGTGAGAACACAGTGGGAATCTGGGGGCTTCCAAGCCCAAGAGGTATTCCCACCCCTCAGCTCCTTGGTGGTGATTAAGGAATGCTCCTGGGGCTCCTCCTAGAGATTTGTATGGTGACTTTCATTTGTCACTGGGGGACATCAAAGCCCTCAAAGCCCTGGTGGAGCCCAAACCCTCGGCTCTGCCACGGAGAGCAAATCCCACCTCTTCCCCAGGGGACATCAATGGATCTTTGAGCCAGAAACAGCTTTGGAGCCTCCAGCTGGAGAGTGGAAATGCTCCACAGATGAAAGGGGACAGCTCTGACCTCCAAAACCTGCGTCCCAGTTGCGGTTGGGGTCCACTCCGACACAGATGGCACCCGAGTGCCTGGACCTGGTCTTGCGCCACATGCGGTTCTGGAAGGGCAGAGCCACCTCAGCTGGTGCCCAGGGCTGGAGCTCCACAGCTCGTGGTGGTCCCCATCCCATGGAAACATGGGTGAGGAGGCTTTGCCCTCTCAGGGATATGCAACACCCCAAATCCTGCTCCCCAGCCCCATCCAGAGCAGCTGTAGGAACCAGGGAGAGGAAATCCGGGGCGGGTACCGTGGTGTGGGTGTAGGCAAAGCCATCTGGGTTGGTGACAATCTCCAGGAAGATGTCCATCGTCTCCAGGACGGAGGCCACACCTTCGTTATTCGCGTGATCCTGGACAATCTAGAGAGGATGGAGGTTTGAGGCTCCCTGTTCTCCCTGTGGGACACCCACCTGGATCCCACAGCTCCTGAGGACCGGGTGGCCCTTTTGGGATGTGTCAGTACCTTCTTGGCAAACCAGACGCCGCTGGCCTGTGTCACCCACTCGCGGGAGTGGATCCCGGTGTCGATCCAGATGGCCGGGCGGTTTGTGCCCCCTGTGCTGAACTGGGAGAGCAGAGAGGGCGGGTTGGCTTTGTCCCGGTCGCCACTTTCCCCTCTGGATCACCATCCCCAAATCCTCACCTTGAGCACGTAGAGGGGACGGTTCTCGGTCGAGCGGCCAATCTCCAGCTTGCTCACCAGGTTGGGGTTCTCGGCCACCAGCATGTCCATGAAATTGTAGATCTGGGAACGAGACATGTGGGGGTCACTCCCAGCTCACCCCCTGCCCAAGAGCAAACTTTTCCCCCCAAAATGCCCCAATCTTGTGCTTTCCCACCTCATCTAGGGTGTGGTAGGTGTCATAGTTGAAGGTGCTGGTGTCGAGCGGCAGCTGGCGGCTGCTGCGGAGCATCTCCATCTGCTCCTCATCCAGCAGGGCCTGTGGGACAAGGGTGGGATGAGCCTCATTCCCACTGATGGGATCCCAGCTCTCCCCCGCCTCCCCTGCAGCACCGCTGACCTGCACATCCTCGATCATGATGGAATAGGAGACCCCAGCGGCCTTCAGGTGGGCTTTGACCGCCTGCAGGCTGGGGAAGGGCACGCGGATGTCCACGGGAAGTCCGAGCCTGCGGGGAGCCAGCCAGAAATCCAGCTGGACGGGGAAAAATTGGAGATAAGGGGTGAGATCCTGCCTTGGGATGCACCCCCCAGCACCAGCCTGTCTTGCTTTTCACCGCTTGGTTCCCATAATCCCACATCCAACCCCATCCTTGCTTTGCTTGAGGGGTGTAAAACAAAGGCTGTGGGCTGGGGGGTGTCCCCAAAATCCACCTCCACACCCAGTACCTGCAGATGCTCCAGGTCCTGCAGCTCCTGCACCTTCTGCAGCTCCTCATGGCTCTGGGGCACGACGCGCAGCACCTGGTGCCTGTGGGGTCAGGGGGTGCTGGGGGGTGTGGGACGAGCTCCGGCCCCATTAGTCTGACCTAACCCCACCCATCCATCCCCCCATTCTGGGGATTTCCCCTGAGCCTTTTCCCTGTGCTCCCTCAGGGCTGAACCAACTCCTTCTGCCCCACCAGGTGCCACCGTCCCCATCCCGGCCCCCTTACCCAACGAAGGTCTCAGTGCAGGTGGCCACTGCCACCAGGGCAGCCAAGAGCACGGGGAGCCTCATGGTCAGCGGGGAGAGCTGGTTTCACATCCCAACAGCGCCCTGGGGCCTCTTAAATCCCATGGGATGGCGGCCCTAGCCCGGCCCCTCCAGCCGTCCCTTTTCCCAGGGCCCTGGGAAGGCTCTGGCTGCCACCAGCCAAGGTCAGGCCCTGCTGTCCCCATCCAGGCGCTCCCAGTCCTGGCCAAACCTGTCCCCATGAACCTGCTGGGGCCCTGGTGAGTCAGCTGCCAGCAAGGTGAGACCGGGAGGTGCCAAAATCCCACAGCCTCCAGCGCTGGCTGAGGGGAGGGAAAGAGTCAATTTGGGTTGAGAATGCGCAAAACGCAGATTTTCACTTGGGGCTTGGTGAGCTGGATCCCTGAGTCACAGTGCACGGGAAACTGGTTTAAAATTTGGCTGAGGAAAGTGGTGTAAAGCTTGGCCCAGGACAGAAGTCAGAGCAGGTGACAGTTGTCCCAGTAGCCAAAAATAAACAGCAAATACCCTTAGGGTACCCCACGTCCCTCCTTGTAGCCCCCTGGGAAGGGATGATGAAGCAAATCTGCTCAAAAACCCACAAATTTGGGGTTGCTCGCCCAAAAAACCCCATCTCCTCCCATGCAGGCTGTTGGCTCCAAAGGATGGGGACTTTGAGCCAAAGTCATGAGGGGAAAATCAACACCTGCAGGGCTAGGAGTCCTTTTCCACCCTTTTTTAGGAGTTTAGCATGGAAAAAAATGAGGGTGTCTGAAACCACTGAATGTCCATGAGGATTTATTGAGAGGAGGGAATGCCGTGGGAGATTTTGGGGTCAGTATGGATGCTTCAGGACGTGGACCATGATGTCCAGGAGCGCCGGCCACGTCTCGGTGGCAGTGGGGATGATCTGGGAGCTGGGCAGGAGGAATCCGTAGCGCCCCGAGTCCCTCAGCTCCAAGGTGAAGGAATATTTCACCCCGTTGTCGTAGGCCCAGTCGATGGTGGTGCCTCCTGCCATGTCTGCAGGGAGAAGAGCCCAGATGGGAGCCCATTCCCGAGGGATTTGCTGCGGGATGAGGGAGGGATACTCACAGATGGTGTTGGCGATGCTGCCATAGGTGTATTTTGTCCCGAACACAGCAGCCAAGTCACTCACGGCCTTCTTGGCCAGTTCATTCTGCAAAGGAACCACCAAAAGTGGTGGGATCTGGGGGATTTAGAGCCCATCATTCCCCAAACCTTCTGCTGTAGGTTTTCCCAAAAACCCTTAATTTTTGAGGTTTGAGGTCCATCTCACAGGACCTCCTCCAGGACCCAGGTGCAGGGGTTCAATATTTGGGTTGCATCTAACGAGAGGAGCAGGGAAGCTCCTGACGTGCTCTGCCTGACTTTGCCAGGTAGTCACAGCCCCACGTTTTGGGGCCATCTCACCATTTCCTGGTGGTCGGGTGTGGGCGCCCTCCTGTATCCGTAGGGGAAGAGCAGCATCTGGGAGTAGCTGTGGATGGAGATGACGGATTTCACGTTCCCGTGGGTGCGGATGAAATCCACGATGGCTCTCACTTCCCTCTCGGAGTGGGCGTGAGGGCCATGATAGGTCTCGGAGCAGGGATTGCTGCTGGAGCCAGCACCTGGAGCAGGGGGAGGAGGAGATCCAGAGAAGATCCCTCAGGAAGGGTTTCCATCCCTGGGTTTCTCTGCTCTAGCAGAAAGTTTTGATGTTTTGAGGCACAAACAATGCCCGGCGTGGGGACCTGGTGGCCGAGGTCTCACCTCCAAACCCAGCATCCCAATTTCGGTTGGGATCCACTCCGACGCAGCGGGATCCAGCGTTGATGGACCTGGTCTTGCGCCACAGGCGGTTCTAGGAGCGCACGGAGAGGAGACTGGAACGGGGATGTGAACCCCAACCCCTGCCAAGCATCTCCAGGGATCTCCACTCACCGTCCCACGTGGGGAGGAACATCCCTCCCCACCCAAAAACCACAGACAGCCATGGTTGGGAACAGCGCTGGAACATCCCCCCACGATGTCCCCACACTCACAGAGCTGTGGGTGAAGGCAAAGCCGTCAGGGTTGGTGACAATCTCCAGAAAAATGTCCATGCTGTCCAGGATGGCCGTGACAGAGGGGTCCTGCCCGTATTCCTTGGCGATCTGTGCATGGAGAGGTGCAGGAGCTGCCCTGGTGCCCCTCGGACACAAGGGGTGGGACGGATGCAGGGTAAGAACTGGGGTCCCACATCCCAGGTGATCCCAAAGTCACCTTGTTGGCCGTCCAGACACCGGTGGCTTGGGTGATCCATTCCCGTGAGTGGATGCCGGTGTCCAGCCAGATGGCCGGACGATTCGGTCCCCCAGTGCTGAACTGTGCAGAATCACACCATTTTTCCAACTATTGAGGTTGGGAAAAACCCTCCAGAATCATGGAATCCACCCTGTGCCCCATCCCCACCTTGTCCCCAGCCCAGAGCCCTGAGTGCCACATCCAGGGATTCCTTGGACACCTCTAGGAATGGGCTCTCCAAAGCTCCCTGGGCAGCCCTTGCCAAGGCCTGACCCCCTTTCCATGGGGAAATTCCTGCTGCTGTCCACCCTGAGCCTCCCTTGGCACAACTTCTCATCCTGAGGGGGATTTTCAGGACGAGGCTGCCCCAGGACCCACCTTCAGCACGTACAGGGGCCGCTTCTCGTAGCTCTGCCCGATCTGGATCTTGCTGACGAGGCTGGGATGATCCTCCACCAGGACGTCCATCCACTGGTAGATCTGGAAGGAGGAGCTGTTGGGTCACGAGGCTCAGCCTGGTTCTCACCTTTTGCTTTTGAGGGTATCCAGCACTGGCTGCCACAAGCAGAGCTTCCCTGGGGAAGATCTGGTGCTTCCCTGGAGACCTGGGACTCTCCTGGAGAAGACCTCGTGATTCCCTGGAGAACACGAGGTGGCTGAGGCTCTGTGTGAGCAGGGAAAGGCACATCACGAGGTTTTTGGAAAAGTAGAATGAATGGTGGGGGGAAAAGCTCTGAGAACCACCCCCCCCCAACACCACCAGAGCCCCAACCAGTCCCAAACTGGGCTCCAAGCACCCCCAAAGTGAAGCTGAAAATGTCTTCCACAGGGTGAGAGATTCCAGGCGTGGCCATGCTGGATGTGGAAGGTTTCCCAGTCTCCCATCTCAGCTAAAAGCTCCACCAAGGAGGAGAAACATGTCCCAGGGAGGTCTCGCTGTCACAAGAACTCACCACAACCTTCACCACATGGATGTGACCCCAGCAGGACAAAGCCAATGCTCTGCAGAGAAAGGTACCTCATCTATGGTGTGGTAGGAGGCGAAATCGAATGTCCTGGAGCTTCTCTTTACCCTCCTAGACCTCCTCATGCTTTCCTTTTCTTCATCCAATAGTTCCTGGTTAGGAGGCAAAAAAAAACCCAAGATCAAAAAGGTTGGAAGGAGCCAGATTTTTCTTCTTGATTTCCAACTGTTTGGACTTTCTCTCAGGATTGAGCTGCAGGAGATCATCCTGTTCCCATCATAGCTGTTACCTGCACGTCCTCGATCATGATGCTGTAGGAAAAATTATGGGAATCCAGGAATTTTTTGACTTCTTGGAGGCTGGGGAAGGGCACCCGCAGGTCCACGGGGTGGCTGGGGCTGTTGGGGTGACGCCAAAAGTCCACCTGGGAAGAAGAAGTTGAGCTGAAAGGGAGAACTCGGCCCCATCCTTCGCTGGTGCTCATCCACTGAGCTCCCCAACACCTCCAGGGGTCTCACAGGAATTTCCATGAAGGATCTAAAAAGGTTTTTGGACAATTTTTGGGCCACAGATGGATGTCTGCATAGGGATTTACAGAAGTGTTTCAGCCCAAGTTGTTTGAGTAAGTACTTGTGGAATGTTCCCAGTTCGCACGAAACAGGAGCTCTGAGCTCAAAGAGCCCCAGGTTAAATTCATATTTATATGGTTCTAAGTTATACATCTCAAAAATGGGGAGGAAAATTGGATTGGGTGGCAAAAGGAGGAGGGAGCCCTGGATTCCCCAGGGTCTGTGACCAGGGAGGTGCTCAGGACCCCTGAGAGCTCACCTGCAGCTCCTCCTGCTCGCCCAGCACCCTGAGCAGGACGATGTGCTCCTCGTTCCTGGCTGTGACACGCAGGACCTGGTCCCTGCAGGGAGGCAGAGGGGTCACAGAGAGGGGACTCTGGCCTGGGGGGAGGCTGGGAAAGCTCCACACCGGCTCAGAGGGTTGGAAAATGCATCAATATTTGGTGTTGAGAGAAAACAATGCAGGTTCAAAGCAGCCATGACAGGGAAAGAGCAAGTGCTGGGAGCCTGAGATGATCTCCAGCCTTGTTTGATCAGCTCCCAAGATGTTGGGCAATATCTCACATGGATATGTTCTCTGTCTATGGATGTATTCCCTAGCAGAGGTCCCAGTCCAGCCTGGCTGGGCTTCCCAAGGACAGGCACAACCCCTGGAAAGGAGGAAATGTTCTGTGGGAGAGAGGTTTTCTTATCTCAGATCAATCCTCTACCTCCAACCTCTCCTGTTGGGCAGTGCTTAAAGCCACTCCCAAAATGGCACAAAATTCCTTCACCTTTCCCCTTTCATACCTTTCATCCTCTTAACTCCCATTTATCAGTTTAACCACTTCCCCAAGGTGATAGCAATTTCCATTCTGTGCCTGGGGGACTCAGGCAGGCATTAAATCCTTGTGATTTTTTCCTGAATCAGGAAGCAGCCCTGACGTTCCCTGGCCAGTCTTGGCTTGCGGCTGCTCGGATCCCTCCCGGCCACCCCCCTGCCTGGAGGAGAGTGATGGGATCCTGGAGGGATTCCTCAACCACGGCATCGTGTCCAAGGAGGAAGGAAAGCAGGGAGGAAGGTGGGTTGTTCACATCACAGAATATCCTGAGCTGGAAGGGGCCCATAAGGATCAAATCCAAGTCCAGGCTCTGCCCAGACACCCCAACAATCCCACCCTGTTCTTGAGAGTGTTGTCCAAACACTCTTGGATCTCTGGCAGCCTTGGGAATGTGACCATTCCCTGGGGAGCCTGGGCAGTGCAGTGATCCTCGTTCTGGATCAGGAACCTTTCCTGATATCCAACCTAACCCCCCCTGGCACAGCTCCATCCATACCCTGGGTCATGAGATCACCAGCTCTGGCTCCAGCGTCAGTCCAGCTGGTGGGATGTCCAGCATCCTGAGGGTTCTTTTTTATGGATAGGTTTTCCCTACTCTGAACATGGAATTCCCACTTCCTCTACAAATTAGTTCTCATTGCCAGTCCATTTCTGGAAATGGGTTGGAAGCTTTGGGAGTTTTGGGTTGTCCTGACCCCCTGCTACATTCCATGCCCCCTTCTCAGCCTCATTCCTGCACTGGTGCTGTTCCTATCTCCAGGAGCTGCAACCAGGATGTTCATCCTGGAAAAGTGCTGGCCTCCCTCCACAGGGCTCCTTCTCCAGCCACATCTTGTTCTTTCCCACGGTGTGTTATTCCCAGAAATCCTTGGCTGTTATTCCCAGCAATCCTTGGGTTTTATTCCCGACAGTCCTTGGATGGCTCCACAGCCATCGTCTTTGAGCCATACAAATGCTCCCCATATCCTCTGGGATTCCACAGCCTTGCAAAGCTTGGAGCGATGCCCTCAGGCTTCAGCATTCCCTAATTTCAACCTGCTGCACGCTCCAAACCTCCCTCCAAACCTGGGCTGAAACCAAATCTTTCCTAGTTGGCAGAAAACCCTGTCGGATTTCCATCCTTTGGGATGTCACCCTTCTGGTTGACCCTGAAGGACGGTGGGTGGGGATGTGCCTCTCTCAGCTGGATCCCCATCCCAGCTGTAGTGTCCCACCACCCTCTGTCCCAGCAGGACTCACCCCACGAAAAGCTGCTCGGTGCTGGTGACCCCCAGGAGGGCGAGGAAGACCAGGAGGGTCTCCATGGTGGGTGGGAGCAGAGCACAGCCCCGAGGACAGACAGAACCCCCTCGGTGGTCGGGGTCCCTCCCGGAGCTCCTCACCAGGGCCGCATCCGCCGTCCCCGTGTCGGCGTCGGCAGCGACAAACAGAGCAGGCAGGAAGGGCTCCCGCGAGCCCAAATGTTTGCTTTATTTGGCAAAGTCAACACAAGAGCAGCCAAATTAGGGAGGATCTGATAACGTCTTCCTCGGTGAGTGGGCCTTGGATGAGTGTCCGTGCTCCCAGCTCCGAGCTGCCGTGGGCACGGGCGGCTCCCAACCCACGGGCGTGGGACAGTGGGGATGGCGTGGTCACAGGAGCCCCAAAACCACAAGGAAACACCTCTTTGTTTCCATGGATTTCTTCATTACACATTGCTATGAGTAAGTCAATCCTAATTATGATTAGTAATGCATGTGTAATTACAAGCTACTACAAAGTTACTTGCAGAAAAAGGAAGCATTTAAGCATAGACTTATTTATGATTAATTAGTTTATGCATACATTATAGATATAGATACATTTAGTATATATATATATGAAATGTAAAATATATTATTCAAATTATTCATCAAACCATTCCCAGGAGTGGGGTCACTTGATGGTGGATGAAATCTCACTTCAAAGCTGATGGAAGTCGTGGAGCTCAGAGGTGCACAAGGACGTTCAGCTGGGGTAACGCTCAGACAGAAAGGCTCATTTTTGGGTAGAAAATGAATTATTTTTATGTTTTCAGTGTAAGCAGTGGCTCTGGAGCAGCTGTCACTGACTGGGGCTATCCCAGGAGGTCAGTTTGTCAGAGGTGTCTTTGTTCCCCAGTTAAAGCAGCGTCTTTGTTCTGCAGGTTACAGCAGGGCCTTTGTTGGGCCTTATCTACACTGCCCCTGAGCTCCCACCGCGCTTGTCAGGGATGCTCCAGGTTCCTGGGCTGTGTTCCCAGGCTGGCAGGCACCTCCCAGCGCAGGTTGTTACAGCTGACATCCTCTGACCATGTTTTTCTCCATTAAATCCAGGGGATTCTGGCTGCACCAGGAGCAGGAGGTGCTGTGGGAAGGTGCTGGGATCTGTTGGGGCTTTGCAGTGCAGAACTGGTGCTGTTGCTGAGGTGGTTCCAGGATCTTCCTCGGGGCAGGATCATGGGGTGGTTGAGGTGGGAAGGGACCACGGGAGGTCTGTGTTCAATGCCTGGGTGGAGCATGGTCAGCTCTGGGGACCCACCAGGGCCCTCCTCGTTGGATCTTGGAGTCCTCCACAGATGGAGGCTGCACAGCCCCACTGGCACCAGGTCCTGCTGCTTCTCCTCCTGGTGAAAAGCATGTCCTGCTATCCCTCCTGGTTCTCCCTTGTTCCAGCTGATGCTGTTTTCTCTCCCATCACTCTCTGTGGTGAAGAGCCTGGCTGTTTCCTCAATAATCTCCTTCCTTGGGATGGGAAGGTCTCTGTTAGGTCCCCCACCCCAGACCTGTGTCATCTCCAGCCCATCTCCCTCCTCGCCCCACCATGGCACACACTCTCCTGTTCCTCTGGGTGGCATCCACTGCTCTGGCTCCAGATCTCTCTGGAATCAGGGTTCCAGACCGGGATGAGCTCTCCTAATACCAGGCACTTAAAGAGGAGGGGACAGGGGGCCTCAAGCCCTGGACGGTTGGAATGAGCTTCCACACCAGGACAAGGTCACAGTTCCACATTCCCAGGTGAGGCTCCCCAAGCTCTGCAGTTCCTGCTCTGGAGACAAGAGCTCATCCAGCTCCAAGAGCCAGCTGTGTGCTCTGTCCCTGGGATTCACCATCAGTGGTTTTTAATCACCGGGCAGAGGATGGGATTTTGGAAAGCTGGGTCAGTTTGGGAAGCAGGTGCCACTGGATAAGGCCACGAGCATAGGGGACAGAGACATGTGGGGAGCACTGGCTGCCTCAAGCATGGGTTTGCTTTCCAAAACAGCTGCTTTTAACCCAAACCCAGCCCCCTGGGGTACCTCCCTCAGCTGTGCTTTCCCATTTTCCTGCCAACAGCTCCGTGCCCTGAGTCCGCAGGGTTTATTGGACACATCAGTGCTGTTTGCTCTCCTGCCAGCCTCCCAAGGGTGAGTAACTCACCAGCTGCTGGGGGGTCACAAGACACCAAGATAAACCTGTTAGACTCGATAATCACCACAGCAGCAGCAGCCAGAGCTAATCTCTGATCCTTCAGGGCCTCCTGAGCTCTTTGCTCTTAATCCCCAAGAAATTTGCAGGATGAAAATGGAAAGAGGGGCTCCCGAGGGCCTGGGTGCAGGATGAGGGGAGGAGTCCTCCCATCTCCATCTTCCCTCCAACCATGTCCACTGGGAACACATGGGAGGGAGAAAAGGGGCAGCCAAATAGATGGGGGTGTACATTTGAGGACAGTGGTCAGGGGCCTGGCAGGGTCCTGAGGCTTGTTAAGGGAAATTAAATTCCTTTAATCAGTTCCATAGCCTAGATTATGCTGGTTAACACCAGGCCCTCTGCACCAGCCCCTTCAGCCTGGAGAAGGATGCAGGGAGAGCTTCCAGCACATTCCAGGCCCTAAAGGGGCTCCAGGAGAGCTGCAGAGGGACTGGGGACAAGGCCTGCAGGGACAGGACCCAGGGAATGGCTCCCACTGCCAGAGGGCAGGGATGGATGGGATCTTGGGAATTGGGAATTCCTGGCTGGGCTGGAATTGCCAGAGCAGCTGGGGCTGCCCCTGCATCCCTGGAATATCCAAGGCTAGGCTGGACACTGGGGCTGGAGCAGCCTGGGACAGTGGGAGGTGTCCCTGCCATGGCAGGAGGTGGCACTGGATGTGTGGGCAGGGAGAATTGTGTCCCAAAATCTCCTCAAGGATGCGTCACGCATAAAGAACAGGACACGTGCCAAACACCACGGAGGGATTGCACAGGGGTTTATTCAGCCCTTTCTATCGTGACAGCCATCACAGCACACAGAGGATTTATGAGCTGGTGCTGCAGAGAGCTGACTCCCAGCCCAGCTCTCAGGAGGACTTGTCCCGCACGTGCTCCATGATTTTCTTCAGGCCCAGCCAGGTCTCCCTGGCAGCGGGGACGATCTGGTTGGCGGGCAGCAGGAAGCCGTAGCGCCCCGTGTCCCGCAGCTCGAAGGCAAAGGAATATTTGATCCCATTGTCATAGCTCCAGTCAATGCTGCCTCCACTGGCTTGGTCTGGAACAGAAAGGGAGATGGTCCAGATGGGGGAGCAGAGGAATGGTGGAGCTCTGTTGTCCTGCTGTTTGTATTTTGGGGGACAAGGATGAGGTTTGGATGGGAACGCTCAGGTCCGATGTGTGACCGGTGGTGTCACTGCACAGGAGCACTGTGGCTTCCACAAGGGACAGACCCTATGGGGAGGACAGGGATTGGTGTCCTGGGACAGCCCCTAAAAGCTCTGAGTGGCCAAATACTCACAGATGGTTTTGCAAATGGTGCCCACTTGAAAGGTGGTGCCATAGAGGGAGCGGATGGAACTGGCAGCAGCTCTTCCCAGAGATTCCTGGAGGGGAGAAGATGAAGGAAAATAAAGAAGCAGCCACACTTCCTGAGATTAAACATTAGGATTTCACCAGAAATCTCCAAACTGCTTTGGAGATGATTCACACCAACAGCAAGCACAGCTTCCACAGCATTTCTGGGAGGGGCCACTGCGGGTGAATGAACTTCCAGCAGGTTCTGTAAGTGTTCATCCACTGTTTATCTCACTGCCTTGTCAAGGAGAGGCTCAAGAGATACCAGAAATTCCCAAGGCAGTTGGGATCTTCCAATACTCCAAGGTCAACTTTGTGTTCACTTCAACTACGTAATGGGGGTTGGATGGAAAACAGAGCTGGGTTCTTTGTGAAGGAGGGAAAAAGGCAATAAATTGCCACAGGGGAACTGCATTTAGGCATTAGGACAAAACAAAATCCCCATGAGATTAGGGAAACTTTGGGACGAGCTCGAAAAAGCTGTGGAATTCTTCTTTAGAAATATCAAAACAATTCATCCAAACTCAGACTGAAATTGGCTCTGACTCCAAAGCCCTCCCAGCACAGGGTTAGAAAAGAGACCTCCAGAATCTTTCCCATTGGAATTGTGGTTGTGAGATCCACATTGGCTCAGAGATATTATTCCAGCTGTGGTGCTGTCATTAGGGAAGAGTATGGAAAGTACAGAAAGGCAGCTGGACAGAAGAGAGGAAGGTAAAACCAAGTCCTGTTGTCTCACCAGCTCGGCATAATCATCTGGCCTGGTGCATTTGTATCCATAGGGATACATCAGGAGCTGGGAATAACTGTGGAGGGTCAGGAAGGCCTTGAAGTTTCCATGATTCTTGATGAAGTCGACAACAGATTTCACTTCCACCTCGGAGTTGGCATGGGGCCCGTGGTAGGAGTCAGAGCAGGGGCTGTCACTGGCTCCAGGACCTGGTGGTGCAAGGAGGGAACAGACCCGTGAGGAGTGGAATTCCTGGGAGGTCAGGGCAGACCCACACAAAGCTGGGCTTTCCTAAGGACAGGGCTGCAGCCAAAGCAAGGCCTTAAACGCTGATAAATGCTCAAAGAGCAGCAACAGAGTGTGAATGTTCAAGGGATGTACTTTGAGATTATGCAACCCGGAACAGGTTGCCCAAGAATCCACATTCCTGGGGGTATTCTATGGTTGGATGGGACTGGAAACAACCTGGGATAGTGGAAGGTGGCTTTGCCCATGGCAGGGAGTGGAACTAAATAATATTTTGGGTCCTTCTGAACCCAAACCATTCTGTGATTCCATGATTCCGTAATTCCATGATGCTGCCTCATCCTGTGCTCTAGGGTGATTAATCCCCTTTATAAAGGCAGCTGCTGGTTCTGTGTAACAGGATCCAGAATCCAGAAGCTTTATCCCTACCTCCAAAACCTGCATCCCAGTTCCTGTTGGGATCAACTCCGACGCAGATGCTGCCGGGAATCTTGGAGCGGGTTTTCCTCCACATGCGATTCTACAACAGAGAAATGCTCAAAAGGGAGCAAATCTCGGTGCTGGCACCAAAACTGCTCCCCAGGAAGAGCTGCCATCCATGGGGGATTGATCCTAGACATGATCCCAAGAGTATTTTGGACTGCCAAGATGGGCTAATGGTCAAGAATCAAATGTATTTACAGGGGGTTAGGAAGGGTTAGACAAATGATGAGGATCTTTGTCTGCCCAACTCTTTGGTAACTCCTCTCACAGCATTAAGACTTTGTGAGCCCACTTCCCTCGTGTTTATTATTTCCTTGGAAGAGCCAGGAATCTCACTGAGCTCAGACAGAGAGCTGACCCACCATGGTGTGAGTGTACACATATCCATCAGGGTTGGCGACTGGCAGCAGGAAAAGATCCATCTTGTCCAGCAGGGAGGTGATGGACTCATCTGTTCCATAGTCAGAGGCAATCTAGGCAGAGACAGAGCACACCCTGCTTAGCAGAGTAATTCCTTCCCAGATGTTCATTCCCTCATTGTTTGGGGCAGAGGAAAGGCTGGATTTTGGGGCAGGAAAATAAGGAACATCCATCATCTGCTACATAACTGTTCCTTGTTATACATGTGGAGTGAGCAGTGAATCTGTTTTATTATTTTACTCTGAAGACAGGAGGTCTTTAGAATAAAATGGCAGAGGATAACAAAATTTTCTCCTCCCTGTCCCAGACAGCAGGCCAAGGCTGGCACTAAGACTGAGATGGAAGAGCCTGGTTGGGAATTCTCAACTGTGCTGCACTGACAGAGCCCAAGGAGCTTTTGGACAACACTCTCAGGCACAGGATGGCTCTTGGGGATGGTTCTGTGCAGGGCCAGGAGTTGGACTCCGTGATCCTGGTGGGTCCCTTCCATCCACTTATTCTGTGATCCTGTGACTTCTCTGGTGGCTCAGTCATTGCCAGCAGGATTTAAATCCTCATTTATAGAGAGCTGGAGGTCTGGGCATTTTGTGGAAGGAAACCAACCCCACTGCATTTTTCTGGATGAGCAAAGCAAAGCAGCAATACAATCTCAAAGTCTTTGGTTATTTGTGTAACAATTTCACCTGACCCACTGCATTTTGTCTGCCTAAACTCAGCTGTTCTAACAGGACAGAGGTTCCCAATTCCAGGTCGAGGCAGCCACCACATCCTCAGGGAGTCAGCTGCTTTTGGGAGGTGAATTAACTAAACACACAGAGGGGTGATATCCTCCAAAACAGCAGGAAACATTCCCAAGACAGGCCCAAGATGAATCCCTGCTGCAGGAACCTTGTTGGCGATCCACAGGGCGCTGGCCTGGGTGACCCACTCGCGGGAATGGATGCCGGCGTCGAGCCAGATGGCCGGGCGGTTGGAGCCTCCGGTGCTGAACTGGGAAATCAAAACAGCAGCATTTCAGACTCTGACACCTCTCAGTCGAGGACATCCCATAATAGACTGGGGTGCTCTGGGCTGTGCTGTCATTCATCCCTATGGATGCATTCCGTGATATCTGTCGTACCTTCAGGACGTACAGAGGCCGCTTTTCGTAGGATTGCCCGATCTGGATCTTTTCCACAAAGCTGTACTCGGATGCAAGATTGTCCAGTTCTGCATTAATCTGAAATGCAAGGCCATGAGGACATTAACATCATATTTGAGGACATTAATACCATATTTATGTGCTCTATCATTCCTTCCAGAGAATCGTGGGCTGATTCAGGTTGGAAAGCCCATCCCATTCCACCCCCCCTGCCACTATCCCAGGTTGCTCCAGCCTGGCCTTGGACATTCCCAAGGATGAGGAAGCCACAGCTTTATTTCCTTTTAGTTCTCTATTTCCCAATTTCAAGATCCCTTTATTTCTCTTTCTTTAGAAGGATGGGGTTTGACAGAGCCTGCAGGAGAATTTATGGAATTTTGATCAACACTGTCTCAGGGACAGCACTGGCTGATTGTTCTGAGCACAAAATTAATACTGCAAAACACAAACCCATGAGCCAGAAAAAGGTGCAAGAACATTTTAGATCCTAATATAGGATGGTGAAATGAAGACAGCATGCAAAAAGACCAGAAAAAATCAGAATACTCTTCCCCGGAGGTACTCACATCATCCAGAGTGTGGTAAGCACCAAAGTCGAAGGTGCTGCTGCGGTGCCTTAGGGCACTCTCAGCCATGTCTTGCTTTTCTTTATCCAGAACAACCTAAAATAACATTCAAATGGTGAGAAGTGTCTGCTTCACTTGCTAAAAGATAAATAAATGAAAAGGCAGTGAGTTAATGCTGGTTTAGGTGCCCTTTGGGAATTGCTGCTCATGAGGAAATGTCAGATTAGTGCCCAAGTGGGTGATTTCTATCCATAACTGCTCTCAGCAGAATTTACTGAATGATCAGTAACTTCAGTGTTAAACAAATGTCTGGGATCAAAAGTCCATGTGTAATTCCTCAGGGGTTGTCAGAAGAGCCCTGTGGAGTTTATTGATGTCACTACTCAGAGAACACCTACAATCCAGGTGTGGATTGTCTTTTAGGAATAATCCACAACCTACAAAAATAACGGGAGGATCCCACAGAAAACAGAGTATGGAAAAGTGGGAGCCAGGCCAAATTGTGAATCAGTGTTTCCAAAAGATGTAAGAAATAAGTGCCAGTGGCATTGCCCACCTGCAGGTCTTCAATCAGGATGGAATATGCAATCCCCTGGGATTCCAAGAAGGCTTTCACTGACTGGACACTGACAGCAGGAATTCTCACATCCACGGGGAGGGCAGGGGCAGAGGGGTTGATCCAGAAATCCAGCTGGAGAGAGAAAGGAAAATGGATTTGGTCTGGGGAAGGCATCCTGCAAACAGCTCTTGCAGAGTTTTAGAAATGCTGATTTCTCCCCAGTCCAATGGCCCCTGCAGAGAGGAGCCCTGGAATGCTCTGTTCTCTGTGGCTTCACCACAACCTTGTATCTATTCTTCTGATAAACTCAATAAAATAAAAAATACCAAGGGCTTGAGTCAGTTTTTTCACTGACTTCTAGGCTTTGGTCACACAAACGAGGAAATCTTAATTGTTTCTGATGACTATTTTATTATTCTCCCTTTTACTAGAAATAATTTCAAGAAAAACTCCATATTCTAGTCTTATGTAATCCATGAAATCCATTGTTTTCATTTCTCCTATTATCTCTTCTTTGGTAGGACTTTTCTAAATTTTAATTTCTAAATTATTCATATAATATTTTTTTAAGCCAGTGATTTTAAAAAGTAATGTTAAAAATTCTCACCAATGCAAATAAGAGCAGTAATAACCTGACATTTTACATTGTGTTTTCCTGTTTCAGTACAGTGTAGACCAGCTAATAAATTTCTTCCATAACTCTTGAGAGACAAAACATTGCCATTCCCACTGGAAAAACAAGTTTTTCAACACTGAGATTAAGATCTAACAATTCAAATATGATGTAAACCCAGTAGGAAAAAAAACCTATCAGTTCTGGCCCCTACTCGAACTTGCAGGTCAAATTTAAAATGTTGAGAGAGTAAAATTATTTATGGCAGCTGCCCCAGGGTGATGGGAACCTTCCAAATGAGATGCAGATTCCCACCCTGACCTGTTGTGAATGAGATGCAAATCCAAAATGCCTCGTGGCCGTGACCCACCTCCAGGTGTTCCAGCGATTCCAAAAGCTGCAGCTGCTTGACCTCCTGCTCATTTTTGGTCTTGATTCGGAGCACCTGGTGCCTGCAATAAATCAGTGTTTTCAGAAGCAGTCTCAGAAGGGGGCTGGCTGTCCTGGTTTGTTCCTGGGATCGTTAATTCAGTGTTAATTGTGTGTTAATGGCTCCTTTAATCGCTTGATTTGGTGTCACCCAAGAGTTCAACCAAGCACCCGCACCTTCCTCATAAACCAGACGACGTGGCTGAGTTTTAAATCACAAGGATCAATCCTGAATCCATCGGTTACTTCTTGGCAGCAACTTGTGAGGAAAAGAATATTCCAGCTGAGCTGGGGAAGGACCCAGAGTTTGGGGAGCCGAGCAAACACTAAACGTGGGATTTGTTTCACCTTCCTGCGGTTCAGTCAGACTGCTGAGGGTGGCTCGCACCATTCCAGGTGGGATGAATCACCCTCTGGAAGCGCCTCGCTCCAGAGGCTGGAGTGATAAACCCAACAGCTGGGAGCACAGCTGGAAACCTTTGCGATGGAAATGAGGTAAGAAGGGTCTCGGCACGCGAGCTCAGCTATGTGGGTGTTTTATTTCCTGCGGGACTCGTTTACAGCACGTTTACACCAGGATCCTCTCCCCGGCCGGCAGAGGGATAAGATCTCTTTGTTGAATGGAGTTAAATCAGCTCGGAAGGCACTTTTCCACATTAATAACTTATTACTGGATTCTCCATAAGCTTTATCTCAGGATTGGATTTTGCTGTGAATTCTCCACAAGCTGCTGAGGAATGGAATCACCAGAACTCGGTTCAGGATTAAATTATCACAATAGTCCCTCCTGGCTTTACAAATCCCCGAGTTTTGGGACATTATTTATATTAATTTTTTTATTCTTAATCCTTAAGCCTTCATGCACAGATTTACTTACTGGAATCTAGTACTCACTTACTGCACCTCAGGATTTATCCAGTAGGATTTTATAATCTTTGATTATTAAGACTCTTCCATGGTCAGTGAGGCTGTGAGGAAATACCCTGCAGGATAATTTTTGCAATGCAACATAAAGACAGACCTTTAATAACTGGGAACCAGGATTTTAAATGCTTAGAAAGGAGGAAAGAAGAGGAAGAAAGAGAAGTAAGAAACTTGGGGGGAAATAGGGGAAGTAGTGAACCTTCTGATCTGAGGACAGGTTCTGGTCTTTCAGCTCTGCTTTTGCAGTGAGGTTCAACTCAAGCCAAAATCAAGCCTTGGATGAACAGGAATTGGGGATTTCAGCTCCACAGCTGGACCCTTCTCCTTAGAAAACCCAAACGAAAGTAAAGAAAGGTTCCCTCAAACGCCAGAGCAGCAAAGCAACAAGAACAATCAGTCACAAAAGCCAAAAAAGTGTGCCCCGAGCAGATTTTGTGAAGTTGAGGCGATGAAAAACAAGAAGAGAATACCAGCCCTAAATGAAAGGTTTTCCACAAACGTGTAACTCACCCAACGAAGGTTTCCAGGCACAGGGAAGCCCCGATGAGGGCACTGAAGATCAAAATCAGCTTCATGTTTGCTGCAAGTTCAGCTGGGCCTGGCAAAGGGGATTTTATACAGAGCTTTATTTTTCAGATCAAACACATCTGATAGAACCTATCACTCCATGTGATCAAGTTCTCATATTTATCAGAGCCTTCAAGGCAACCAGCAGGCTGATTTCACCTCCAAAAAAATATTTTCCACAGACACATCCAAAGCAGGGGGGGGAGGAGTCAGTCCCAAAGCTCTGACCACAAAAATGTGTGTGTTCTTTCTTGTTCTTCAGGGCAGAGGAAAACAGGGACAAACTGAACTCATCCCAGCTCTCACTGGGGGTCAGGAGCTCTGCCAGCCCACTCTTGGTTGTGGGCATTTTGAGTTGTCCATTCCTTGTTCCAAAGGGTATTTGAGGAGTTGTTATCCACGTGGGATAGCACTCCACTCCTGCCTGAGCTTTGGGAATAATCTCCCATGGGAACACCCAGCTGTGGCTGTCCCACAACTGCAGGTAGGCCCACAGGGCTGCTGGATAAACTTTTTGTTTATCCAGATCAAAAAGTTTCTGAGGGACAGCCAGGAGCTGAGCCTGCTGTCACACCTGGAGTTCCCGGGGAGCAGAGACAGGGCAGATGTTCAGCTGCTCAGTCCACCTCCGGAGAAGGAGGAAAGGAACTCCCAGAGGAAACTTTTAATAAAGATCTCAATTGTATCATTCAGCATTTGTCAGCACCTCCCTGAGGAGTCTCCTCTCACCTCCACTCCCACTCCTCCACAGGTGTCCTGTTGTGTTCACAGTCCCAGGCAAGTCCTTTGTCTCCTGTTTTTGAGAACAAAGGGAGCCCCAGGCAGGAATTAGTCCTGTTTTGGCCTGTAGGATTGAGTCATCTTATAACTGCTGTGTCTTGGGGGCACCAGGAGAACATGCTCTGGTCTCTAAGGTTTAACCAAACCCAGTCCCTGGGGAAAAAGATCTCCACTTCCTCAACTTAAACCAAATATTAAAAATTTATCCCAAGGGACAGGAACCATCACAGGAATTTCCTGCTTCTGGAACTACAGCAACTCTGGTGGAAGTGAAACCCCATCTGTAGCTTCCAGACTCCAATATTTCATAATAGAATCAGCTGACTGTCGACACGACCTGCCACGGTTCACTCTTTGAAAACAGGAAGGAGGGATTTAATCTAGGGCAAAATTAGAGCTTGTTTCATTACTCACAGTACATCCCACATGGATTTCAGGGCTGCCAAGAAACCCTGCCAAACCTGATGTCAGGATCCAAAGTATCCCAACAAGCCCTGAGTGCCCTGATCAGCATCCTCTGGGGCCTCCACCCAGGGCATTTCAGGAGCTGCATCTAAATCCAAACCTTGGACTCTCTCCTCATGCCCTGGAGGGGCTGCAGGGCCCCCAGCAATGACCATGAGGTCCTGAAGGGTCTGGAGATCAGCTCTGAGCCACGGGCATCCATGAAATTGGAGTGAATCCAGAGGAGGCCCTGGAGCTGCTGCAGGGCTGGAGCCCCTCTGCTCTGGAGCCAGGCTGGGAGAGCTGGGAATGATCACCTGGAGAGGAGAAGGATCCAGGGAGAGCTTCCAGCACATTCCAGGCCCTAAAGGGGCTCCAGGAGAGCTGCAGAGGGACTGGGGACAAGGCCTGCAGGGACAGGACACAGGGAATGGCTCCCACTGCCAGAGGGCAGGGATGGATGGGATCTTGGGAATTGGGAATTCCTGGCTGGGCTGGAATTGCCAGAGCAGCTGGGGCTGCCCCTGCATCCCTGGAATGTCCAAGGCCAGGCTGGACACGGGCTGGAGCAGCCTGGGATGGTGGGATGGTTGGACCTGGGTGGGCTTTGAGATCCCTTCCCACCCAAACCATTCTGGGGTTTTAGGAGGCTGAAAACATCCACAGCGCTGACGCCAGGGTCCAAGAGGGGAGCAGCAGGAAGGCAAAGGTGACACAGCAAGGCAGGTGGCAGAAGGGACCTCACCACAGGCAGCAGAGCCCCACGGGATCCAGGCAGCAGGAGCAGGGCAGGTCTGGTGGCACTGACAGCTCCCAGGACAGCTCCACAGCCAGGATGTCACCAAGCACGGGTCCGAGTGCCCCCTGAACCCAGCGCAGCTCCAACCAGCCCCAGAAGAGTTGGGCTCAGCTTGGGTGCAGCTCCACGGGCAGGGTGGGTGGAGGGCGTGTGGCTGAGGGCAGGCAGGGCTCTCCACACTGCCCTGCAGAGGCTGTGGAGTCACCCCGTGAGTCAGGAACACCCTGGTGACACCCCAGGGAGGGAAAGGTTAAATCCATCTCAGCCAACCAACCCCCCTCCTCGCCTAAAATCGCCGTGTTGACACAAATATTCCCTGAGAGAGGCCAGAATGGATATGTGCCCCCAACAACAACAACTAGAAAAGCCTCAAAAATCATTACATTTCAGTGAGGTCGGTCCATTTTTGTAAAATCCAGACCCTTTGTTGTTGCTGCTTCCAATGATGCAAACCAAGATCCAGTGTTGTAGCCTCTCATGTGATTTTTAGGAAAAAAAAAATCCCAGAAACTTTTCATAGAAATATTTCACTGGCATGGCAAAGGGCTCCACTGGCAACACATCTCCTGGATAATCAGAGTTAATTTGCTGTAACGCCAATTTATTTTGGATTACTGATGAGGGAATTTTTATGTCTGTAAACAATGGATTGCCTCCATGTCCCTAATCCCCCTTGGAAATGCCCTGGATAAAGAATGAGTAGGGATTTCAGTATGTGGCTTACCACGTGTACACTTAGAATTAATTGTAGAAGCAGAACCCATATTTTTTGATGATTCTGGAAAATCTTTAGGCTTTATGTCAGGAAAACCTGAGGCTTTATATCAGTGTAATAACCCTGGCTGCAATGGAACTATGCATTTCCAACTCAGTTTTCCTTAAATTAGGAAATCAAGGCCTTCAAATTTGAGGGGTTATTCTCACACAACCCTTTCCATTTACAGCATTTCGGAGCAGAAATACGAAGTTACACCTGGACAAAAAATTTAAAGTTGGGCGTGTGTTGGAAGTTATATAACTTTCCTAATTTTCAATTGGTCATTTTAATTATTTATGAGCAGCACCCACTTTTAAAGCACTAGTAGAGCTTCTCCACAGACCTTTATTATTCCTTTGATCATTAAATAATCGATTAAGTTTGTTAAAATGAACCCTGACAAACTTCAATGAACAGACCCAAAGAATTTGAAGACTGTGGGAATCTTAAATTTATGGCACTTCAAGGATATTGGAATAACCAGAAAATTAGAGGAAATTAAGGCCTGAAAGGCTGGAGACTCCATGTCTGAGAAATAAGATAACAAAATTACTAAATAATTTGGACCAGATCAGTAAAAAAAGTGAGGAAATGAACAGGGAACATTTATTACAATAGTAATTAATGAAGAGAACTATGAAATTTAGAACCAATGAACACCGTTAAAATGTATAAACAAGTGAAAAGGTTTTGGGGCTCATGTGGAGGCCTGAAATTTGTCAGCCAAACACACAAACCTCGGCCAAGAATAAATACTCTAACATTTTAAAAAGGGGTGTTAGGAGTTTTATTTATCCCCATGGTTTCGGTGAGTGTGAAAAATGCACATTTTATGATTGGCTTTTTGCAAATGTTACAATGAATATTAGATGTGTAATGTTGGGAAGTTATGCTGTATTAATTCTCTCCAGTGGTGTGTTGAATGTATTTTTAGGTTATAACACAATGTGAAAATAGAAACTATACTATGTAAGATGCTTTTTAACTAGCTCAAGAAAAAGATGGGATAATCAAGGAATTCTTTACACAAAGATAATAATTACAGAAACCCCTAAATTTTCCAGAGGAGAGGAATTTATGGCTTTCCTTATCAACAGAAACGAACTTCTTCAAGCCTGACTTAGACTTGAAGGCACCTGGGGATTAACAGAAACTTTTTGACAAGTACCAGACAAATTTCTTGTTTTAAATAAAATATATTCATAATCATGAAGTGTTTTGTATATGCAACAGGTTGCCCCTCTTAAGGAGTAAATTCTCTTTTAACGGGGTCCTTTTCCTGGCTCATTTTTGTCCAAAAAGAGGTACCCAGCCTGGGCTGTAACTCTTGTCTCATTAATTGTCCTAACTCTAATCGTCTAACCTTTATTACTATACTTGTATTATTATTTTTATAACCATTTTAATTTAATTAAACTTTTATAAATTTTTAAAATCAAGTGATTGGCGTTTTTCACATTAGCTACAAAGACAAGTAAAAAAATGTGAAAAACGCCAATCACTTGGTTTTTAAAATGTTTAAAGTTTAATAATAATAAAATGGTTATAAAAATAGTAATACAATTAGAGTAATAAAAATGTAGAGTTAAGACAATTACAAGACAATAAAAAGCAAAGAATTATGGACGTCCAGTTACTCTCAGGCACTTAAGCCACGACAAGCATGCCTTGTGAACAAAGGAATCACCTTAAAAGCAATAGCCTGCTGCATATACAAAACACTTCATGGTTATGCATATATTTTATTTAAAAATATAAAAGTATTAAAAATATAAAGAAATTTGTCTGGTACTTGTCAAAAAGTTTCTGTTAATCCCCAGGTGCCTTCAAGTCTAAGTGAGGCTTGAAGAAGTTCGTTTCTGTTGATAAGGAAAGCCATAAATTCCTCTCCTCTGGAAAATTTAGGGGTTTCTGTAATTGTTATCTTTGTGTGAAGAATTCCTTGATTATCCCATCTCTTTCTTGAGCTAGTTAAAAAGCATCTTACATAGTATAGTTTCTATTTTCACATTGTATTATAACCTAAAAATACATTCAACACACTACTGGAGAGAATTAATACAGCATAACTTCCCAACATTACACATCTGATATTCATTGTAACGTTTGCGAAAAGCCAATCATAAAATGTGCATTTTTCACAGAAAAAATTAAAACAAAACAAAGCGAAATTCTGCCCGTGAGGGCTCCTTCGCCCCCCCCAACATGGCGGCCCCCTCACGCCCTTCCCGCCAAAACCCGCCCGCGAGTGCCCGCCCCCTTTGCCCCTCCCCCGGCGCGGCCGGTGACGCGGCGCGAGCGCCCGCGCAGGCGCAGAGAGCGCGAGGCCGCGGCGGCGTGAGGGGAGCCGAGATCCCCGGCGGGAAAAGGGGAAAAAAACTGCCCGGCGTGAGGGGGAAACGGGACAGATCTGCGGAGAGGTGAGGCGAAATCTGGGCACGGGGGGACAGCCGAGCTCTGGGAGGAGGACGGTGAGGTCTGGGGAGGGGGAGCGGTGAAATTTGGGGAGGGTGGTTGGGAGGGGAGAAGGGAGGTTCGGGGAGGGGGAGAGTAGAGGTTTGAGGAGGGGGATCAGAGAGGTTTGAGGAGGGGGATCAGAGAGGTTTGGGGGGATCAGAGAGGTTTGGGGAGGGGGATCAGAGAGGTTTGGGGGATCAGAGAGGTTTGGGGAGGGGGATCAGAGAGGTTTGGGGGGGATCAGAGAGGTTTGAGGAGGATCAGAGAGGTTTGAGGAGGAGCACGGTGAGGTCTGCAGAGATGAAATGTGAGGAGGGGGAGAAGTGAGGTTTGGGGAATGGGAGGAGCAGAGGCTTGGGGTGGGGAAGGAGGGGAAGTTTGAAAACGGGAGAGTTTAAATTTGGGGAGGGTGATCAGAGAGGTCTGAGGAGGAGGAGGATCATCGAAGAGGTTTGTGGTGAGGGAGAGGAGAGCTTTGGGGTGGGGGAAAGGTGAGGTTTGGGGAAGGGGTTGAGGTCTGAGGGGAGATGTGAAGGCTGCCTGCCTGTGACAGGGTTGTCTCCTTCACATAAGGTGTTACTGGGCATAAAGGAGGAAATAAAATCTGTGGGTTTAAAATGGCAGAAAATACTCTGTTACCTACTGAAATAAGTGAGAATTTTCACTAAAAACACTGCTCTTGCCCGGAGGAGGCAGGAGCTTTCCCTCAGCCTTTTGAAAGACATTATTACTCAAAAATGAGGGGGGAAGATGGACAGTGTTCCACAGAAACCTGGCTGAAAATCTTCCTGCTGATTAAAAACTCACAGATGTTGCCTTTTCCCTGTGTTCTCACAGACAATGACACCGAATAAGAGTCCAGACACTTCCCTCATCGACCTGGCTGTGAAGATGAGGAAACAGGCTGAGACCAGGAAGGTGGTGCTGGCCTGGGGGCTCCTCAATATATCTGTAGCAGGCATGATCTACACTGAAATGTAAGTTAATTGTTCCATCTGATTCAAACCAGCAAAGATTCCACCGTGTGGAGCCCTTAATATCCCCCAGAATTTCTGCTAAATTCTCCCTTCTTGTTTTGCTTTTCAGGACTGGGAAACTCCTGAGCACATATTACAACATCACCTGCTTTCCCCTCTGGTACATTGGTGAGTGGTTGCAGCATTTAAATCAAATGTCAGGATTGTTTTTTACTCATTTTTATTGCTGGGAGGTCGTTTTTAAGGCAGGTGGGGTTTTTTTTCTGTTTGAGTATTAAACCAAATTTTGCTTTCTGTGATCTCCCTTGAAACTGCTGGAATTCCATCCTTTTTAGTGGCAGATAAGGAGTGTTAACAGCTTTTTCTCTGTCCTGAAAGGGCAGGAAGGACTTATTTAATGTGTGAAATCTTTCTTAATGTGTGGACTAAGGCTTTAGGGAGCCTTAGATTTATTTTCCTGCTGTGTTGAGCTCTGGGTGTGGGTGAAATTTTACAACAATTCAAGTCTGTTTCAGAAGAGGAAACTCTAAGCTCTGTCAAAGAGGATGGAAAGAAGCAAGAATCATGAGATTTCCTTTTTGGAAAATATCAATCCTATTTTAAAAATTAAACTTTAAAACGTATACATTAATTTCAACAGTGAGGAAAGTTATCTCCAACAGTTCTTGCCTAAGAAAGTGAAGAAATCTTGGATATTTCTCCAGACTGGCAGCACTAATAATGACCTTATTTAAATAGACATAGCCTGATTTTGCAAATAATGTAATTTTTGCTCAAACCATGACAGAAACTCGTGTGTTTTTTTGCAGAATTTGCCCTGGCAGCCCTGTTCAGCCTCAATGCCCTGTTTGATTTCTGGAGGTACTTCACCTACACAGCAGCACCAACCAGCTTGGTGACGAGTCCCAGCCAGCAGATCATGGGCTGGCTGCGCAAGGCAGGTGGGGAATAAACCCTCTTTTTATTCTTTTTCATGGTCTTATTGTTGTTTCTCCAGTGCTGGATTCTTTATTCTGAATTATCTCCTGACAAGAGCTGTAAGCTGAGCTGGGCCTTCGGGGTTGTCCTGTGCAGGGCCAGGAGTTGGGCTCGGTGTTGTTCCTCGTGCTGGGGTTTAGTTTATGGCCATTTGAGGTGGTGCTAATTGTGTTTTAGATAATTGAGACATGAATTAGTGTGGTAAGGATGAGAGCAGTGGGCAGGTGGAGGAGCTGATGGAATATTAGAGAAGCCCCCCAAGCAGGATTTATTCCGAGCTGAGCTCACAGGACTCAGTTTTATCTGAGTTCTGTAGGGACCAGGTTTTCAGCGTCCCCTTTTAACATCTCTAAAATTGCCTTAAACATTTTATAAAATTAAAAAGCAATTTAGGTTAGCAATTTGGCTAACCCTGCTGGTCCTTCCCTTGCAGCTGTACAAACCAGCCCTCCACGGGAGCCAGCGGCCAAGCGAGTGCTGTCCCTGACGCCGTCCCCACCGATCCAGGGCCAGTGTGTGCTGAGCTACAGCCCCTCCCGCTCGCCCAGCGCCAGCCCCAAGTTCTCTGGGAGCTGCCTCAGTGGCTACAGCCCCCAGCTCCAGGCTCTGCCAGGGACCAGCCCCTCGCACAGCACCTCTGTCACTTACTCACCCAGCAGCAGCTACACTAAGGTAATGTCCAGGACACATCCCAATGGCATAGCTTTAACCTCGTAAATGAAAAGAAATTAAGTTTTTTGTTGTTGTTGTTTTCTCCCAAGGTTTCCAGCTTCAGCCACTCTCCCAATGGATCTCCCTATTCCATGAGCGTGGGGCCTGTGGACAGCGGTGGGATAAGGTCTCACTACCGATTCTCCCCCATTCTGTACAACAATTCCACCTACAAAGACGACTGTATCACAGATGTCAAATCCCTGGACACCTTCCTGAGGAACGAGGAGGAGAAACAGCACCGAGTTCAATTGGGTAAACTGGGGCATTTGCTGGGAAAACCTTGCAAGGGAAGAGGTGTTGGTTGTATCCAGTGTTGGCTTTTGTGATGGGAGAAGTACCAGTAAAAATGTACCATTTGTTTATGGATCACCTGTGAGCTTGGCAAAGGTCCTGCTCCTCTTCAGGAATTGGGGTGTGAGGTAGAGCCCCGTTGTTTCCCCTTCAGGCAATTTTGCTCCAGTTTTTCCTTGGATCAGGATCTAAGCATGGGAATGCTGATGAATTATCTCTGCAGCAGCTGGTGGCTGTAATGGACTGAGATAAGATCACCTTGATAAGAGGGGGATTTTGTCCAGGTGATTTCAGATAAAGGGGCTGAGTCCAGTACATTTTTCTCCTGGATTGGGACAATCAAGATAAGGATAAAAGGGATGAACTACACCCAGTAAGTTTTTGTTCTGAGTTGGGACAATCAAGATAGTGGTAAATGCAGTGTTTCTGCAGAGTGACTTCAGTGTATTCACTCACACTGACCTGCTGTCCCCTGCTGTTTATCCAGAATTACTTGGCAATAATTGAACTGAACTTCTTAATGAATGAATCTTTCCAGGAAGCTCAGATTCCAGCTCTCCCTCCAGCAGCCCAACATTTTGGAACTACAGCCGCTCCATGGCAGACCACGCACAGATCCTGAGGAAGTTCCAGTATCAGTTGGCCTGCAGGTCCCAGGCTCCTTCTGCACACAAGGATGAAGCTGATCTGAGCTCCAAACAGGCTGCAGAAGAGGTAAATTCCACCAAAAAAAAAAAAAAAAAAGTCAAGAGGGAGAAATGGGATTTTAAAATGTACTTTCGTGCAAAGGTTTGGATTTGAGCTGGGTCAGGAATGTGGGGGAAAAAAAGTCCTCCAGCATTCAGCCAACTCCTTTCTTTTGCAAGCAGCAGGAATAGTCACAGACCCTGAGAACTCTGGGTTCTGTGAGGTTCTCATCTGGATTTGCTAAACCTTTCCATAGGTTTGGGCACGGGTGACAATGAACCGGCAGCTCCTGGATCACATGGATTCCTGGACAGCAAAATTCAGGAATGTAAGTCCCTCTCTGAGGAATTCCAAGTGGAGTGGGAAAATGCCTCCATGTCCTCTGTGCCTGAGATGGGAAGGGTTGCAGTGCCTGTCTGAGGGTTGGGGTGGTCTGTCACACACAAATCCCACAAATTTATCATCTCCCTGCTATCCTGAACCAAACAGGAGAGGGACTGGATCTGTCAGTCTGTTTGGAGGGCTGTGATTCATAATCCCCTTTCTTCATTGTCCACAAAAGCTTTACCTGGTACACATGGGTATTCCCAACTCCTGTACATGGAATTTTCTGCTTTTTCAGAAGTTGTTAAAGGGTCACTTAAAATCTGCCTGGCTTGATAATTAAATTAAATTATTTCCCTCCTTGACTGGCTTCAGTATTTCTGTTAAACTGCTTTGTGGTTGTGGTGGGGATGATTATAGGGTGTAAACTGAGGGGTTTATTAAACATTCCTGTTGCTTCTGAGCTTGAATTTTCCCCTTTTTCCTTCCCAGTGGATCAATGACACCATTCTGGTGCCACTGGTGGAAGAGATGGAATCTGTGAGCACTCAGCTGAGGAGGATGGGCTGTCCAGAACTGCAGATTGGAGGTAGGATCAGCAGCCTGGGAATTCCCTTGGAATGGGAGTAACATAAATTTGGTCTGGGAAATAATTTTGTTCCATTTCTGCTCTCTTTTAATATTGTCTTTGTTCCACCTCCTGCATTTTGTTAAGCTGGGAACATTTTCCATAATACTTCTATAAATATCGATGCTTGGACACTTGGGTAAAATTCTTAAATTTCTCATTTTCCTCCCATAAACTTAATTTTACAGCTCAAATTATCATTAATAATAATTGATTATTAATCAGGCAGAAAGCATTTCAAAGATGTGCTGTAAATTCTCCGTGTCTCCCAAAAGTCTCACTGTCTCCACTGCTATGTGCTTTCCCAAGTTCTTCCTTCAAATCCTTCCTTCAAATCACCCACTTTCTGAAAGAACTGTGTTTTTTAAAATTCTATCATTTTTTTTAAAAATTCTAATGAATTGCAGTTCTGTTTTTCAAGTCAGGTTAGGATTCTGCAGCAGCTGCTTCTCCTGTTGTTTTAAGTTAACTGAGAAGTGGATTTGATGTGGTGGCTTGTAATTAAATTATTTTGTTTGGACTGTTCTTGGAGTGTTTCTTAAAAGCTACTGTTGCAAGGTGCTTAAAAAACAGGTAGCTGCTGCTTTTATTTTCACTTTGTTTCTCTCCCACTGCTCTTAAGTTGGTTCCTTGTAGCTGATGTGAAGGAGATTTGTGCTACTTTGTAGTAAGTGAGCTGACGTTCGGGGTGGTGTGGGCTGTCCGTGTTTCCAGCCTAGCAGGGCAGCTGGCCGTGCCCCAGCTGAGGCCGAGCCTCCTGTGTTGCAGAAGCCAGCATCAGCAGCCTCAAACAGGCAGCCCTGGTGAAAGCCCCGCTCATCCCGACCCTCAACGCTCTGGTGCAGTACTTGGATCTCACCCCAAACCAGGAATATCTGGTGGAAAGGATCAGAGGTTCGTGGTGTTGCTGTTCTGATTGCCAGACTTTTCCATACTGCAGTGAACTTACTGGCTCTGTATCCCACAGCAGCTGGGGCTGCCCCTGCATCCCTGGAATGTCCAAGGCCAGGCTGGACAGGGCTTGGAGCAGCCTTGGGACAGTGGGAGGTGTCCCTGCCAGGGCAGGGGGTGAATGATCCTTCAGTTTCCCTCCTATCCAAACCATTCCACAATTTCCTCCTGCCTGCTCAGGGTGCAAAGGGATTGAATGGCTTCATTATCTACCAACAAAAATCATCCTTTAACTTTCCCCCCTTTATCAATATCTTCCCTAGCAATTTGAATTTTTCCCATTTTCTACAAGCCCCCTTTGTTTAGATGTATTTCCAACCCCCAGGAAGTGAATAACTGTTGTCATTCCAGAGCTTTCCCAGGGAGGATGCATGAGCTCCTTCCGATGGAACGGAGGAGGGGATTTCAAGGGCCGGAAATGGGACACGGACCTTCCCACCGACTCCTCGGTGAGTTTCCAGGGACACCTGGATCTTAAAGCTGCTTGGATTTTGGGATAGGGTTTGGAGGGAGCAGCCAGGAAGTCTTTGAGGAACATGGGAAAATCAGAAAACGGAGCTTTGCAGCTTTGCTGCTGGATAATTAAAGAGATTGCATTGCTGGAAGTGGAAAATCAACCTTGAAATAGGGTTTGATTTTCTGGTTGGGAACGTGGTTAAATATTTGGAATTGTCCAGCTATGGAGCAGCTCTCAGTGTCCTGATAAACAGGAACAGCTCAAAAGTGCAAATAAAGAAGTTTTGACATTAATTTAAGGCTATTGGAAAAAAAAATAGACAATTTCACATTTTTCTTAATTTTGGGTAATAAAATGCTGTGAGGTCCAAGGTGCATCTCCCAGATTCTTTAAGATTTGTGGCATTTTTTTCCCAGCAAATCCACTTCTTCCTGTCAAACAGCTCCTGTTGGGTATAAGGAACACAGAAAGCACCAGATCACAGACAATTTGCTGATGTTACCCACATAAAATAGTAAGAACTCTCCAGAAAGGGTTGAAACAACCCTCAGGCTGCCTCTGGTTTTCTGGCTGCTCATCCCAGGACTTTATTTCTCAATTTTGGCACTCCTAAGACTGGTGGCCAGCCCAGACTTTCCCAGTGATTTCATGAGGGAAAGGGAGAAGTTTCCTTGCTGGGTTTGGGGTGGGCAGAGCTGTTTTTTGAGCTCCTCTGCTGTTCTCAGCCAAATCTGGAATTGGTGATTTAGGCATGTAGCTGCTCCTAAGCCTGGGGTTAAGCCAGCATTGTAAGCACAGATTATCAAAGACTGGGATTAACTCCTGGGGTCACGGGGAGGAAGCTGCTGGGTTTTGGGGCCATTCCAGTGAGATTTGGTTGTGATTGCCCAGATCCTGATGCACGTGTTCTGCACTTACCTGGACTCCAGGCTCCCGCCTCACCCCAAGTATCCCGATGGCAAAACCTTCACTTCCCAACACTTCATCCAGACTCCAGATAAACCAGGTACTGCGCTGGCCTGGGCTCTTTTCCTCTGGGATCACAGCAGCACCTCTGAAATCTGTTTTTTTAATTAACTTTTAATTCAGACACTTCAAATGAAAACGTGTTCTGCATCTACCAGAGCAGCATCAACCCACCCCACTACGAGCTGATCTACGAGTGCCACGTCTACAGCCTGCCCAAGGTATGGGGGTTTGTTCTCCTCCTGCTCTCAGGAATCATTTCCAGGGCTGATCTGGGGTCTTTTTAAATCCTAGACACGTTTTTGTCCATTTGCACAGAGGCTGGTTCAGCTTGGTCTTTGCCCAGCACATGGTACTCTGCTGCTGAGTACTACCTGTGGTGTCTGTTCAGGAGACAGGAGTTCCTAAGCAGGATCTTCCTCTTATTAATTTTCTGCCAATTCATTGTAAAACCCCAAATCACAGTCCCTGGTGGGTGATGTCACTGATGTCACCCCTTGAGGCCAGTGTAAATTCCGAGGGGAAGTTCCAAACTAGGAAAATGCTGAGGTTTTTACTTGTTTTGATTTCTAAATCCTTATTTCTCTCCGTGTGCTCCAGGGCAGGAACAACATGTTCCACACCTTGCTGATGTTCCTGTACATCATAAAGACAAAGGAATCTGGGATGTTGGGGTAGGTAGCCCATGGGAACAGGATGGGAACGGTGTCAGACCAAAACCACCACAGTGGGGTGATAATGAATGGTGTTAAAATCGAATTAACAGCAGCTTTTAATTGTGCTCCCTTTGGCTTTTGCAGGCGTGTAAATCTGGGTTTATCAGGAGTCAACGTCCTGTGGATCTTTGGGGAATAACGGGACGCAGCTCTGGAGGACAGCGCTGCTCCGAGGGATGAACTTTGATTTAAACATGCATTTGCTACAAAACAGGATCATTAAAGCTCAGCTTTGTGGACAGAGGGAGGAAGTGCCTCTAATTCCCGTGTGGATTTTG
Organism: Vidua macroura; assembly: GCF_024509145.1. Taxonomy (NCBI): domain Eukaryota; kingdom Metazoa; phylum Chordata; class Aves; order Passeriformes; family Viduidae; genus Vidua; species Vidua macroura. Next base: position 72,291,105 of record NC_071575.1, read on the forward strand.
TCAAGGCATTCCATAGAATATTTCACTGTGGAAATGCTCCTGTGAATGAACTCCAGGCAGGAGTTCTCCTTCCTGCTCCTCACCTCAACCAGTCCTGTTGAAACTGAGCTTCACTGATCTCAGACTAAACCAAACCAACCAAACCTCCTTTGAAGGTGCAGCTGGAACAGCCTCCCCAAGGCTGTGCACAGCTGTGAGCACTTGGAAGGACAAAGCAACTTGGACAACTTCAGGATCCAAGACATTCCAAATCCAGAAGCTCAGACTCAGTTTTGCTTCATTTTATTCCGTATGATAAAAACCAATTATTTTTATCCCTGATTATTGGTGTAATTGTGATTTCTGACCCCTCAAGATGTTCTTGCAGCTGAAAAGGAAGGACAAAACCATGTTTGTCTTGCTGAATTCAGTAAATAAGAATTTTACTTTTATTTTCCATTTTTGTTTTCATTGTTTTGTACAAAACCAGCGTGGCCTCCCCTCTTAGGGAGCCTTGTGAGCTCTGAACTCCCCAGGTACCTTCACTGCCACCAACTCTCACCTGCCTTTGCTTTTGAATTTAATTTTCCTTCAGCTTTTTTCACTAATCACCACCTAATTTGGGAGCTTTATGCACCTTGGTGGGAAACCAGGCCCTACACACCCACAGGTTTTTGGGAATGTACCTTTTTTGGTAAAAGCACTTGGATTTGCTTCAAAGGAAGGATCAATCAATATTTGTCAAATTTCTCTAAGGGGCAGGGGGAGAACTTGTAAATTCTGGTAAATGAGTATTTTAGCAGTGTATATAGGACCATAAACACATGGAATCATTGTACTGTATTTTTTACTGATGGGGGAAAGAGGAATTTTTGGAACTTTGCTGTTTTTTGGTGTGAACTGACTGGTTTTGGTGACTCTGTCTCTCTCTCCTGGGGGACCTGAGTTTTTCCAAGGAACTGGTAACAAAATGGCTCATTTGGTTCTTGTATTAAATGAGTTTGTTTTTTCAAACGCTTTTTGGAGTTTTTATTGCGTTCAGCTCACCACATCCATCCATGTACCACAGAGGAATGTTCAAGAACCAGATTTAGCTGGGTTTTACCCCAAAACTCCCCTCCTCAAGGGCAGCAGAGCCCCCTGAGGTCCATTAGTCTCACATTCTAAAACCTTGAAGTGCAGAAATCCCTTCTTTCACCAAAAAGTGGGGATCCTCAGGATGAGCCCATCCCATAGGACACCCTTGGGTGCCCTGGGATCTGCAGCCCCAGGAGCCTGCATGTTTTTGGGGTCCCCAGAACTCCATATCCCTCTGTGCTCCCAGGATCCTGCACAGCCTCTTCCCACAGAGCCTCCAGATGGATCCTTTTGCACCCCAACAGGTCACACACCCCAATCCTGTACCCCAACAGATCACACACCCCAGTCCCTCTGTACCCCAACAGGTCACACACCCCAGTCCTGTACCCCAATAGATCACACACCCCAGTCCCTCTGTACCCCAACAGATCACACACCCCAGCCCCTCTGTACCCCAACAGATCACACACCCCAGCCCCTCTGTACCCCAATAGATCACACACCCCAGTCCTTCTGTACCCCAACAGATCACACACCCCAGTCCTGTACCCCAATAGATCACACACCCCAGTCCCTCTGTACCCCAATAGATCACACATCCCAATCCTGTACCCCAACAGGTCACACACCCCAGTCCCTCTGTACCCCAACAGATCACACATCCCAGTCCTGTACCCCAATAGGTCACACACCCCAGTCCCTCTGTACCCCAATACTCTGTGCTTCACACCCCTCAGTCCCTGTGCACCCCGATGCATCCCACACCCCAATACATCACACCTCCCAGTCTTTGTGCACCCCAATACCCGGCGTGCTCTGCTCCCTGTACACCCCAACACATCACAAACCCCACTCTCTGTGCACCCCAATATATCCCACACCCCAGTCAGTCCCTGCGCCCCCTAATACCCCATCCACCCTGCTCCCCGTGCACCCCAGTACACCACACATCCCAATGCACTCTGCACCCCACTCCCAGTACAGACCCCAGTCCTGGTGCCCCCTGACACCCTGTGCACCCCAGTTCATTGTGCACCCCATTCCTGCTCACATTCTGCACCACAGACCCTGCTGCCCGTGCACCCCCTCCTTGTGCACCCCAACATTGCACACCCCCTGCTGCCCGTGCACCCCAATACACGGCACACCCCAGATCTTGTTCGTTCTGATCCCTGCGCATGCTCCATACACTGTGCACCCCAATTCCGGGGCACCCCGATATACCACACACCCCACATCCCTGTGCCTCCCGGCACCCCAATATCTGCACCCCCTCACCTGTGTATCCCCATATACCGCGCACCCCGCTCTCTCTGCACCCCGTTATTCCACGCGCCGCATCTCCGCACATCTCTGTCCCTGCGCATCCCTTTCCACCCCGCACAACTCAATCTCTGCATCCTCTCACCTGCGCACACCCAAAACACCCGCGCACCCCGATCCCCGCGCACCCCGATCCCCGCGCACCCCTATTCCCGCACACCCCGATCCCCGCGCACCCCGATCCCCGCGCACCCCTATTCCCGCGCACCCCGATCCCCGCGCACCCCGATCCCCGCGCACCCCTATTCCCGCGCACCCCGATCCCCGCACACCCCTATTCCCGCGCACCCCGATCCCCGCACACCCCGATCCCGCACACCCCGATCCCCGCACATCCCGATCCCCGCGCACCCCGATCCTCGCGCACCCCGATCCCCGCGCACCCCTATTCCCGCACCGTTACCAGGTGCATCCCACCCGCGGCGGGGGCGGCCCGGCCCCCCCCGCGGGGATGGGGGCGGCTCCCGGGGGCGCGCATGTCCGGCCCCGCCCGTTAAATTCCGGCGGGCCGGGCCGGGCCGGGACCACCCGCTCTGCACCTGCTGCTCTCGCCATGGCCACTGACGCCGAGCCCGGTCGCCGCCGCCGCTGCTGCGCGCAGGACACGCCCGGTGAGCTGGGGGAGGTGGGGTGGGCACCGGAGGGGGTTCCCCCATCCCTGGGCACCGGTGGGTCGCACCCTTCCCGACCCACACACCGGGTACCGAGCGCGATATCCCCGCCACGTACCGGGCGCTGGTGGGGTCTCCTCTCCTGAACATCCCCTGGGTACCGCCCTGGGAGCTCCGTGTTCCCCCTGCGGGGTTTGCGGACCGAGGTGACAGCCCAGCACAGCAGCACTTGGCTGTCCTGCCGTACTGAGTCCGGGCAGGCTGTGGGGACATGGCCCCAGCGTGACTCCGACAGCTCCCGCAGATGCTCCCAAGGTCCCCGATTCCCGCGGCGACAGCGACGGGCCCCGGCGGGGCTCCCTCTGCGACCGGCACTGCGCTGCCATCAACAACGTGCAGGGGGACCTGGGAGAGCTGGGCTGCCACCTGCACCGTCCCCGTGTCCCCCCAGGTAGGGTGGCTGTGGGTTGGGCTGGATGTGGGGCCCTGGGGGGGTCCCACACCCCCTGTGACCCTGCGTGTCACCCACAGCCATGTCCACCCCGTCCTGCTGCCAGCAGCACTCGGAGGAGGTGTGCGAGAGCTGCGTGGTGAAAACCACCCTGACGGCCGAGAACGCCGTGGAGGCCAACAAGCTCTCCAACAACTACAAGGTGGGTGGGGGCACCCATGGGTGCTCTGGGGGGGTTGTAATGGGTTTTCATTTTCTTGCTCTTCACTCATCCCCCAAAAAAACCCTCTCTCTGCAGTTTGGATTCAAGAAATGGAAGAGCCACGTGACAGCGCGGCCCTGGGAGGACCGATCGGAGATCGTCAAGGAGCTCTACTCTGACCTCAACGTCATCCGAGGCTCTGGAGGTGGGTGGCCTTGGGGACAACCCAGTGTGGATTTGGGCAGCTGCAGGTGGCAATGGTCCCACCTGGTGCCTTCCCTCCTGCAGGGTCCACACTGACGTGTGGGAATGTCCTTTACCTGCTGCTCTTTGGCTGGTGGCTCTCGCTCCTCTACGTCCTCATGGCTGCCGTGATGTTCATCACCGTCATGGGGGCTCCTTATGGTGAGTTCCACATTTGGGACCCCCATGTGAGGGCTGGATGAGCTCGGAACTGCACCAGTGGGTGTTGGGGTCTCCTGGGTCCCTTCTCCATGGAATGTCCCTGTAGGTGGAAGGGACACTGATGGTTGTGTCCCCACAGGGAGGCTCTGCTGGGACCTGGCCGGGTATTTCCTCTGGCCCTTTGGCAAAGTGATCCAGAAAGTGGAGGTAAGGGTGCCTTGGGAATCTGCTGGGGGGGTCTTGGGGTGCCCTGTGCACACCCTGACATCCCCCCTCTCCCCAGGTCCCCAAATCCCATCAGGCGTGTGAGGCTGGCGTGGGGGAGAGCTCAGCCCTGCTCGGGGGTCCCACACCGCTCCGCTGGCGCCCACGGTGCTGGGAGGGCGCTGGATACTGGGTGAGCCCCTGCTGGACCCCGTGTCATCACCCCTGGAGCCCCCAGCGTGCTGGGGAAGGTGCCCATGGTCACCTTCCCTCCCCTGGGGCCAGCGTTTTGGGGGTCAGTCCCTGAAGGTGACCTCCTGTTAACAGCACCATGCCAGCACCGCCGTGTGGCTGTGCCTGGGCTACCCGGTGCTGCTGCTGGCCCACGGGCTCGTGTGTGTCACCGCGTGGCTCCTCATCGTCCTCATCCCTGTGGCCAAGCTGAGCGCCCGCACCACCTCCCGCGTCCTGCCGCTGCCCCCGGAGCGGGTGCTCATCCGGCGCCTGAGGATGGTGAGTGACTCTGGGCAGGGTCTGGGTCCCACACCCCGCTCCAGGGGGGATTTTGGGCTGGGGGTGACCCTCGTGTCCCTCTGCAGACAGAGGTGCCTCTGGAGGGAGAGGTGATTCTCTGCTGCTACCGTGCCGCCAACCCCTACTACTACAAATACGCCGTGGACGGCATCAACGTCTTCGCCGTCAGTATCCTTCTGGGAGCTGGAGAGGGATGGGTGGGGAGTGACCCCAAATCCACCCCGCTCTGTTGTGTCCTTGACTGGCCCCCCCAGACCTGCTGCCACTGGTGCTGGTGACGCTGGTGCTGGGCTACGTGGACAGCCCCAACCACCTGACCGGCTCCGCCGTCAAGTTCACCTTGGCCCTGCTCTCCATCATGCCCCTCTCCTACTACATCGGCATGGCCATCGCCAGGTGAGTGGTGACGGGGGACACTTGGTGGCAAAGTGGGGACGCTTCAGCCCTGCTGACACCCTTTTCCTCCTCTCCAGCATCTCGGCCCAGAGCAATTTCGCGGTGGGAGCTGTGGTGAACGCCACGTTCGGCTCCATCACCGAGCTCACCTTCTACATCACTGCCCTCATCAAGGGCTCGCGTGAGGGCAACCGCTGCTACGCCGAGGTGGTCAAGTCGGCGTTGACAGGGACGCTGGTGGGCTGTGTCCTCTTTGTGCCGGTGAGACGGGTGGCACTGAGAGCTGGGAGGGTGCTGCGAGCAAAGCACTGAAGGGGGATTTCTTTGGGGCGTGTTTTCTCCATCCCCAAGGGTCTGTGCATGGTGATCGGGGGCATCCGGCACCAGGAGCAGCGGTTCAACAGCCGCTCTGCGGGCGTCAGCTCGGCCCTGCTCTTCCTCTCCGTGGGAGGTGAGTTGGGGACGGGGGTGTCCCCAGGTCTGGGTGTCCCACCAGGGTGGGTGCCTGCTCCACGTCCTGTCCCTGCAGGTGTCTTTGCCCCAACGCTCTTCTCCAAGGTGTACGGGAAGCTGGTCTGTGGCGAGTGCCACAACGTCACGCAGAACCCGCTGGGCCACTACCTCTGCCACAACTGTCACTTTGACCTGGTGAGTGGGGACCTGGACGCCCAACAGGGGGAATTTGGGGTCAGGGATGTTCTGAGCCCCCCTGGCTCTCGTGCTGGGTGGTGGCACTGGGGCTGTCCCTTGTCCCCCGTATCCCTGTTGACAGGCACTCTCTCTGCAGATGGACAACAACGGCACCCTCTACTACAGCCACGTCCAGTGAGTGTCCACTGCAGCGGGGACAGAGCTGTCCCCACACTGGGGTGGCACCTCCTGGGTTTGATTGTGTTCCTGCATCCCTCCCAGGGCCCTTCTCCACCCCAATGACCCCGTGCCCCATTTCCTCATCCCCAGGGGAAGTCCCCTGGGGTCTCCATGCCAGACCCTGGTGGCACTGACAGTGTCACCTGTGTCCCACAGACCCCTGGTGTACACGGTGTCCATCCTGCTCCCTGCTGCCTACCTCGTCGGGCTCTTCTTCACCCTCAAAACCCACACACACATCTACGACATCCACATCAGCGACTGTCACAGTGAGTGTCCCCAAATGTCCTGGCTGCGGGGCCGGCTCTTGTCACTGCTCTGGAGTGTCCCACACGTCTCTGCTCTCTCCCCAGTGCCTGGCCACCACCACAGCGCCGTGGTCCACTGGTCCCGCTGGCGGGCCCTGGTCATCCTCCTGCTCTCCACCCTCTGCATGTCAGCCTGTGCTGACCTGGCCACGGAGCACATCAGCCCCATCCTCACCAACTCCACCATCTCACAGGTGAGCTGGCTCTGGCTGTCCCCAAGGACCAGCATGGGGACCTGCCCTGGCTGCAGTTGGAGCCCCAAAAGGAGTTGGGGGAAAGATGCTTGAGATGCTTTGCACAGTTGGCCAGGGCTTGGATGTGGTCAGGCCTGGGCTGATGTCACCTCTTCCCTGCAGTACTTCATTGGTGTCACCGTGCTGGCAATGGTGCCTGAGCTGCCGGAGATTGTCAATGGCATCCAGTTTGCCCTGCAGAACAATCTGAGCTTGAGGTGAGATGGCTCCAAGGATGAGTTCTGGGGTGGTTCCTGTGCCCTGTCCCAGTCCCATCACTGTGCCTTGGTGCCCATGATGGGCTGCCCAGCCACTGGTGGGTCAGAGTCTGTGTCAGCTTGTCCTCAAGGAGATTAGTCATCCAAAAAATGGTGTCAGAACTGGGATGGGCTCTGTGGTTTGGGATTTCCTCACCCAGGGACCCATTGCTTGGCCCTTGTCTTTCCTCCCCAGCATCGAGATTGGGAACTGCATCGCGGTGCAGGTCTGCATGCTCCAGATCCCCATCCTGGTGCTCTTCACCATCTTCTATGTGAGTAGCCCCAGGACAGCTCCTGGGGGGACCTCCTGCAGCAGGGCTGGGGACACGGTGTCCGTGGGACATGGAAAGGACACAGCTGCCCTTGCCAGTGTCTCCCCTCTGCTCAGTGCAGGGGAAGTGGGGTCAGGTGTCTCCTGCTGCTGTCCCCACCCTGGGGACGTGTGACAGAGGGGGTTTAAGGGGTGACACACAAGTCCCCAGACAGAGTCAGTGTGGGGTTGCCCTGGCTGGCCATAAACCCCAAATCCTCTTCCTCGCAGCCGACCAACTTCACGCTTGTCTTCAGCGACCTCCACGTCTATGCCAGCATGTTCAGCGTGGTGCTCATGAACTACATCTTCATGGATGGCAAATGTGACTATTTCCAAGGTGACCACCTCCCACAGGGCTGCTGTGGGACTTGGTGCATCCCTGTATCCCCTGGGATGTGGGGTCCTGGCTCCAACCCTGGGATCATCTGCTTTTTGGGGCTCTTGGTGTGTGGTGACCAGTGATCCAGGGGTCTTGGTTGACCATCTTGGAGTTGTCCTCCTGCAGCAGCTCCAAGCGGGGGTGATTACTCCCATTTCCCTCTTTAAAAAGTTTTAAATTCCCTTTCAATGGACATTTTGTAGAGAACCATGGAAGTCCTCTACAGGGGGCTAATCCAGACCACAGCAGGTCTTAAACCCATGCCCCTCCTTGCTCCAGGGAGTAACTCCCTCCCACCCCTCTCGGTCTGCCCCAGGCACCGTGCTGGTGATGGTTTACTTCATCCTCCTGGCCGTGTATTTCTTCGCCCCGTCACCCAGCGGCTGCTGAGGTTTGGATTCTCCTTTCTCCAACCCCCTCGTTGGGATCAGCACCCATCAAGACCTTCTCCAGTGTCTCAGGGACTTGGCCGGGCTGGCTCCGGTCTGGAAGCGCCGTTTCCTGAAGCTGCTGCTGCTGCAGGGATGGGAAGGGTGGTGGCAATGGGATCGCTCCCGAAATGAGGAGCCTCAAAGCCAGAGCACGTCACACAGGCATCTCCAGCCCACACTCGAGTGGCTGGAAGGAAAACTGTCCTTAGAGGAGGGTCTTGAAGGGGATTTCTGTGTGTCTCGAGGACAGACCCCTCCCTGGGGATGTGCTGCACTGGGAGAAGGTGCCTGAGAAGTCCCTCATCCTCCCAGGCCTGGGAGTGGCCTGGGAATCGCACACGGGATGTTTGATGGCACCAGAAATGCACCCAAAGGTATTTTCAGCTGTTTTGTCATTAAAGCAGTTTTGTACAAATCAGAAACAAGTTTGTTTCTCCTTAAACGAGCCTCAGGCACCAGCCTGGGCCCCTCTGTGGCCACCATTCCCTGTCCTCTGTCACCTCACCCCAGGGACAGAGCCAATGGGGGTGGCTGGGAGCTCCAGCTTTCTCCATGACCCTCCCAAAGCTCCAGCTCATCTCCAGCCTGGTCTTCTCTGACTCTTTGGTCCCCCTGGCTTTGAGGTCTGTACCAGACTCCTGAGATGGTTCAGGGATGCTCCTGGTGTTGTCCATAGGGTGTGACAGAATGAGGGCATCTCCCTCCACGCAGGGAAATGCCGGTGGATGTGGTGAGAGGGACAAAGCTGGGGCTTGGATTGATTTATTATCTTTACAAACAAAAACAATCCCAAAGCAAAACACTGACTGACCCATTAACACAGGCAAGGAGGCTCTGGTGCCTCTTCCCCCTCCCCTGCTCCATCAGCATAAAAGGCAGGGAGTGCTGTCACAGCAGTGTTGGACTCTGACAGCAGGGCCAGCCCCGAGTAGGCAGGAAGCAGCCTGGGCCTGCCCTCCTTTGCAGGGAGGGCAGCAGCTCGTTAGTGATTAATGAAGCTGCCTTATTAAGCCTTTTTGTTTTCCTAGGGAGGCATCAGCAGGGCCAATCCTGCTGTCCTTAGTCCGGGACATTTGGGAGCATTCCCAGATGAGCAGCTGGAGTTTCTGATGGCAGGACATGGAAAGGGGATGGGAGAGAAGAAGCTCTAGGAGAACCTGCTCAGTGCCATCATCTTACTGAGATCAAGCAAACCATCACTCCTGGGGTGAGGGATGCTCAGGAATTCTGTTCTGAGCTGGCTTTCCCTGTCTCCTTATATCCTGTCCCCATCCCAGGCAGCACTGTAGATGCTCTTACCTCTCTCCATCAGTTGCTGCAGATGCTGGATCCTTTCCCTCTCCCTTAGGGAATTATAATTAAAGTTTTCACCCACAGGCAGTAGCCCAGCAGGAATTAAAGCCCCATTCAGCAGGAGCTGTGAGCTCAGTGCTTAAACCAAGTCTTTTTTTTAGGAAGAGTAGCCTCCAAGGATCTTGTGTCCCTCGTGAAGCAGCCAATGGAGGTTATGGAATGGCAAAGACCCCTGGAAAACCCATCAGTGGGTGATGCTTGTATAGCTTTTATCAGCAAAAGTGAAGTCCTTGGACCTCTTAGGTCCAAGCTGCCGGGAGTGGAGGGATCCACAGGAATCAAGTCCAACTCCTGGCTCTGCCCAGGACACCCCAACAATCCCCCCCCAGCCCTGAGAGGATTGTCCAAATGCTCCTGGGCTGTGCCCATTCCCTGGGGAGCCTGTTCAGAGCAGGACCATCCCCTCCCTTGCTGCTGTCCCTGATGTCCCCAGGACAGAGGTGTCCCCCCTGGCTCCAAGGCACTGCTGTCCCATCACCCAGGACCCCCAGGTCCTGTCCCACAGCTGCTCCCCAGCCTGTCCTGGATGCACTTTGCTGAAGTCTGAAGATTCCACCTCCTGCCTTTCCTGGAACATCCAGGTGGGTTGTGCTGTTGTAGCAGGAAATCAGGGTGGCCAGGCAGGGTTTCCCTCTCCTGAAGCCGTGCTGGCTGTGACCCATGTCTGTGCTGTCCACCAGAGGTTTATCAGTACTTCCCAGAATAATCTTTTCCAGGGTTTTACCAGGCACTGAAGTGAGACTGACAGCCCTGTGGTTTCCAGGGTTGTCCCTTAAAAATTGGGACCAGCTTCCAGCCAGCTGAGACCTCTCCAGAGTCCCAAGACTGCTCCAAAATCATTGAGAGAGGCTTTATGACAACCTCAGAGAAAGCTCCAGAGATTTCCAGAGTAAGGAAAGTCTAAGAACCTAAGGAATGTGCTTGCTCAGAGATCCAGACTTTGATGGCTCCAGTATCACCTTGGGGATGAGGAGAGATGCTCTTTAAAGCAGGTGAGAGGAAAAACCAGCACAGGGCTGACCAGGCTGCTCCAAGACAAAGGTCCACAAGGCAAAGATGGAAGTGTGGCTATTCAGCCTCAGCGTTTGGGATGGAAGAAGGAGCTGGAGAAATGGTCCTGCAGGTCACTGCAAGCCAGGGAAGGAGAGCAGGGAACCTTTCCCCAGTCCACAGCTGCCAGCAGGGTCTGGACTCAGCAGCCAGGGAGGCTGGGAAGGGGTTGAAAAGCACAATTCCTGTGAAGGTGCAATGTAGGGGATGGAGACACCAGAGCTCCAAGCAGCTCCCACCAGTTCCTGTGGTCCAAGCACCTGAGAAAGCCTCAGCAGTGAGGTCCAGACTTTGTTTTCTGAGCCTTGTGGGGGGAAAAAAAAGCAGCAACTGAAGCTGGAGAAAGAGGAAAATCTATTCTCAAGACCAGGGGAAGTTTAATTTTGAGACAAGGGGTGAGTTCCCTACATGGGGGGCAGTGACTCCAGCAGGCAGCACCTTTGGATTAACAACATGAAGACAATGCTATGGTTTATTTAAACATAAATGCAATCTCTTAAAAAGAAACTAAAACCCCAGAGTGTAACCTCTGCCTTTGATGAAGAAGAAAGCATTGGGAAAAGCTGATTTTAAAAACAAAAGGCACTTAAAAATGGGCTCCAACTGAAAAGGATTTTGCACAAACCTCATGCCTGGAGCTGTTCAGAGTTCAGTGGCCACTTAAACAAATGCAGTGTAGAGAGCACAAGAGGATCAGAGCCACCCCTTCCTGTGCACAGACAGTCCCTGTTCCCAGAAGGAGGGACAGTTGTTCCCTTTCCCCTTTTTTGGATGCTGTATTTCCTGGGCTGAGCTATCTACAAAGCCACTCTCCAAACTGGCTTTAAATCACATCTCCCACCCTCAGGGGAGGGTGAAACAAGAAGAAAAAGGCCAATTTGGGTAGTGTGGGAGGAAGGAAAACCAAAAGCTGTGAGATGCTGAGAACCAGGGCTTGGTTGAGCAAGTTCAAAGAGCTCTGAAATCTACAGGGTGAGTTTTTGCTGTAGCTCGTTCTGGGTGCAAAGTGAGCCAAAAAGATTTAAAAGAGCCTCAGGAAAACCTCCTTCCTCTCCACCCCCAGTAAAAACTACACAGTAGTCCCCTAAGTGGCAACTTTTTCCCAGTTTTCCAAGCAAACCTTTCAATATGAAAAGGGGAGGACACAGACACTGCACCAGGGAAGCTGCACGGGCCAAGCTTCGCTCGCCGCCCCGGCGACGTTCCAGCCGTCTCCGGAAGCTCAGGGATGGGAACATGCCCATGGAACACATGCAGGGCTGAAGGAATGGGCTGGGTTTGGAGAGGGGGAGCTCAGCTGGCTGGGAGGGATGGGTTATCCAAAGCAAAAGAACAGATTGGTGGTCGTTCTGCAGCAAATGTCCCTCGTTGGATACGATGGTGGAAATACCAAGGTGAAGGTGCCACGTGTAAGCACGGGCTCAGACATTCAGTAACTCGTTAAGCTCCCCAATTAATTTGCAAGCGTGTGCTGATGACAGGTTGCTGGTTGGCTGCTTAGTCTCAGAAAATACTTTTGGATTAATGGTGTAACTTAGAGCTCCATAAATAAAAAGGGGATAATTTTTTTTTTTTTCAATGACTAAAAGTAACAATGTCTGGAAAGGCATTGATGTATTTGCTGAGTAAGGCCTTGAGCAGGTTTCTCCATGTTCTTAGCAGGACCATCCATGGAATCCATAAATAGGGGATGGGAGGGGGAATTCTTCAACGTGGTGAGTCTTGGACAGAAGTGGGAGATGTTCTCATTTTAGTCGCTCAACAAGTCCCTGCGTCAGTCCAAGGTGCAAAAGCTGGGATCTGGAGAGACTTGCTAGGTGAGGGAAAGATTCCAGAAGCTTCTCCCAGCACAGTTCCAGCAGGCTGGGCACCACCAGCCACATTTTGAACAGGGAGCCAGTCCGTTTGTTTTGGTGGATGTTGACCACCCCTCCGTGGACATACATGCAGCCAGCCTGGGTGGGGAAAGGGGACAGGAGTTACAGAGCCAGGAAAAGCAGGATTGGGCTGTCCCCATTCCACCTCACAGCCTTCAGCAGAGGTGTCACTGCCTCAGCCACTCACTCTGGGATCCTCTCAGTCAAGGGAGGAATCACTGCTGGAAGGGCCATGTCTCATCCTAAACCACATATCCACCACCTCAGAGTGCTTTGCTCTGAGATTTAGGTGATTTCTATCTCAAGAAATCCATTTTAGGAGTGTGGCAAGCTGTTAATAAAGTAGTACAGAGCCATACTCATGCTTCAGCTAAAAATAATGTATTTTTAAACTACACCCACCTCAGACATTCTGCATTCCCTTGGCTCAGCACAACCCTGCTCCAGGGATGACAGGAACACAGAGAGATGGGAAAAATTCAGCTGCTGAGTAGCTTTTTTTTCCCCCACAGGCTGGCAAAGAAAGGGCATTCCAGCTGCCCAGGCAGTCACTGAGCTGCCTGGGAAACACCTTTATCAGGCTTCCCAGGAAAAGCTGCATTTATAACGTTCCCCAAACGAAGTGACACCGAGGAATGTGATCTCTGCCCTAAGGAGATGAGGAGCTGAAGGAGGTGAAGGCACAGCCAAAGGCATTTCTTGCTGCCTGTTCATTACCAATCCCAGGTCTCCAGCCTTCTACTTATGGCCAAAAGCTCTGGCAATACCAACATTCCTCAGTGGTTTCCAAAGGGCTGGAAACAGCCTCACCCAATCTTCCACCTCAGGCTGTTCTCAGTAGGCTAAAATCACTTTACTCAGGGAGTATTTGTGCTTTTTTTTTTTTTTTTTTTTTCCTTTAACAAGCAGGAACTGCTGTTCCCACAAGGAATTAAAAAGCTCAAATTCTGCATAATTTCTTTCAGAAAGCAAAATCCACAGTGTGGCTTAACTTTTCAAACAGCAGCAGGAAGAAGAGCCTCCCAAAAGCTGCTGCATCCAGTGGAGGCCCCATCAGCTCTATTTGCAGCCCACACCAAGGGAAGAGTGCTTGGAGGAAGGATCCCAGCTCCAGAGGAACAAAAGGAGTCACTTACTGGGGTGACAGCAGCACAGTGGAAGTACACAGGCTCTGGCATGGCAGCTGGGAGCTTGACCCACTGGAAAGTTTGGAGGTTCAGCTTCCAAACGTCTCCCAGAATCACCTCTCCGTTGTAGCCTCCACACACGAACACATCTGCAAGAGAGGAGATGTGGGGAGCTGCCAGGCCCAGCCATGCCCCTGCCAGGAACCACAGGACACGCTGGAAGAGAGGTCAGGGATCACCTTCCCCACACAGGTTTGGGATCAGTAACTGTTTTACCTCAACAAAGGTTCTTAGGATCTGCCAAATTGGGCCCACCACAAAGCAGAGGCCACTTAAAGATTCCCAGAATGGTTTGGGTGGGAAAGGACCTCAAAGCCCATCCAGTTCCAACCTGATGGGCAGGGACACCTCCCACTGTCCCAGGCTGCTCCAGCCCCAGTGTCCAGCCTGGCCTTGGACATTCCAGGGATGCAGGGGCAGCCCCAGCTGCTCTGGCAATTCCAGCCCAGCCAGGAATTCCTAATTCCCAATCTCCCATCCATCCCTGCCCTCTGGCAGTGGGAGCCATTCCCTGTGTCCTGTCCCTGCAGGCCTTGTCCCCAGCCCCTGTGCAGCTCTCCTGGAGCCCCTTTAGGGCCTGGAATGTGCTGGAAGCTCTCCCTGGATCCTTCTCCTCTCCAGGTGATCATTCCCAGTCTGGCTCCAGAGCAGAGGGGCTCCAGCCCTGCAGCAGCTCCAGGGCCTCCTCTGGATTCACTCCAATTTCATGGATGCCCGTGGCTCAGAGCTGATCTCCAGACCCTTCAGGACCTCATGGTCATTGCTGGGGGCCCTGCAGCCCCTCCAGGGCATGAGGAGAGAGTCCAAGGTTTGGATTTAGATGCAGCTCCTGAAATGCCCTGGGTGGAGGCCCCAGAGGATGCTGATCAGGGCACTCAGAGGTTCTTGTCCCAGCCTGGCTCAGAGCAGAGGGGCTCCAGCCCTGGAGCAGCTCCATGGATTCCTCTGGGCTCTCTCCAGCAGCTCCAGGTGCTGCTGCTGTTGTCCCCAGGGCTGGGGCAGCTCTGCAGGTGGGGTCTAACCTGAGAGGGGCAGAATCTCCCCTCCCCTGCTGCCCACACTGGGGGATCAAGGTGGATCTCTGGCCCATCTCCCCCTTCCCAGCCTGCCCGTGATCCCAACCCCACCTTGGCAGACTGAGGGCTAAATGTCACTGCAAGCAGGAGAGCATTCTCTCTTTTCATAGCCAAGCTGGGTTCTCAGGCACCTGGGCTTGATCAGATTCCAGGGATTTTAAACCCACAGGGAACAGCCCCAGCTCCCAGCTCTGCCTTGCTCCAGCTTTGCCCAAGTTCTCAGTTCAGGGGCTGCCAAATCCTGCTGGTGGGCTGGAAGCATCTCCCAGCTCCTGCCTTACTTTTATTGGCACAGTTAACACTCCTAGGAAATATAATCCAGCATTTCCCTCCACCCTTCAACAGAGAGCATTCAGCCACTGACCTGAAGGGTTTGGAAAAGAGGGATCAAGATTGTAACTGGTTTTTTTTCAGTGCAGAAGGAATGGTGCCAACCAGGCAGCTTAAGGCCTGTGAGTGAGGAAGAAATCCTCTTCCAGAAAAGCCACGTGTTCCCTGCAGTTCTCTCCAACTCTCCCCTGTTTGGTTTTACAAGATACACCAATTTTCCAGAGGTAAATCTTACCATTTTTTATCTGGACACAGCTGTGGCATCTTCTGGCTGCTGGGAAGCCTGAGGAGAATAAATTTAAAAATATATATCAACAATAATTGCTTTAAAGTGCTAATGCAAGCAGTGATTTTGTCTCAACATTTAATCATGGAGTTTAAGAAGTTCTGCTTTCCTCCTATCCCAGGTATAAAAGGTGTAATTTTAGGCAGCTGTTTCAGGTTTGAGTCCTAGTTCCTCTCCAGGGAAGAAAGAAAAATGCTGGAATTTTGTTCCCCAGAGTCTCAAACCTGGCTTGGTGAAAAGCAGCTGTGAGATTCCAGGGAAAGCCCAGGGCCTCAAAGGGAGCAGGGATGATCTGGATCCTCTGGGAGCAGATCCAAGCACTGCCACCTTTCCCAAGCAGGGAGAGAGAGAAGCCAGACTGCCAAACTCCCTTGGATGGGTTAATTCTCAGTGCTGCAGCACAAGCAGGATCTCAAATCCAGCATAAGTCACTTATTGAACAAGCAAACTGCACTTTCAAGCAGGGAAATTCCAAACTCACCGACTTTCTCGTGAGGTTTTGTGGTGATCTCCTCCCAGGTGTTGGTTTCCAGGTTGTAGGCATGGATCTGGAGGAAAAAAAGAGGAGCCATGAGATTCCCCCTGGCTCTGCCAGCACCACACAGGCTCTGATCCACTAAATATAAATCCCTTTTTTTCATTAAGTGTAAACCCAGAAATAGCTGATCCCAGCCAGTGACTAAGCAGGTCTAAAATCACCTTCCAAGTTCCATCCCAGCTTTGCTATTTCAGCCCTACAGCTGAAAAAAAGATAAGAATATTGCTTTTTAAAAGAGCTGGACCAATTAAAATCTACACCCTCGAGCTCTCAGAAGGATTTAGAAATACCTTTCTCCTGCTGCACGTAGGGAGAAAAATGGGACAGTGGAGAGATAAAATGTCACATAAAGTGCTGCAGACTCCACTTTTTTGGAAGCAGAGCACTATTTAAAGTGACCACAGATTCATCACCAGGACATTCTGTGGCAAATTCAGGTTTTACAGAAATAGGAGAACAATCTGCTCTCAATTATCTTTTTTTCTTTTTTTTAACAGGCTCTCCAGGCAAAGCCAGATGAAGAGGTGCTGCTGGTAATTCCTCAGTGTGGAAACCTCCTGTCCAGGGTTCCAAATGCCTCACCTTATCCAAGGAATAAGCTGTCCAGGAAGTTCCACCTCCCAGGATATAAATTCGTTGCCCATCATGAGCAATTTCATGTCTGTACCTGAAGGTGCAAAGCAGCACAATTAGCAACAACAAAAAACCTTCTGGAAATCACCATCAAATTCCAGGGATTTGAGCAGAAACTCCCAGGCCTGGCTCTGCTGCCATCAATCCCTCAGGCTGGGAGCATTCAGGAGATGTGGAAGTTTTCCTGGGCCCTCCAAGCAGCACCCCAGAAGTTTGAAAGGCATTTTCTGATTGCAGAGTGATTATTAAATAATTAAGTGCAAGGATTAGTGAATACCAGGACAGCCATCAGTATTCTAAGGGACATGTCCAAGGCCAGGCTGGACAGGGCTTGGAACAACCTGGGATAGTGAAAGGTGTCCCTGCCCATGGCAGGGGGGTGGAATTAGATTTGTTTTAAGGTTCCTATGAACCCCAACCACCAAACCATTCTGGGATTCTTCCATTTCCAATTCCCTGTTCTCAGCTGGACACCAAACCACGGATGAGAACAACCAAAATCCTTCCTCCCAATGCCAAAACAACTCCCAGGCAAAGGAAGGCTGGAAATGCCAACCAGAGCAAGGTATCCCAAAGCTCCCCATTCCCTGCCTCCCAAAAAAAGCTCCCTGGGGCTGCCCAGGTGCTCACCTCTCCTCTGGCATGTCACAGGACATATTGTTTGGCTTCAGCTGGATCCACTCCCGGGTGTTGAGGTCCAGCTTGTGGAGATCAGTGCTGTAAATGTACCCAGTTGTTCCTCCAAACACGTAGAGACACCCATTGATGATGGCCATGGCCTGGCAGAGAAACCAGTTAGAAAGGACTTGGGACACCTGGGGCTGGAGAAGAGGGAATTCCTGCTCCTCCAAAGCGGATGTGCACCAGCAAAAAGGGTCAGTCCTGCGGTGAGTGTGAATTAATTTCCTTGTCCACCTCGTTCATCCAATTTATGGAAAGTCTTAAAAGGTGTAATTCTAATATAAAGGAACCCTAGGAACTTGCATTCAGAGATTTGGGTTTTGAAGGTTTCAACTATGAACCACTCCTTAAATCGCTTTTTAATTTTTGTTTAAAGTTTTGGGTTTTGAAGGTTTCAACTATGAACCACTCCTTAAATCACTTTCTCATTTTCATCTAAAGCTTTGGGTTTTGAAGGTTTTTGACTACCAACCACTCCTTAAATCAGGCTTTTTTTCATTCAGCTGCACCAGGCATTTAGTGAACAAATTCTAACTAAGGTGAAAACCTCCTTTCCTTTGAAATCTCAAAGAACCGATGCTGCTTTACTTCTTTACGAAGGACACCTGCTTTTCCTCGTGCTTTTACACAGAGGGAATGACTCTGGTGAGGCGCAGAGAAGGGATTTTGGTGCTCTGAGCCCTTGTGAGGCACTTGGGGCTCCCTGGTGCTCCCTACCTGGCCGTAGATGCGGTTGGGTTTCTTGCCGCGGCAGCTGAGCAGAGCCCATCTCTTGTACTTGACGTTGCACACGTGGACGTCGTTCCCGTTGCTCTCTCCAAAGGGGATCCCGGTGCCCCCAAAGACCAGGAGGTTGTTGCCATGTAAAACAACTGGGAGAGAAAGAGGGGAAAACCAGGGATGCTCATTGCTGTGAGATCAGCAGAACGGAATTTTTCCAGGCTGTTCCAAGTTGGGTTGGACTGGGCTTGGAGCAACCTGCTCTAGGGAAGGTGTCCCTGCCCATGGCATGGAATTGGATGATCTTTAGACTCCCTTCCAACCCAAACCATTCCATGTTCCCATGTTCTGGAAACAGCAGTGCTCAGTGCTGCTCAAATTCCCTACAATCCACCCCGTGCGTTGATGGCTTTGAGAGGCTCTAAAGGAGAAAGGATCCCAACTAAAACCATGGTAACCAAAGGTCTGCTTTGAAAAGTGAACAAAGAGAGCTATTTTTGGTTGCTTTGAGATGTCTGCATGAGGCACCTTCCTGCTGAAAGCACAGCAAGATAAACACCTGGAAAACACCTCTTGCTTTCCCATTCTTTTCTCTTCCCTCCATCTCAACTGAGCAAAAAAGGGAAAGAAAAATCCCAAAACCCAACCCAACCCTAGGGCCTGCTTGGAAAAACAGCATCCAGATTTCCAGTTCTTGTCTGGATTAAAATAGCCAGGATTAAAAATAACTCCAGGAGCAGGCAGACAAGGAGTTGGATTTCCGTACGTACGTGACATGGAGGCCAGCTCCCTGGGCATGTAGCCTTCGGTGCCCATCTGGTGCCAGGTGTCTGTGGCAAAGTTGTACCTCCAGAGCTCCCTGAAGAGGGGGTAGTCCTCGTTCTCCGGCCCCCCGGACTCATCGTAGTCGGGGTTGTAGCCCCCGAAGACGTAGAGGTTGGCGCTGTCGGCCACGCAGCGATGGCCGCTCCTGGCCGGGGGGCACCTGTGGCCTGCAGGAGGAGGGGGAGAAAAAACAGCTCCACAAGGTGTGCCCCGGGGCCAGGAGTGCACCCACAGGATGTATTCCACAGGGAATCCATAGGGAAGCGCCTCTGCGGCAGGAGGAAATGGCTTTGTAAGGACAAGCTGGCCAAGGGACGGCCGGCGTGTCACCGTTCTCATTCCTGGCCACTCCACCTCTGCACCATGTGGCAATCCTTCCACAACAGCCCTTTCTGAGGTGCTTTATAAAATCCCTCTTCTTTCCTTCTGTTTGGCAAACTTAGCTTAGAAACAATTCCAAATGTTTGTATTTAAAGCTGCCCAATAGAGAAAAAAAATGAAGGATTTGCCTTCCCTCCTACAAAACCTCTCTGTGACTTCCCTCTTTGTTCCTTGGATCTCAAGATGACTTTGTCACTGAACTGTATTTAGTTTATTCTGTCTGACAGAACAGGGAAAATCTGCTCCTGAATAATTAATAAATAATAAAAATATGAATAAAAAAAAATCCTGAAAATCTGCCCATTTGCACTGGGCAGGAGCAGGGAATCCAGCTGAGATCCTACAGGCAGATGAAGCCATTCCCAAAGGGAATCCCTCTGCCTGCTCACCCCTAAAAACTCGATGGAAATAAAAGCAGGGAGGACAATTCCAGCTCAGCTCTCAATTGGAATAGATAAAAAGATGGATTCAGCCAAGGAAAAACTAACCAGGAATATTCTTGGACAACAGAAATCGAGGTCTTGGCTGACAAGTGACCAAAACAAACCCAAACAAATCAGTGACCTTCACCTCCCACCTGCTCCCACAGACTTTTTTTATGGATTTTAGGATGGAAAAGGAGCCAGGAAAGCATCTAATTAGGACCCAGCATGTTTTCTTCTGTTATAATTCCCAGCAGTGAATCTGACACTGCAAAAGAAAAAAAAAAGAAAAAAGAGGCATGAAGCATTTTTCCTACAGGAAAAGTGAAATCAATTATTTGTCCAGACCAAATAATGAACTTGAGCTGAGCACAAGCAGCTTTGCTTAATCATGTTCAACTCTGGTCCAAAATTAAGCTGCTCTCCTGGGTTCAGACAAAGTTTTGACAGATTTGGGGTGTTTCCAGGAATAATTGTGTCTCACAGCAATTCCCACTTAGAAACTAATAAGCACTGGCTGAAGAAAGAGGGGAAGCAAGTTAAGGAATTAAGGGAAAAATCTGTAGTGGGGGCACAGGACAGGGGGATATTCCACATCCTAATTTAAAAGATGTTAAGGAATTAGGAGTTCAGATATTATATTAAATATAGATTTTATTTCCCTCTAGTTCTAACACTTGCCATGAGAATTTACTGGAGGGAAAAGAGGAGAATAAGGCTGAATTTTACATAAAGCAAATAAACTCAAGGTAAGAGGAGTAATTCCAAGAAAATTAATTAAAACACACCCACCCAGGAGGCCTTCACTGCCACCCACCTCCCAAAATTAAGTAGGGAAGGCACCTGACTTTGCCAGAAATCCCAGTTTTCAACAGGAAGGGATCACACATCCCTGGAAGGGTCAAAGGCCAGGCTTGGAGCAACCTGGGATAGTGGAAGGTGTCCCTGCCCATGGCAGGGGGTGGCACTGGATGATCTTTCAGGGCCTTTCCCTCTCTTGCTCATCACTGTTTTCAGGGAAGATCCCTCCAATCGTGTCTTTTTAAGGAAAAGAGCTGTAAAAGCTGTTCAAGGGTTAATTCCAACGAGTTCCTTCTGCAGCCAAATTCCACGGCTCCAATAAAGAGCTGCACTTCCATTTAATTAGGACTCACTGGATGATTCACAGCTCCTGCTGGAATTCAGGAGAGGCTTGCAGCTGGTTTTGCTGCCCATTCCACAGGTCTAACTTTTAGATGGGAAAATCCTGGGATTTGCTGAACTTCATCGTGAGCAAAGCCCATTTCCCAAAGCTGAACCCCAAAACACCCAAAGCTCAGGGAAGCACAGCAGGGCCCCGTTGTGTGAAAAGCTGGAATTCACCAGGTCCTGCTGTGAATTCCCTGATGCTGGACATGGAAAGCAGCAGGATGTACCAGGTCTGTGGGGAAGAGGTCGTAAAGTTATGGAAAATGGCTTTAAAATGGATGGATGGATGGATGGATGGATGGATGATGGATATGATCTGGGAAGCACCTGTTTTCCCAGTTTAAGATTCCAGAGAGAAGCAGGAAGGATGGGAAGGTGCACTTACAAGGAGGTTCTTTTTCCTTAGTCCTGAGGGCAAAAACGGGAACAGTAAAAATTTCAGGGAATAAGTTCCACAATCAGAATGAAGTTTAACAACAGGATGAGAGGAAACAGCCTCAAGCTGTGCCAGGGGAGGCTCAGGTTGGACATCAGGAGGAATTTCCCCATGGAAAGGTTTGTTAAACGTTGGAAGGGGCTGCTCAGGGAGGTTTGGAGTCCCCATCCCCACCTGGAGGTGTCCAAGGAATCCCTGGATGTGGCACTCAGTGCTCTGGGCTGGGGACAAGGTGGGGATTGGGCACAGCTTGGATTGGATGCCTTTCCCTGCTCACACAGAGCCTCAGCCACCTCGTGTTCTCCAGGGAATCACGAGGTCTTCTCCAGGGGAGTCCCAGGTCTCCAGGGAAGCACCAGATCTTCCCCAGGGAAGCTCTGCTTGTGGCAGCCAGTGCTGGATACCCTCAAAAGCAAAAGGTGAGAACCAGGCTGAGCCTCGTGACCCAACAGCTCCTCCTTCCAGATCTACCAGTGGATGGACGTCCTGGTGGAGGATCATCCCAGCCTCGTCAGCAAGATCCAGATCGGGCAGAGCTACGAGAAGCGGCCCCTGTACGTGCTGAAGGTGGGTCCTGGGGCAGCCTCGTCCTGAAAATCCCCCTCAGGATGAGAAGTTGTGCCAAGGGAGGCTCAGGGTGGACAGCAGCAGGAATTTCCCCATGGAAAGGGGGTCAGGCCTTGGCAAGGGCTGCCCAGGGAGCTTTGGAGAGCCCATTCCTAGAGGTGTCCAAGGAACTCCTGCATGTGGCACTCAGGGCTCTGGGCTGGGGACAAGGTGGGGATGGGGCACAGCTTGGACTGGATGGCCTGGGAGGGCTTTTCCAAACCAATGGATTCAGTGATTCCAGGCTGAAACACCACGACAGGGATATAATTAAGGAAAGTCCTAATTAAGGGCTGAGCCATCTGACAGAAAGCAGCTGGCTGGGCACTGACCTGCCAACACCCTGCTAAATTCCCCTTGAACAGTGATTCAGCCCAGGAGTTCTGAGGGAGCTGCTGCATTGACAATTCCAAGCTGTTCCTAATTGAACTCCTCTCCTGCAGGAGCTGTAATTAGGACAGGGGATGAAACAAGAAGGCGTTTCCAGATGTGACACCGGAGCAAAGGAGGCTCAGGGGGGACCTTGTGGCTCTGCACAAGTCCCTGCCAGGAGGGGACAGCCGGGGGGGTCGGGCTGTGCTCCAGGGAACAGGGACAGGAGGAGAGGGAACGGCCTCAGGCTGGGCCAGGGCAGCCTCAGGGTGGATTTTAGGGAAAATTCCTTCATGGAAAGGTTTGTCCAGCCCTGCCACAGCTGCCCAGGGCAGGGGTGGAGTCCCCATTCCTGGAGGGATTTCAAAGCCCCGTGGATGTGGCACTTGGGGATGTGGAGCTGTGGTAGCTTTGGCAGTGCTGGGAATGGTTGGACTCAGTGGTCTGAGAGACCTTTTCCAACTGAAAAGATTCCATGATTCCATGAATATGAAGTTGTTTTGAGCCTCCTGAAGCCATCCTTTTTCTTATGACTGTCAGAAACCCTAAACAAATCCATTTGTATCTCAAGGGTGGGTGTGGAGGGGAATGGGACAGGACTGCTCAGTGACAGGAGAAGGGACAACGAGCACAACCTGAAACACAGGAAATTCCAGCTGGATATGAGGAAAAACTTCTACTTTGAGAATGGTGGAGCACTGAGCAAGCTTCCCAGAGCAGCTGGGGCTGCCCCTGGATCCCTGGCAGTGCCCAAGGCCAGGCTGGATGGGGTTGGAGCCACCTGGGACAGTGGGAGGTGTCCCTGCCCATGGCAGGGGTGACACTGGATGGACTTTGAGATCCCTTCCCACCCAAACCATCCCACAATTGTACACTCCTTTATCAGTTCCCGTTTTTCCCAAGCTAATTTAATCCCAATATCCACCTCAGGGTTATCAGCAGCACTTTGAGTACCTCAAAGTTCTTCCTGTCAGGATAACAAGAAAAGGAACAGCAGTGAAAAGTCTGTCCTGTTATCAGGGTGTCCCAAACAATCCATGGTTTCAATCCCACAAATCCCAGTGCAAGGCCATCCCACGAGGTGTGTGTTATACCACCACATTATCAGCATCACCACCAGCAGCAGAATTTCTACTTGAAGCCCTATTTTTGGAAATATAAACAGAATAACTACAGGGTGTAAAACCAACAAATCCAACGTGGCTTTGGATCCTCCTCTTTTCCAAGTGCCACATCCGTGGTGAATATCCCAAGGCTCTGCACGTGTCCTTTTCTCTGCTTTTTAAAGCTTTCTAAAGATGGTTTTGTGATTATTTTTCCTCCTGCCTGGTTTTTCAACATCCACAACAGCAGGATTCCATCTCTCCCTTTCCATTTCTGATCCCTGCAGGAATCCTGAAGGACATTTAGGTCAAGGGCTGAACCAGAACAACACAAGTCAATATTGACTTTGACTCCCATCTTCAAAGTTTCATCTTTTCCACAACAGCAGGACAAAATAAGTTTGGAACTCATGTAATTGGAGTCCCTCAGGAATGTTTGGATAAGCAGGATTGGGAATGCATCGCTGAGAGTGAGGTTTAAAACCTATTTGTTCATCCAGCTGTGTTCAGCCTCTGCAGATCCCACACTTTCCTTCCTTGGCAGGCTGCCCACACCTGAGAAATTCCCAAAAGGAAAAGTTCCCAAAAGGAAAAATTCCCAGCTGTAGCTGGGTCCCTGACCAACGGCTCTGAGGGGCTGAGGGAAAATGGGAGAAGCCAGAAGATCCAGCCAAGGATGCCAAACACAACCTGCAGCACAGCCAAAAGATTTCCAGATATTACTGAGACCTCCAAGCAGTGTTTCCAGAATTATCATCCTGGGAGAGCTCCTGGGTTTGGATCAATGTCAGGAACAGGCAACGAGGCTGGAGAGGGGCTGGGAGCACAAAGCCTGTGAGGAACTGAGCTGGGGGTGCTCAGCCTGGAGAAAAGGAGACTCAGGGCTGGCCTCAGCTCTCTCCACAGCTCCTGGAAGGTGCCTGTGCTCAGCTGGGCTTGGGCTCTGTCTCCAGGCAGCACTGACAGAGCCAGAGCACACAGGCTCAGGCTGAGCCCAGGGAAATTCAGGTTGGATATCAGGAAAAAGCTTTTCCAGAAAGGTGATAAAGTTCTGGAATGGCTGCCCGGGGAGGTGGTGGGGTCACCACCCCTGGATGTGTTTAAAAAGCCTGGATGTGGCACTGGGTGCCAGGGTCTGCCTGAGCTCTTGGGCTGGGCTGGGCTCGATGCTCTTGGAGGTCTCTCCCAGCCTGGTCATTCTGTGAACAGGTCTGGTTCTCCCAGGCTTTGTTTCCAAAATCTTTGGGGCAATCACGTTTTAAAGGATTTTACACCACTAAAACGGAGCGACCCTTGGGTTGTTTGTTTCCAAGAAGCAGAAAGGAAAAGAAAGGAATTGTGGAGAATGAAAACCATAGAGCTGGCAAGATCATCTGGTCCCATGTCCTGTGGGAAAAGGAGCTGGGATGAGGTTGTTCAGCACCTTGAGCAGTCACATCTGAAACCCTCCAGGGCCTCCACCACATCCTGGGGGAGGCTGTCCCAGGGAATGATGGAATTCTCACTGTAAAAAATGTCTTTTTTCCATTGGGATGGACCTTCCCAGTGCACCCTGTCCTCACTGCTCCTTGTCCTCTCCATGGAAAGGAGACCCTCCATCCTTTAAGGACTGGAAAACACAAATGAGGTTCCATCTGAGCCCTCCCTTCTCACAGAATCATGGAATGCAATCCCAGGATGGCTTGGGTTGGAAAGGACCTTAAGGATCATCCCATTCCATGGGCAGGGACATTTTCCCCTATCCCAGGCTGCTCCAAGCCTCATCCAACCAAGTCTTGGAGACTTCCAGGGATCCAGGGGCAGCCACAGCTGCTCTGGGAATTCCAGGGAGAAGGGACTTGAATCCTTCAGCCCTTCCTTCCTTGGACCATCTCCTTTGGATGCTCTCCAGTCTGCCTGGGAATTTCTTGACTTGTGGAGACCAGAACTGGACACAGAATTCCAGGGGCACTGGGAAGAGCAGGATGATCCCACCTCTCCCTCCCAAAGTCCCTGTGGACACAGCCCAGGCCCTGATTTGCCTTCCCTCAGCTCCCTCTCTCAGTTGGGGCTGCTCCCAAACCTCACAGATCCAAGATTTTGGACTCTTGGGATGTCATTCCAGCTGCTGCACTTGGAATTTTGTCTTTGGTACACTGCACACTTGCCTGCCCGCTCCTCCAGCCTCAGCAGGTCCCTGGAATGTTATCCCATTAATTAAGGAATTCTCCATGACACAAAGGGCTTTGGGATATTTGGAATTTCTGCTCTTTTTTAATATCTATTAAAAACTGAACCTCTCCATTAAAAAAAAAAAAAAAAATCCCAAACCCTTCTGTGACTGGGAAAATTACAGCTGAAGGCAACAGCAGGAATGCTGAGCCAGGAGAGGCAAAAATCCATTTAAGTGTCCAGATTGTCCCAATTCCCTTAATCCCAGCAGTCTGATGAAAACACTGAAAAACGTGGACAGAAAAAGAAGAACCAACCACAAACCACCTGTATTTGACTCTTTTTTCATCTTTCCAAACCTTACAAACACCAGGGCATGGAGCAGCGTGGGGAAAATGGAGGAACAACTCCTGAAAACTCTGGAAGAGAATTGGGAGTAAGAAAAGAATCCTGAAAAGTTTGGAAGAAAATTTAAGAGAATTGGGAAGGAAAGACAACCTGGAAATTCTGCAGGAAAGCTGGGAGGTGAGGAATGAAACCTGACAATCCTAGAGGAGATCTGGGAGCTAAGAAAACAAACCTGGGAACTCTGGAAGAGAACTGGGAGTAAGAGAAGAATCCTGAAAAGTTTGGAAGAAAATTTAAGAGAATTGGGAAGGAAAGACAACCTGGAAATTCTGCAGGAAAGCTGGGAGGTGAGGAATGAAACCTGACAAGTCTGGAGGAGAACTGGGAGCTAAGAAAACAAACTTGGGAGCTCGGGAACAAATCAGGTTGGTGGAAATGGAATGAGGGGAGGAAAAATTCCTCTCCCCGTGGTTATGTAAGGGCTGCTGCTGGAGCTCTATAAACAGGACCTTAACAGGTGTCAAACTGGGAGAAAACTCCAACAATCCAGGATTTTTGGGGCTGGCAGTCAGTTTGGGGTTGCTTTAGGCTGGTTTAAGAGGCAAGGCTGAGCTGGGCCAGGTGCAGGGAGGGACAGAATCCATGCAGGATGAGGAGGATGCAATTCCCATCCCAACGCTTCAAATGCAGCAAGGGGAAGAGAACCAGGGCCTGTGTTTCCAAAAAAAAGGCATTTCTAAGGAAGGAGGGAAATGTGGCTGAGCCTTTGCCCAAAAATAGAAGGTGTGGAGCCACTCAGCAAATTCCCAGTGCTGCTGGAAGAGGCTGGAAGGCTGAGCCAGAGCGTGGCATGTGGGAAATGAATTTATAGGGAAAAATATATGGCAGGTTTCAGGGATGGGAACATGGATTGAGGAGCCCTTCCCAGCTGCTGCTGGTGCTGCCACCCCTGAGGGGTGAGGGGCTTCATGTCCCACGTGAGTTGAGGGATGTGAGTGGCAGGAAAGGATTCCTGATCCTGGGATATGCAGCTCAAGGTCACGAGGAGCTACAGGGATAAGGAAAAAAGGGATATTCCCACAGCAGCTGGGAATATCACAGGGCCAGGGGCTGTCCCACATCTCTGCCAGTACTGCAGAAGTTCCCAGTCCTGTGATCCTGGGCTAACCTCAGCCTCCTCCTGGAATATTTGGGGGCTGTTGGGGGTGACAGACATCCAGAAGTTATGGAATAACCCTTCAGCCTTGCTAGGAGAGAGGTGGAGAAAGGAAAGAACCGCTTTTCCCAGGGAACAGGACAAAGCTGATGTCATGTTCCAGGCAGGATCTCCCCTCCCAGGATTGTGGGGATGCCCCAGAACCCCCAATAAGCTGGGATTGCAAAGTGGGGGGGGTCACTGGGCTTGTCCAGGATGACTGAAACAGAGCTGATCCCTGTGGGATACCCCTATCCACGGGGATGAACAGCCCACGGGGGGCATCCAAGCACCTCCCAGCAGCTGGAAAACACTGGCATGGGGGACCCTACACCGGGTTGTAGGAGGGGGTGACCCTAAATCCATTTGTCAAAGGATAACTGCCCCCTCCCCATCCCTGATCCCAGGTTCCATACCCCGGGATGGGAACAGCCCAGCTCCCCCCCAGCCCACACCATTCCCGGGGTTGGGGACAGGGTGACCCCATTATTCCCGGTCTCCTGGGGTACCCCAGCTCCCCCCGGGGATGTCCCAGAGCCAGGGACAGCTGTCCCCTCGGGGCCTCCTTGAGTGTCGCGCTCCCAGTCCCCTGAGGGCCTTGGGGACACGCGTGTCCCGGTTTGGGACACCGGCACCTCGTGGCCGGGGTGACCAGACCTCCCCGGAGCGTGGGGGTGCCCCGACTAAGGACCCCCCAAGGAATGGGGGTGCCCCGCTCCCGAACACCGCGGCGATGGCTGATTCCCGGACTCCTTGAAGCCTTGGGAACGGGTCTGTCCCAGCCCCGTTGCTCCGGGATGGCGGTGCTCGGTCCAGGACGCCTCAGGACCTCGGGGACGGCCGTGTCCCCGTCCCCGACCTCCCGGAGAAGGGAGTGCCCCGACCCCCAACCCCTCGGGACCTTAGAAATCGGCGTGCCCCGATCCCGGTCCCCCTGAGACGGGGATGCTCCGCTCCCAGACCCCTCGGACCCCTCAGGGTCGGGGCTGCCCCGGTCCCGAGCCCCTTCTGGGCCTTGGGGTCGGGGTCATCCCCGGCGCCGGCCGCCACTCACCCGCCGCCCGCGGCCTGCCCGGCAGCTGCACGAAGCGGTTCAGGATCCCTCCCCCGCCGCCATCGCCACCTCCCGCGGCGCCGCCCGCGCCCTCCCCGAGCCCGTCCCGGGCCGCGGCCGCCGCCGACATGGCCCGTCCGCTGCCTGAGGGACGGGGCGCCAACCGCCAATCAGCGCCGAGCTTCTTCGGCCGCAGCCTATCAGCTGCGGGCTTGTTGGCAGGTTGGGGGAGGCTGCGGCGAGAGCGCCGCTGTGGGGAGAGCTGAGCGATCGATCCAGGCTGGAGCAATAGAGCGCCGAGAGCGGGGGGGCGCGGGGGCGTTCGCGGGGACGCTCCCGGGGACATTCGCGGGGACTTTCACGGGGGCGCCGGCGCCCCCCGAGCCCTCCGCGAGCTTCCGGAGGCCGCGCGGGGGTCGCGCGAGGTCATGAGCGACCCCTGCGGCGTGAGCGGAACGATCGTGCGCGGGCGGAACGTTCGTGCGGGCCCGCGTTTCCCGGGCCGTGACGGGAGGGGGAGGGACCAAAATGGCGGCGCCCAGCGCCGGGGGAGCGGTGGCGGCGGCGGCGGCGGGGGGGAACCGAGGGCGGCCGCCCCCCGTCACCCCCCGGCAGATCCGCGACCTCATCGACGGCGGCATCGCCACCGAGGGGCCCGGGCCCGGCGGGTGAGGGGCAGCGGCGGGGGGGACTCGCCTGCACCGGGCTGGCGTCGGGGGGAGGCCCGGCCGTGTGAGGGGAGGGGGAGGGCTGGGGGCTCCTGAGGGGACCGGGGACCCCTCGGTGTTATTTGGGGTCCTGGGGGGGGGAGCTGGAGTCGGCGGGAGCGTGGCTGGAGGGGACTGGGGGGTGCTGGGGGTCGTTACTGGGGAGAGAGAGTGGGGGAACGAGCTGGGAGCGACTGGGGAGCACTGGGAACGGGGGTGCTGGGAGGGGGCTGCGGGGACTGGGAGCACTGGGGACACTCAGGGATACTGGGAACACTGGGGAGACTCAGGGATACTGGGGAGACTCAGGGATACTGGGAGCACTGGGGAGATTTAGGGATACTGGGAGCACTGGGGAGACTTAGGGATACTGGGGAGATTCAGGGATACTGGGAATACTGGGGAGACTCAGGGATACTGGGAATACTGGGGAGAATCAGGGATACTGGGAGCACTGGGGAGACTCAGGGATACTGGGAATATTGAGGGGACTCAGGGCTGCTGGGAATACTGGGAGGACAAGGAGGTAGCAGTGGAAACACATATTGGGACACTGGGAGGGCCCTGGGGGCACTGGGAGAGTACTGAGGATACTGGGAGGGCACTGGGAGGGTACTGGGGGCACTGGAAAGGTACTGAGGATACTGGGAGGGTACTGAGGGCACTGAGAGGGTACTGGGTGCACTGGGAGAGTATTGGGGCACTGGGGGGTACTGGGAGGGTACTGGGGGCACTGGGAAGGTACTGAGGATACTGGGAGGGCACTGGGAGAGTATTGGGGGCACTGGGAGGGCACTGGGGGCACTGGGAGGGTACTGAGGATACTGGGAGGGCACTGGGGGGGCACTGGGGGCACTGGGAGAGTATTGGGGGCACTGGGAGGGCACTGGGGGCACTTGGAGGGCACTGGGGGGGCACTGGGGACACTGGGAGAGTATTGGGGGCACTGAGAGGGCACTGGGGGCACTGGGAGGGCACTGGGGGCACTGGGAGAGTACTGAGGATACTGGGAGGGCACTGGGGGGGCACTGGGGGCACTGGGAGAGTATTGGGGGCACTGAGAGGGCACTGGGGGCACTGGGAGGGCGCTGGGGGCACTGGGAGGGCACTGGGAGGGCGCTGGGGGCACTGGGAGGGCACTGGGGGCACATGGAGGGCACTGGGAGGATACTGGGGGCACTGGGAGGGCACTGGGAGGGCACTGAGAGGATACTGGGGGCACTGGGAGAGCACTGAGGGCACTGGGAGGGCACTGGGAGGGCACTGGGGGCACTGGGAGGGCACTGGGAGGGCACTGAGAGGATACTGGGGGCACTGGGAGGGTACTGGGGGCACTGGGAGAGCACTGAGGGCACTGGGGGCACTGGGGGCACTGGGAGGGCACTGGGAGGGCAGCCCAGGCAAGTGACCCGTGACGTCCCCGTGGCCTGAACTGGCCCCGTCCTGGTCACAGTGATGGTCGCACTGGGAGTCACTGGGAGTTACTGGGAGCACTGGGAGCAGGGGGGGCTGAGCTTTGGGGGTGTCCCTGCCCTGTCCCAGCCATCCCTGAGCTTTGGTCACTGCCCAGGCACTGCGATTTTATTCCTTCATTGATTCATTAGCAGTTAATTAAGAGCTGCCCATGGGGAGCTGTGGAAGATCCTTGTTAGGACAGGCCTGAGGGATGGGGGGGGTTAGGAAGTGCTTTGTTTTAAATCCTAGTCTTAAAATCCAGCTTTTTCCTAAAATCCAGCTTTTTCCTAAAATCCAGCCTTTTCCTAAAATCCAAACTTTTCCTAAAATTCAACCTTTTCCTAAAATCCAGCCATTTCCTGAATTCAGCCTTTTCCTAAAATCCAACCTTTTCCTAAAACCCAACATTTCCCAAATCCAGCCTTATACTAAAATCCAACCTTTTCCCAAAATCCAACCTTTTCCTAAAACACAGCCTTTTCCTAAATCCAGTCTTTTCCCAAATCCAGCCTTTTTCTAAAATTCAACCTTTTCCTGAAATCCAAACTTTCCTAAAATACAGCCTTTTCCTAAAATCCAGACTTTCCTAAAATCCAACCTCTTCCTAAAATCCAAACTTTCCTAAAATCCAACCTTTTCCTAAAACCCAACATTTCCCAAATCCAGCCTTTTCCTGAAATCCAACCTTTTCCTAAAATCCAGCCTTATCCTAAAATCCAACCTTTTCCCAAATCCAGCTTTTTCCTAAATCCAACCTTTTCCTAAAATCCAGCATTTACCAAATTCCAGCCATTTCCTAAATCCAACCTTTTCCTGAATTCAGCCTTTTCCTAAAATC
Source organism: Vidua macroura (assembly GCF_024509145.1). NCBI lineage: Eukaryota > Metazoa > Chordata > Aves > Passeriformes > Viduidae > Vidua > Vidua macroura. The sequence continues at coordinate 72,321,896 of NC_071575.1, forward strand.
CAGCCATTTCCCAAACCCAACCTTTTCCCAAACCCCAACCTTTCCCAAACCCAGTCTTATCCTAAAACCCAACCTTTTCCTAAAATCCATATTTTTCCTAATTCCAACCTTTTCCTAAAACCCAACATTTCCCAAAATCCAGTGTTTTCCTAAATCCAGCCTTATCCTAAAATCCAACCTTTTCCCAAATCCAGCCTTATCCTAAAATCCAACCTTTCCCAAATCCAGTCTTATCCTAAAACCCAACCTTTTCCTAAAATCCAGCTTTTTCCGAAATCCAACCTTTTCCTGAAACCCAACATTTCCCAAATCCAGCCTTATCCTAAAATCCAGCCTTTTCCTGAAATCCAGCCTTATCCTAATATCTAACCTTTCCCAAATCCAACCTTTTCCTAAAATCCAACCTTTTCCTAAAATCCATATTTTTCCTAATTCCAACCTTTTCCTAAAACCCAACATTTCCCAAAATCCAGTGTTTTCCTAAATCCAGCCTTATCCTAAAATCCAACCTTTTCCCAAATCCAGCCTTATCCTAAAATCCAACCTTTCCCAAATCCAGTCTTATCCTAAAACCCAACCTTTTCCTAAAATCCAGCCTTTTCCTAAAATCCAGCTTTATCCTAAAACCCAACATTTCCCAAATCCAACCTTTTCCTAAAATTAAACCTTTTCCTAAAATCCAATCTTTTCCCAAAATCCAGCCATTTCCTAAATCCAACCTTTTCCTAAAACCCAACACTTCCCAAAATCCAGCCTTTCCCCAAACCCCAGTGTTTTCCTGAAATGCAGGAACTTTCCCAGGAGTTTTCCTTGCTGCCTTTTCCTTTCAGGAAGGACACGTCGGACTGCTCGGAGCAAGCCAAGGGACCTTCCCAAATGGAAGCTCTTTCCTTGGAATCTGCCAGCAGGGAAGCCTATTTCAGCAGAGTGCAAACCTTCACCATATCCTTTGGGATGCTGGAAATTCCCACCTTGGAATTGTTGGGAGGAGATCCTCAGGGATCATTGATCCAATTCCTGGCCTTGCACGGCTATCCCAAAATTCCACCCTGTCCCTGAGAGCTGCTCCTGGAGCTTTGGAGATGTGACTGTTCCCTGGGGAATGCTCAGTGCCCCAGCACTCTCTAGGGAAGAGCCTTAAAATCCCATCTTTTCCTAAAATCCCATCTTTTCCTAAAATCCAGCCTCTTCCTCAAACCCAGCCTTTCCCTAAAATCCTGTCTTTTCCTAAAATCCAGCCTTTCCCTAAAATCCAGCCTTTGCCTAAATCAAACCTCTTCCTCAAATCCAGCCTCTTCCTCAAACCCAGCCTTTTCCTAAAATCCAGCCTTTCCCTAAAATCCTGTCTTTTCCTAAAATCCAGCCTTTCCCTAAAATCCTGTCTTTTCCTAAAATCCAGCCTTTCCCTAAAATCCAGCCTTTGCCTAAACCAAACCTTTTCCTAAAATCCTGCCTCTTCCTAAATCCAGCCTTTTCCTAAAATCCAACCTTTTCCCTCAAATCCTGCCTCTTCCTCATATCCAGCCTCTTCTTCAAATCCCAGCTTTTTCTAAAATCCAGCATTTTCCCAAAGTCCTGCTTCTCCTTCAAATCCCACCTTTTCCCTCAAATCCTACCTTTTCCCTAAAATCCAACCTCTTCCTAAAATCCAGCCTTTTCCTAAATGCAACTTCTTCCTGAAAGCTAGCCTTTTCCTGAATTCCAGCCTTTCCCTAAAATCCCGCCTCTTCCTAAATCCAGCCTTTCCCTAAAATCCCACCTCTTCTTCAAATGCAGCCTCTTCCTCAAATCCCACCTCTTCCTAAAATCCAACATTTTCCCAAAATCCTGCCTTTTCCTAAAATCCTGCCTCTCCCTCAAATCCTGCCTTTTCTTATAATCCAAGCTTTTCCTAAATCCAACCTCTTCCTAAATCCAACCTCTTCCTAAAATCCAACTTTTTCCTAAATCCAACCTTTTCCTAAAATCCAACCTCTTCCTAAAGTCCTACCTTTTCCTGAAATCCCGCTTTTCCTCAAATCCCGCCTTTTCCTATAATCCAAGCTTTTCCTAAATCCAACCTCTTCCTAAAATCCAACCTTTTCCTAAATCCAACTTTTTCCTAGAATCCAACCTCTTCCTAAAATCCAACTTTTTCCTAAATCCATCCTCTTCCTAAAATCCAACTTTTTCCTAAATCCAACCTTTTCCTAAAATCCAACCTCCTCCTAAAATCCAACCTCTTCCTAAAATCCAACTTTTTCCTAAATCCAACCTCTTCCTAAAATCCAACCTCTTCCTAAAATCCAACTTTTTCCTAAATCCAACCTCTTCCTAAAATCCAACCTCTTCCTAAAATCCAACTATTTCCTAAATCCAACTTTTTCCTAAATCCAACCTTTTCCTAAAATCCAACTTTTTCCTAAATCCAACCTCTTCCTAAAATCCAACCTTTTCCTAAAATCCAACTTTTTCCTCAATCCAGCCTCTTTCTAAACCCAGCCTTTTCCTAAAATCCCGCCTCTCCTAAACTCCCCCGAGCACGCTCCCGCCACTCCCTGCGTTCCTGCCCTGCTCCCGCTCCCTCTGCTTGCCCTCCCGAGCACGCTGCAGCCCGCTCCCAGCTCTCCCTCTCTCGGAAGGATTCCCCAGCCCATGAAAAACTGGGAATTCTGGCCGGGAATTCTGGGTGCTGTCTCCTTTCCCCATCCCATAAAAAGCCAGGAATTCTGGCTGTTGTCTCCTTTCCCCATCCCATAAAAAGCCCGGGAATTCTGGCTGTTGTCTCCTTTCCCCATCCCATAAAAAGCCCGGGAATTCTGGCTGTTGTCTCCTTTCCCCATCCCATAAAAAGCCCGGGAATTCTGGCTGTTGTCTCCTTTCCCCATCCCATAAAAAGCCCGGGAATTCTGGCTGTTGTCTCCTTTCCCCATCCCATAAAAAGCCGGGAATTCTGGGTGCTGTCTCCTTTCCCCATCCCATAAAAAGCCGGGAATTCTGGGTGCTGTCTCCTTTCACCATCCCATGAAAAGCCGGGAATTCTGGCCGGGAATTCTGGCTGTTGTCTCCTTTCCCCATCCCATAAAAAGCTGGGAATTCTGGCTGTTGTCTCCTTTCCCCATCCCATAAAAAGCCCGGGAATTCTGGCTGTTGTCTCCTTTCCCCATCCCATAAAAAGCTGGGAATTCTGGCTGGGAATTCTGGCCATTGTCTCCTTTCCCCAGTCCATGAAAAGCTGGGAATTCTGGGCACTCTCTCCTTTCCCCATCCCATAAAAAGCCCGGGAATTCTGGGTGCTGTCTCCTTTCCCCAGCCCATAAAAAACCCAGGAATTCTGGCTGTTGTCTCCTTTCCCCATCCCATAAAAAGCCGGGAATTCTGGGTGCTGTCTCCTTTCCCCAGCCCATAAAAAACCCAGGAATTCTGGCTGTTGTCTCCTTTCCCCATCCCATAAAAAGCCGGGAATTTTGTCTGGGAATTCTGGCTGTTGTCTCCTTTCCCCATCCCATAAAAAGCCGGGAATTCTGGCTGTTGTCTCCTTTCCCCATCCCATAAAAAGCCCAGGAATTCTGGCTGTTGTCTCCTTTCCCCACCCCATAAAAAGCTGGGAATTCTGGCCGGGAATTCTGGCCATTGTCTCCTTTCCCCAGTCCATGAAAAGCTGGGAATTCTGGGCACTCTCTCCTTTCCCCATCCCATAAAAAGCTGGGAATTCTGGCCGGGAATTCTGGCTGTTGTCTCCTTTCCCCATCCCATAAAAAGCCGGGAATTCTGGCCGTTGTCTCCTTTCCCCATCCCATAAAAAGCCGGGAATTCTGGGTGCTGTCTCCTTTCCCCATCCCATAAAAAGCCGGGAATTCTGGCTGTTGTCTCCTTTCCCCATCCCATAAAAAGCCGGGAATTCTGGCTGTTGTCTCCTTTCCCCAGCCCATAAAAAGCCGGGAACTCTGGCTGTTGTCTCCTTTCCCCATCCCATAAAAAGCTGGGAATTCTGGCTGTTGTCTCCTTTCCCCATCCCATAAAAAGCTGGGAATTCTGGCTGTTGTCTCCTTTCCCCACCCCATAAAAAGCTGGGAATTCTGGCCGGGAATTCTGGCCATTGTCTCCTTTCCCCAGTCCATGAAAAGCTGGGAATTCTGGGCACTCTCTCCTTTCCCCATCCCATAAAAAGCTGGGAATTCTGGCCGGGAATTCTGGCTGTTGTCTCCTTTCCCCATCCCATAGAAAGCCGGGAATTCTGGCTGTTGTCTCCTTTCCCCATCCCATAGGAAGCCGGGAATTCTGGCCGTTGTCTCCTTTCCCCATCCCATAGAAAGCCGGGAATTCTGGCTGTTGTCTCCTTTCCCCATCCCATAGAAAGCCGGGAATTCTGGCTGTTGTCTCCTTTCCCCAGCCCATAAAAAACCCAGGAATTCTGGGTGCTGTCTCCTTTCCCCATCCCATAGAAAGCCGGGAATTCTGGCCGTTGTGTCCTTGACGGGCTCACCCGCTGAAGTGGGCGGGCAAGCCGCACGCGCTGTCCCCGCTGGTGTGCGCCAGGTTCGGCTGGCTCAACGTGGAGTGTGACCTGCTCAGGTGCTCCAGCTGCCAGGCCTACCTGTGCGTGAGCCTGCAGCTCGCCTTCGACCTCAGCAACTGTGAGCAGCTCGGGATTTCGGGATCTTTTTTGGGATTTCGGGATGCAGCGGCTTCCAGGGGCGCCGGAGTTTGGGGTGTCTGGGAAAGCAGCTCAAGGGAAATGAGTGGTGTTTAGCTGGGGGTGGGGTGGGATAATCGATCCTGGTTTGTGTCAGGGAATTCCAGCTGGGAGAGGTCGTGGAATTGTCAGGAGTTTGGGTTGGGAGGGATCTTAAAGCTTGTCCTGTTCTGTCCCGAGTGTCCAGGGAATGGTGGTTCTAAGGAGTGATGGTTTCAGGGAATGCTGGTTCCAAGGAATGGTGGTCTCAGGGAATGATGATTCCAAGGAATGGTGGTCTCAGGGAATGATGGTCTCAGAGAATGATGATTCCAAGGAATGGGGGTCTCAGGGAATGATGATTCCAAGGAATTATGGTTTCAGGGAATGATGGTTCCAAGGAATGGTGGTCTCAGGGAATGATGATTCCAAGGAATTATGGTTTCAGGGAATGATGGTTCCAATGAATTATGGTTTCAGGGAATGATGATTCCAAGGAATGGGGGTCTCAGGGAATGCTGGTTCCAAGGAATGGGGGTCTCAGGGAATGATGGTTCCAAGGAATTATGGTCTCAGGGAATGATGATTCCAAGGAATGGGGGTCTCAGGGAATGATGGTTCCAAGGAATCATGGTTTCAGGGAATGCTGGTTCCGAGGAATGATGATCTCAGGGAATGATGGTCCCGAGGAATTACATTTTCAGGGAATGATGGTCCCAAGGAATGATGGTCCCAAGGAATGATAATTCCAAGGAATGATAATTCCAAGGAATGATGGTCCCAAGGAATGATGGTCCCAAGGAATGATGGTTCCAAGGAATGATAATTCCAAGGAATGATAATTCCAAGGAATGATGGTCCCAAGGAATGATGGTCCCAAGGAATGATGGTTCCAAGGAATGATAATTCCAAGGAATGATGGTCCCAAGGAATGATAATTCCAAGGAATGATAATTCCAAGGAATGATGGTCCCAAGGAATGATGGTCCCAAGGAATGATGGTTCCAAGGAATGCTGGTCCTAAAGAATGATGGTTCTAAGGAATTATGTTTTCAGGGAATGATGGCGCCAGGAGTGATGGTTCCAGGGAATGATGATCCCAGGGAGTGATGGCCCCAGGAAATGATGGAATTCTCACTGTAAAAAATGTCTTCTTTCCATTGGGATGGACCTTCCCAGCACACTCTGTCCCCACTGCTCTTTTGTCCTCCCCATGGAAAGGAGACCCTCCATCCTTTTTGCACCCATTCTTTAAGGACTGGAAAACCCCAGAGAGGTTCCAAACCTCAAATCAGACCAAAGGGAATTATCCAAAAACGTCTGAAACACTTCCAGGCTTGGGGCACTGATCACCTCTTGGAATATTCCAGACTTGGATCATCTTGCTAGAGAAACAGTTCCTAATGTTGAGCCTGAGCCTCCCCTGGTGCAGATTTGAGCCATTCCCATGCTGGAATTCCATGCCAGTCTTGCCACAGGATTCCAGGGAGAAGAGTTCAGCACTTCCCTCCTCCAGAAGTTGCAGAGTTCACCCCTCATCCTCCTTTTCTCCAAAAAATCCCAAGGCTCTCAGCCTCCTTCCAGGTTTTCCAGCCATTTCTCCAGCCTCATTGCCCTCTGGATGCATTTAAGGATCTGAAAATCCTTAAAAAAAAAATCTCTTTTCTTTCCCAATTCCTGGATCTGCTTTCCTGATCCTCCACTGAATTTTTCCAGTGTGGAAAAATTGCTTGGTGGTTGCTGCTCACCAAGGCCATTCAGGCAGAAATTACGTTGTGAGATTTAATTATTCCTTATTTAACTCCTTATTGTCCCACAAGGAAGTGTCATCCCCACTTCTCAATTTTCCTGGCTTCAATTCCCCTGGAAGTGGACACAGGGAGCACATTCCTGCTGCCTGCCAAGTGCTGCCATGTGGGAATACTGAGCCTTCCCTTTTGGGTCACTCAGTATCAACATTCCCTATTTATTCACATTATCTCTGTTAAATAAACCTTGGCCTAAATTATTCCACTGGAAATCATGGGGTTAGAAAAATCTAAAATAATCAAAGATGGGAAAAAAGGCATCGAAAAACAAATTGAAAAAGAAATTATTTGATTCTGAAAACGTAAGTGAAATTAAATGTCAGATCTTTTTTTTTTTTTTTTTTTTTTTTGGTTTTGGGGAAGTTTGATTTCCAGACATGGCTGGGATTTGGCTCCTACAGCTGGGGTGGAGGGATCAGCTCAGCCAGGGATTGGCAGCATCCCAGGAGGAAAAACTGGCAGGATCCAGCAGGTTTTGTGCCCGTGGTTGGCTTGGGCTGTTTTTCCACAGGCTCCCCTGTGCCTGGGAATGGGAATGGGAGGGATTTTGGCTGTGGGCAGGTGGAGCTGCTGAGGTGACATTTGCTGCTCTGGGGCTGCCTGAGGGAGCCTGGAATTCCTCTTGGTGGGAAAAGGGGGGAGAAATCTGATGTTGAAATCCTGGATGTGCTGAAAAGCACGGGAAGTTTAAAATTCTCAGCATCCAGGATTCCAACAGTCTGAGGTGAAGCTTCAGGCTGTGCAGCCTCCAGCCTCAGGCAGCATCCTGGGAAATCCTGGGAAAGCATCCCAGGGAAACTCTGCCACCCTGGTGGCTTCCTCTCCTGGCTTGGTTTTCCTGGCCATTCCCTGAGTTTTTCCCTGCAGACAAGGAGCGCTGTGAGGAGCTCAGGAAGGCCCTGAGCACTGCCCACGAGAAGTTCTGCTTCTGGCCAGACAGCCCCTGCCCAGGTGGGTGCCTCAGATTCCTGCATTATTCCCATTTTTTCCCCCCCTTTCCATTGTTATTCCTGTCATCACACTCTCCTTCTCCCTGTGGGAATGGTGGAATACAACAGGAAAGCAACACCCCTGAGCAGCCTCAGCAAATAAAAGCCCCAGGGCTGTATCCAGCTTTTCCTGACCTTTGGGTGCCTCTGGAGCAGTTAAAATGGTTTTGGGGTGTACCTGAGAGGGGACAGGGGAGATTGGGTGTCATGGAATGCTCAGAGAGGGACAGATCCTGTCTTGGGAGCTGTGCTGCTTGGGAATGCTGTGAAGAGAAAAGGCTGTGCTGAGCTTTTCCTTTAAAAGCCAGAAAAACAATCATGGAATTGTTGGGGTTGGAAGGGACCTTAAAGCCCACCCAGTGCCACCCCTGCCATGGCAGGGACACCTTCCACCATCCCAGGCTGCTCCAAGCCCCATCCAGCCTGGCCTTGGACATTCCAGGGATCCAGGGGCAGCCCCAGCTGCTCTGGCAATTCCAGCCCAGCCAGGAATTCCCAATTCCCAATGTCCCACCTAAACTTTTCCTCCTTCAGCTTAAGGTCATTCCCTCTTACCCTGTCACTGCATTTACGTGGAGACCCTGGCTGGGCTCGTGTCCTCCCCTTCCCTGTGGGATAAGGAGGGGTTGGGAATGCTGAGCACAGCTTCTGCTCTCCCCAGATCGCTTTGCCAAGCTGCTGGTGGACGAGCCCAGAGTCCTCCTCCAGGACTTCCTGGATCGCTTCCAGAGCCTGTGTCAGCTGGAGCTGCAGCTGCCCTCCCTCAAACCAGAAGACCTGAAAAACATGGTGAGTTCCCTCCTGCTCCCAAAATCTGCAGCATTCCAGGCTCCAGGGACGAGCCTGGGCCCACCCAAAATCAGGAATTTCAGCCTGTGTGTGTGTGAGGGATCTGCTCCCACCTTGTTTTTTCCCTTGGACGTTCCCCGTGTGGAGGTTCCACCATGGAAACGTGTGAAGAGGAGTTTGGAACGGCTCATCAGCTGGGAAGTGTGTCTGGTTCCCACTCTGGACCTTTCCCAGTGTCCAGGCTGCTCTGTGGTGCCTAGGAGAGGGAATTTGGGATCCCACAGACTCCTTTGGGAGCTCTCCCTGGCAGCTCCAAGCGCTCCATGAGAAGGGGCAGCCCACGGATTCCTCCTTTAGCTGGGATGTCTGGAGACAGGAATCTGGGATGCCAGGGGATGCCACCCTGAACCTGAGGTGTGGGCAGAGACCTGGGAAGGTGAAGGAGCTCGAGGAGGCTCCACAAGCAGGAGGGAAAAGCAGGAAAAGGCAGGAACAAGTGTGGAATTGTCACCCTGCAGGAACCTGTCCTGGCCCTGCTCCGCCGCAGCCAAGTCTGGCTCATTGGACACTCCTTTGCCAGGGAGCAGATGGCTCTGGGCAGGCAGGAGCTGTGTGGGATCCAGGGAATCTTCATCCATTCAGCACAGCCACAGGGGTGTTTTGGGGCTGGCTGAGCTCGGAAAGCACCGGGAGACTCCCAAAGCCACGGCAGGAACGGGACCTGCTCCACTGCTCGGGGGAGCAGATGGTGCCTGGGCAGATCTCATGGAGTGGGGAGCCAGAGGCAAGGAGGATCACTCTGAGTGGCTTTTCCCTGTTAACCAGAGCTGGGGGTGATGCACGATGCAATTCCAGGGGGTGGAAAAAGGGATTTTTCTCCATGCGGGACAGGATTTGGGAGTAAAGCCCAGTGCATTTGATCCCTGTGCTCTGCAGTCCCTGACAGAGGAAAGGATCACTCGGCTCCTCCAGCTCATCGGGGAGGAGCTGGAGCACAAAGGAGCAGAGGGAGAGAAGCCTCCTGGGAAGTTTTCCACGGAAATCCTGCAGGTGCACGTTCCTGCCTGCATCCTGGCGCTGTGTGGCTGGACCTGCAGGTGGGCAGGGCTGCAGGGATGGGCCTGGAATGTCCCTCACGCTCTGGGCTTGCCATCAAAGCTCTTGGAGGCTGGAGGGATGTGGAATGTTCAGTATCCCTTTTTTCACCATTTTTCTATTTTCCCTCTTTCTCACCATGCTTCTGCCTCACTGATTTTATTTTCCCAGTTTCTCTGTTTTTCACTACTCCCCTGCTTCCTTTGTTGTCAGTGTTTTCCAATTTTCCCTCTTTCACTAGGATCCTGCTTCCTTTTTTTAACTATTTTCCCACTTTTCCACTACATTCCTGCTTCCCTTATTTTACCACCTTTTCCCCTCTTTTTCACTAGGATCCCGCTTCCTTTTTAAAACTATTTTCACATTTTCCTCTACATTCCTGCTTTCCTTATTTTACCTCTTTTTCACTAGGATCCTGCTTCCTTTTTTTAACTATCTTCCCACTTTTCCACTACATTCCTGCTTCCCTTATTTTACCACCTTTTCCCCACTTTTTCACTAGGATCCTGCTTCCTTTTTTTAACTATTTTCACATTTTCCTCTACATTCCTGCTTCCCTTATTTTACCACATTTTTTCCCTCTTTTCCCCTCCTCTGTTCCTGCTTCCTGGCAAGGCTAAACACAACTTCAAAGTTTAAATCAACGTCATAGATGGGATTTAATGGACTTATTTCCCTGACTTTTCCAAGCCCAGGCTTATCCCTGACCACCTCTCCTGACTTTCCCCAACCCTGGAAGTGTCCAAGGCTGGGTTGGATGGGGCTTGGAGCAAGCTGGGATAGTGGGAAGTGTCCCTGCCCATGAGGGGTTGGAATGAGATGATCTTTAAGATCTGTTTGAACCCATCCTGTGATCCCATGAGGACTCCATGGGGATTCCATGAGGATTCAATGAGGGTCCTATGGGGATTCCATGGGGATTCCATGAGAATCCCATGGGGATTCCATGAGGATTCAATGGGGATCCTATGGGGATTCCATGAGGATTCCATGAGGATCCCATGGGCATTCCATGGGGATCCCATGAGGATTCCATGGGCATTCCATGGGGATCCCATGAGGATTCCATGGGGATTCCATGAGGATCCCATGGGGATCCCATGGGCATTCCATGGGAATTCCATGAGGACTCAGTGAGGATCCCATGGGGATCCCATGGGCATTCCATGAGGATTCTATGAGGATCCTATGGGGATTCATTGAGGATTCAGTGAGGATCCCATGGGCATTCCATGAAGATCCCATGGGGATTCCATGGGAATTCCATGAGGATTCACTGAAGATCCCATGGGGATCCCATGAGGATGCCATGAGGATCCTATGGAGATCCCATGGGCATTCCATGAGGATCCCATGGGGATCCCATGAGGATCCCATGGGCATTCCATGGGGATCCCATGACTTGGCTCTGTCCCTGCAGCGCTGCCTCGGGCTCCATGAACCTCTCGGTGATCACCTGCTCCCGCTGCATGAGGAAGGTGGGGCTGTGGGGCTTCCACCAGCTGGAATCGGCTGCCGAGCCGGATTCCTGCGGCTCCAGCAGCACCGCCCCGGCTGCTCCCGAGCGCTTCCCGCCCGTTCCCACATCCCCACGCAGGATGCTGACGCGGAGCCAGGATCCAGCATCCGAGCAGGTACGTCCCGCAGCTGGGCAGGGCAGGGACACTTGGCCAGCTCCAGCTGTTCCAAGTCCCTCGTCCACATCCAATGGACGCATCTGTGGGGCGGGAAGGGCTCCTGTGGGATGGCTGAGGGGGGTTGGAGCCAGCAGAGGAGCTCCGTTAATCCCGTTTTTCCCCCCAGCAGCACGAGAAGAGCCCATCCCCAGTTGTGTCCCGCCCACGGGGTTGGGATTCTCCCAACTCCATGGACAGGGGCGAGTTGGATGTGACCAGCCCCGCTCTGAGGAGCCGCCCCGTGACCCGGAGCATGGGACAGGGGGACAACATGGAAGTGCCATCCAGTCCTGTCCGCAGGGCCAAGCGGGCACGGCTCTGCTCCTCCAGCAGCTCGGTGAGTGATCCGGGCGGGCTGGTCCTCATCCAGGGATTTGGTGTTGTAATTTGGGCACAAAGAGGGCTTCTTGGAGTCTCTAAACCACCCCATTGTTGTGTCCCTTCTCTGTCACCTCCTCGCTTCCCAGGACACTTCCTTGAGGAGCTTCTTTCACCCCAGCTCGCAGCACCGTGATTGGTGTCCCTGGGTCAGCACTGGGGAGGGAGAGGAATCCCTGGAAGATGCTGCATCCCAGACAGAGAAGGAGCCTGGGAAGGCTGAGCCAGGCTGGGAAGTGGTGCTGAAGAGGCTCCTTGGCATCCAAAAATGTGACACAGTGTCCGAAACGGAGCCAGTGGTGAGCCTGGGGCATCCCAACTTCTCTAGGCAGCAAAAATTTGGGATGGATGGGCTTTGTTTGGGATCAATCCCAGCCAGAGCTGCTGGCATTCCCACAGCCAGGCTCCATCCAAGGCTGGGCTGTGCTGGAGCTGCTCGAGGGCTGCTATAAATAACAGTGCTGCTCAAGATCTGGTTTCATTCCGTGTGCCCAGAGCTCCTCTCTGCAGCCATCCCAATTCCTGGCTCCAGGCTCTTGGGTTGCCAGGTTTGCTGAGGCCACAGCTCCCTCCCCGTGTGGCTGTGGAGCAGCTGCTGCCTCCCTGGATCTCATTATCCACTTGGATTCCTCCTGCCAGCTCCTTCCTGCTTCGCTTGGAGCTCAGGGGAGCGGTGGAGCATTCCCCCTTCAGGATTTGTCCTGGGGGTTTCGTGTGATTTGTGTCCCCAAAAGGTCCCTTCTAGTGGAAGATGTCCCTGCCCACAGCAGGGGGTTGGAACTGGGTGATCTTTAAGGTCCCTTCCAACCCAAACCATTCCATGATTCCGTGATTCTGCCATGTGCCAGGAAAGCTCCAGATGGTCCAGTGGGACCAGTCACAAGTCAGAGGCACCAGACCCAACTGGAGCAGGGGATGGTTGGAGCCCCTTCCTGCTTTTTGGGATCCCTTCCTGCTTTTTGGGGTCCGTTCCTGCTGTTTGGAGCCCCTTCCTGCTTTTTGGAGCCCCTTCCTGCCTTTTGGAGCCCCTTCCTGCCTTTTGGGATCCCTTCCTGCTTTTTGGAGCCCCTTCCTGCTTTTTGGGGTCCGTTCCTGCTTTTTGGAGCCCCTTCCTGCCTTTTGGAGCCCCTTCCTGCCTTTTGGGATCCCTTCCTGCTTTTTGGAGCCCCTTCCTGCTTTTTGGGGTCCGTTCCTGCTGTTTGGAGCCCCTTCCTGCTTTTTGGAGCCCCTTCCTGCCTTTTGGGATCCCTTCCTGCCTTTTGGGATCCCTTCCTGCCTTTTGGGATCCCTTCCTGCTATTTGGAGCCCCTTCCTGCCTTTTGGGATCCCTTCCTGCTTTTTGAGGTCCCTTCCTGCTTTTTGGGATACTTTCCTGCCTTTTGGGATCCCTTCCTGCTTTTTGAGGTCCCTTCCTGCTTTTTGGGGTCCCTTCCTGCTTCTTGCTTGTAGTCTCCTTGTTCTCCCCTCCAGCTGGCCAATTGGGATCATGAAAATGAGGAACACACTGCTGTCCTGGCAGCCAGCTGGGATATTTTGGATTTGCTGCAGTTCCTCCTCGTGCCCTTTGCCAGCGGCGGTTGCAGGTCCCGCTCCAGTGCCTTGACAAAGCTGTTGCTTTGTTCCCGTCTTTTCCAGAGCCTCTCGGAGAAGTCCTGCAAGGTGTTCCGCATTTTCCGGCAGTGGGAGAGCACGAGCTCCTCCTGAGCAGCACGGGGGCACGCTGAGAGATCCAAACCTCTGCGTGGTTCCTGCGGCGGCTCCGTGCCCCCGGGGAAGGGGACCCGAGGAAGCTCCGTGCCAAACGGAGCCCCGGCCACGCTGGGATCCCCCTTCCCCGACTGCCCTGCCTTCACAAACTGCTGCTGTGTCCCTCCCTCCGAGGGCTGGACAGCCCTGCCCGCAGCTGGCATGTGCTGGGGGGTGACAAGGGGACGCCGTCACCTCCCCAAGGTGGCCGTGGCGCCGGCAGCGCACGGAAGCGACGCCAGGTGGGAATAAACATTTCATTTTTGTTGGTTTTTTTTTTTTTTTTTTTTTTGCTTTTGCTTTTCCCCGGGGTAGGAGGAGCTCTGAACCTGGTGTGGCTCCTGTATCCCTCAGGATTCTTGTCCTTATGGGATCAATGTCCTGCTGCCTCCCTGTTTCCCACTCCACAAAAATGCCCGTTGTGGGCGTTTTTCCGTTGCCTCAATCCCTGTCCCTCTACTGATGGCCATTTTGGGGTGATGAATCCCTCTGGCTGGAAGGTGGGGTTCCCAAAACCTGGGAAGAGGTGAGTTTCCATGCCTTGGGCTGCTGGGAAGGGAATGGTGTCATCCCCATCCTTGAGGATATTGGGGAAAGGGCTTTGGGAAGGGCTGGGATTCCACAGACAACCTGGCACAGTTGGATCTCCTCCCTCCAGGTGTGTGGATGTGGGTGGAGGCACAGGGATATGTCATTCCTCTTTTTTTTTTTTTTTGTTTTTTTTTGGAAAGGATCTCCTGCCTCCATTTCCCCAGCCCCATCTCCGAGGTTTCATCTGTCTCATGCCCTTGGGATGGATTTTGGGATTCTGGCTGCCCTGTGCCTGGGAATGCAGTGTCTGCCTTGCTCAGGGCTGATCCTAGCTCTCCCTGAACCCCAAAATTTGGGGATGCACCTGGCCAGCTGGGGGCTTCTCCTGGGATCCACCGTTTTGGGATCTTGCCCTCTTGGGCAGGAATCCCACGGGAAGCAGCAGGGCCTGAATTTGGGTGGATTCCCTTCCTTTCCTGAATTACAGGGCCCTAACGAGGGGCTGCTGCACCCCATGGCCCTGCTGGGCTGGGAGTTGGGGTGGGAATGGGGATACCCCCAATCCAGAGGGACGAGGATGGGCAGGGAAGAGCCCCTTTTCCAGCTGCCTGCACCTACAGATCCCCCATCCCCAAGAGCCCCCCGTGCTTTCCCCATTGCTTACATCTCCCTGGAACTCTGGTTTCCCCATTTCCAGTGGTTTCCAGCAGTTCCCTTTGGCTCCCTCTATTCCCTACATTCCCTATCCATGGATTCTCCTGGCTCTCCCCCGCCCATCTCTGATCAGGGGAAATCATGGTTTCCCCGAATCATGGTTTGCACCCAATCCAGGGAGGATGATATTCCCATCCCGGGGTGGGAAAGCCCAGCCACGACCCCTCTGTCCCAATTTCCAGACCGAGGAGCGCTCAGAGGATCCCCAAAATCCCCTCTGCACCCACATTCCAAGCTTTGGGTGCTGTAAGAGTGGCATTGAGGTATTCCAAAAAAGGATCAGGGTGCTGTTGTAGTCCCTGGTATCCTGGAATAATCCCTGGTGTTTCACAGATGGAATAGAAGCATTGCAAGAAATTATGGTAAAATCCTTGTTTTTCCCTGTCCAGTTCTCCCAGTCACTTGGAACCAGTCAGGGAATATTGTGGCCTGGGAAATACAGGATCCTCTATCCCAAGTTTTCCAGCTGCTCTGCTCAAATAGAACCCCGTTCCCCTGCCAGATCCCCCCCCTGAATTGCGGGGTGTGGATTTGAGTCCCCTCAGGTTGGTGTCACCTCCTGCCCCTGCCAAACTCGGGGCATTAAATGGAGGAGCTTTTTGGGATTCTTTGGCTGTGTGTCCTCCCCACAGGGGGAGGAAGCACGGGGGCAGATTTATGGGATGATGCCGGGGTCAGGAATGTGGGGCGTGGAGGTTCCACACCGCAATCCCATCGGTTTGGGAGACACCCGTTGGTGCCGTCATCATCCGGGCGGGTAAACTGAGGCACCGGGAAATGCTTCGCCGGTGTCACAGCGGAAATCCGGAATGGTGACTCCTGCTGCGGGGCCTGGCCAGCCGCCACGTTCCCGCTTGGATCGAACGGGATTGCCGTGGGCAAACTCCATATTCCGTGGGGTGGTTCCCGGATCCCCGTGGGGATGGGAAAGAGGGGAATAAGGGGGCACCAGAATCCGTGGGGAACGAGGGGGATACTGGGAATAGGGGGAGCCGTGGGGAATTGTGGAAAAACAGTGGAAATGGGGGAGCCGTGGGGAATTGCAAGGCCCTGACAATAGGCGCGCCCCATAGTTTATGAGGTGGTGGGAACGGGCAAAATGAAAATGGGGGAATAAGAGGAGTGCTAGAATCCACGGGGAAGGGGGGAGACCCAGGGAATGCGGGGAGCCGTGGGGAATTGCGGGAAGCGTCGGAAAGGGAGGAACTGGAGCTTGCGGCCCCAGCGGGGCCTCGAACCCGCGGCCCAGCCACCATTCCCCCTTCCCCCCCTCAGAACTACAACTCCCGGCGTGCCTCGGGGCCGGCGGAGCGTTGAGGGCGCGGCCAATGGTAGCGCCGCGGGGCGGTGACGTCACCGCGGGTGACGTCAGGGGTCCAGAGAGAGGCTGGGGCAGAGGCGGCCGGAGCGGCTGAGGGAGCGCGAGCGGCGCGCGGGGGGGGGGCCCTGTCGGCGACAGCGGCGACAGGAGCGGCGACAGCGACAGCGGCGGGTCCCAGCGCCTCGCGAGCCGGCGCTTCCCCGCTCCCCTCGGCGCCGGGCGGCCCCGGCCCGCGGCGGCGGCGCTGACAGCCCGCCCGGAGCCCCGGGGGCGGCCGCGGCCACCATGTCGTCCCCCAGCCCGGGCAAGAGGCGGATGGACACCGACGTGGTCAAGCTGTATCCTTGCCGTGCCCCCCCCACAACTCCGGGCCCACGGGGGAGGAGGATTCCCCCCCCATCACCACCACCACCATCGAGGCCGGGCCTGCAGAGGGGTGGGAGGGCGGGGGGCAGCGGGGACCCCCGCGGGGGTCGCCCCCCAAACCCCCCCAGTCGCAGCCCCGCGGCCTCTCCCCGGAGCCGGGGGTCGGATCTGCCTTCCCCCCCCCTCAGCCGGGGAGGCCTAACCGCCCCCTTCGGCCGTGTTTTGGGGGGTTTTTCACCCCCCTCTGTGGCTTGACAGGCGGCCCTGGGGGTGTCTGCAGCCTCCCCTCGGTGGTGCCCCCCCAGTCCGGGTGCCCCGCACCCCCCCTTGCCTGCCCTGGGGAGGGCGAGGAAGGGAGAGCAGTTCCAGCAGCCAGAGCCCAAAGAAAGGCTTTTGTGGGGTTTATTACTATTATTATTTATTCCCCCATTGCACCCCGCTGTCCGTGAAGCTTCTGGTGCTGGCTTAAGGGTTTAATTTTTTGGGGAGGACGGGGTGGGGGGTCCCTCGGGGTCTGGCTCAGCAGACCCAGGGGTGGGTGAAGGGCATCAGGGCCCGAGCCCATCTCCCAAGAGGTTTATGTAACCCTCCAGGTTTGGTTAGGCTTTATTACTTCTTATTTTTCCCCTTCTTCCTACATAGATCTGTTTATATTTTTTTCCTCCTTGTTTTTATTCCTGGCCCTTTACGGGGCGGTGAATCCCTTTTTTTCTCTCTGTCTGGAGAGTGGGTGGCGTTGAAAAATACCATTGGGAATTCGGTTCTGGGATTGTTTTATTAATAGTTTTTGTTTACAAGGTGGCGGTGTGAGCATGGAAAGGGTGGCAGTGACAAGAGTGGATGAAATGTTTTCTCGGATCTGTCTCCTGAACGTGCCCGACCTCCCTCAGCAGCACTCGGGGCTGGCGGCTCTGCCGTGCTGCTCTCGAGGGGGTCGAGAAACGGGTCTTGATTTAGTTCCCAGAGAGAGATAAACAAACTTATCTGGATTTGGTGGTGTTTTTTTGGAAGGGGGGGGGGGGGGGAGAGGGAGGAGCAGCAGCAGCGCTCCTGTTTGTGGCTTATCGAAGGAAACTTGTCTGACGTTCGCGCAGCGCCTTTCTCCCCACAAAGCTGCTCTCGGTGTATTTTTCGCCCTGTTTTTAAGCAAATAGGAAATGAGTCCTGATGGTGCTCGAATCGGAGCTATTTTTATCCGGGGGTTTAAAGTTACACACATGTCAGACTCCGCCAATTGCGATCGATGCTTAATCGCACCGGGAGGAGGGTCGGGAATTCCAGCTGTTTACTGAGGGGGGAAAACCTTTCTTAGGGATACCCTGGAAAGAGCTCTGGGCCAGAGCGGGGCCGAGGCCCAACCTGATCGGCTGCTGCTCTGTTTCCCTTTCCCCTCCCCCTCTCTTTTCCTTTTTTTTTTTCCCCCCCCCCCTCCCCTTTTTGTTCGGTTCCTTGCCGGCTTCTCCAGCGATCGCAGCATTTTGGAGGACAAAGAGCAGGATTTCCCTGCGAAACGGCTTTGCTGTGTGTTTCTAGGAGCTGGGTAGGTAGAAAGCCCCGAATATCTGGGATTCCTCTCGGTGCTGGGCAGTTTCTGCTCTGCTCTTTCTGCCCCCCCCGACAAAAGGAACCCTAATGGCTTTTCCAAAAGCAAAGCTCTTGTCGGCTCTGCTTGCCTTGTTTTCCAAGGGGTGAGGGTTAGAGCAGTCGGTCTCCTGCGGACAACAAACTTAGGAAGTTGGATGTGTCAGATGACTCCTCACCACTCCTCCCTCCCTCTCTCCCTCCCTCCCCAGCCTTTTTTTGTTTGTCTGCCTGACTTGCCCGGGGTGAGCAGCTCACTAGGCCCCGGCTCCCGAGATGCTTCCCTGGGGAATCTTCCCCCTCTGGAAGCTGATCAGAAATCAGGGTCTCCTTTGAGACACGACAGCGAGGAGGGTCTCGGTGGTGGCCAGAGAAGGGACTCGTCTGAAGGAATGTGCTTGAGGGCATCTCCTCCTGGGGCTTTCAGGGTTTTGTTGCTGTGGAGGGTTTTTGTTTGGGGTTTTTTACCCCCCCCCCCCTTTTTTTTGCTGCCATTTTCATTACAGTTTCCCTTTTCATCCCCTTTCCACGTCTCCAACGGAGAATAATAGTATGGATTTATGGCCTGCCAAGGGCTACCTTTCCCAGTAGGGAGGGGGCACCGAGCAGGGTGAATAACACTCCTGCCTTCTCCTGCTCTGACAGGTTTAGGAGCCGAGCGAGGTCTTTTTATGATTCCTATTTTCAATCCTACCACGTCCGTGTCCTTTTGTGGATGCCTCTTTGTGAGGAGGGAAGGGGAGAGGTGGCTGCTCTCCGCGGGGCTGCAGGAAGGGCAGAGCTCTGCGGGAATGTGTGCAACCGATGTTTAATAATCTCCTGGACCAGGATGTGCTCGAGCTCCCCCCCGTCACTCATTGTCTCCCTCCGGACTGGGTTTGTGCTGCTGAGGCTGGGAAAAAGAGAGCCAGAATCGCTCCTCCCCGTTTTGGGGGGCTCCAGCCAAAGTTTCCTGGGTAACCTGTGACCCTTCAGAGCAGGGGTTTTGCAGGTTCCCCAGAGCACCTCCAGACCCGCTCGCCAGTGGCCTGGAAGCGTAGGGTTATCCCACTGGGAAGCCCCCGGGCTCCAGGCCAGGCTCTCCAGGTAGCTCCCACCCTGGGGATGGCAGAAACGGGGGCTCCCCTTTGTGGTTCCCCCCAGTTTCG
The DNA here is from genome assembly GCF_024509145.1 of Vidua macroura. Classification (NCBI taxonomy): domain Eukaryota; kingdom Metazoa; phylum Chordata; class Aves; order Passeriformes; family Viduidae; genus Vidua; species Vidua macroura. The sequence goes on from NC_071575.1 coordinate 72,340,692, forward strand.
GGGCGAGTGCCAGCCTCGGAGCCGTGTTTGCAGGGAAAAGGCCTCGAGCTCTCGCAACTCCGCGGATTGGCTGCTCTGTTACTACCCGGAAACCGGGCCCGGGGCGGAGCGAGGCTGCAGCTGATGGGGTGCCCCTGCCAGGGTGTTTACACCCATGGGGGGGACCCACCCCGGCACCCCCATCCTCCCCCCTCCCCAAAACCCCGGGGCCGTTTCCCGTTCCAACCCCGGGGTTTATTGTTCCGCGGCCGCTGCGCTCGCAGCTTCCCCTCGGCCGGGAGTTTATTTAGTGCTGATTTATTTTCCTCCTTTTGTGGAGAAACGCTGCTGGCTGGCTTGTAGTCCCCGAGCTCTATTTTTAAGCGTCGGAGCTGGAAAAGGGAAGTGTCACCCTGTTTTGTGCCTGAAAGGAATTATAAATAGTGGCCAGCTTTGTTTGAATCTCCCTGTGCTGCCCGGTTTGCAGAGCCGGGGCTTCGGGAGCGTAATTCACGGAGCGTTGCGCTCCCTTGCTAATTTTAGGCTCGTCCTGAGTCAAGGAGAATAAAGGTACAAAGCTCCTTAGTTTACCTGCAGAGCGTTTTGTAATCTCAGAACTCCCCCAGCCGTGTTTGCTCCGTGGAGGCAAAGGGTAGGACAGAGTTTACATTTGGGATAAATTCCTTTTTCTGGTCATTATAGGCTTACACCGCACTTATCATCCCACTTGAACACCTTCCAAGAGCAGCGTTGAGCAATCGCGGGGTCACGTGGCTTTGTTCTCTTTGGCCTGTCCCCAGGGAAGAGCGTGTGCACTGGAATGTCTTGTTTTGGTAGGGTTTGGTGGGGCTTTGTTGTTTTGTTGGGGTTTTGTTTGGGGTGTTGTTTTTTTTTTTCCCCCTTTTTTTTTTTTTTGTTTTGTTTTAAAGGATGGATATTTCTGGAAACTTTGAATGTAAATTTTCAAATGTCACGCTACGCTTCTTTCTGCTCCACCTTCTGGGGCTCTGTTTTAATGAGGTCTCCAGGGATGAGGGGAATCGTGTGGTGATGCTTCAAAATGCACAAAGACGTGGCAGCAGCCCCTTCCCAGAACTGGGAGAGCCCCCCTTTTTCCCAGAAAGGCTGTCACAGGTGGTGGTTTATAAATCAAATCAGGTAAACGTGGCTTGGGAGGTGGTGCCTGTCTTTAGGAGAATTCAAAATCCATAAATCTCTGCCCAAACCAACTGGAGGAAAATAAATAATCTTTGTTGCCTAAATGACAACTTCCAAGGGTATCATCTTGCTGCTTTTAGAGCAGAATTTGGAGTCTTTGCTGGTGGCTGGATGGTTTTTTTCCCCCAGATAATTGGCTGGAGCTGGAAGTTCACTCTCCCTTTGTTGCCTTGTCAGTTGGATTGGGGAGGATTTGGGAGCTGGGGCTCCTCGAGCAGGCCTGAAAGCCAAATGCACCTGTTTAATCATGGAATTGCCACAATCATGGAGTTCAAACTGGGAAATAAGGGTTTAGGGCTGCTTGGAGCAGAGTGCCTGTTGGAGCCTGACATCCCAGCCCTGCTTAAAATAATGAAAAATAGGGGTAATTTTAATTATATCCCCATCTCATTCCCTAGACTCGGAGCAGAGTTTTTGGAATACTGAGTAGTCTGGCAGGATGATGCTTCCCAGATTCCCAGTTCTGAAGTGGCATTGGAGAGCTAAATGCTGATTAAACAAATTCTAGAGGCCTTTTCTTTGTCGTTACAGTTTAAAAACCCCAAAAGTGAACACGGGATTTCAGGAAAACAAACATAGCCTGTAAAATGATCTCCTTGCTCTCCCCTCCACTGGGTCCAGCAGGTTGTGCCCGCTGCTTTTCCTGGCTTTCCTAGGGAAGCTGTGCTTGGATTTGTAGTAGGGGATTGTTTATAAGTGTCACCACGACTATTTTACAATCCTGGGGAGCTTTTGGAAACCTCTCCTGGAGTGGCTCCCACGTGCTCGGCATTTCTCAACAGCAGGAGCTGAAAATGGGAGCTGGGAGCTGAGCTCCCAATCCTGCAGACCCTGTCACGTCCCAATATTTTAGATGAAGCAGGAGATGCCCCTCCATGAGGCCCTGCATTGTTTCATTTGCCAGGGGAAAATTACATTTTATATCTTCACAGGAGTGTTCTGTCCTGCTTCTGCTCATCGTCATGCACTGGCATTAAATGGTGATTGGGGTTTTTTTTTTTAATGTTTTGGGGTTTTTAAAATTAATTTCTCCTTCAAACTCACCCTTAATTCCTGTTCCTGGAGGAGCAGACAGTCTGAAAGCTGAGGGAGTAAATCCTGGAGTGCCTCCTTGGGAGCTCACACCTGGATCACTGCAGGAGATCATTCCTTGGAGGCTCCAGGTTTGCTGCCTCCATGGGAATGCCAGCACAGCAGGGAGGTACCTGAGCATGGAGGAGATTCCCAAAGGGACAATTCCCTGCACAGGCTGTTACATCTTGGGCAGGATCCCTGCCCTGTGTCCTGGGGGAAGCAAAAGCAAAGGAGTGCTTAAACTGAAAGTTTTGATGGAATTTTTTTTTTCCTCTCTATTTCCTTGGATTTTTTCTTCCTCAACTGAACATCCTGATAGACATTTTCACCCTTTGTTTCCTTGAGTTTTATTCCTAAACCCAAAGTCTAGATAGACTTTTTCCCTCTTTGTTTTCTTCTTTCCCCTCTAAATTTCAAGTCTTGATAGACTTTTCCCCTCTTTGTTTTCTTCTTTTTTCCCCTCTGAATTTCAAGTCTTTATAGACTTTTCCCCTCTTTGTTTCCTTGGGTTTTATTCCTAAATTTCAAGTCTTTATAGACTTTTCCCCTCTTTGTTTCCTTGGGTTTTATTCCTAAACTGCAAGTCCTGATAGACTTTTCCCCCTCTTTGTTTCCTTGGGTTTTTTCCCTAGATTGAAAGTCTTGATAGACTTTGTCACTCTTTGTTTTCTTCTTTTTCCCCCCTAAATTTCAAGTCTTTATAGACTTTCCCCCTCTTTGTTTCCTTGGGTTTTATTCCTAGATTGAAAGCCTTGATAGACTTTTCCCCTGTTGATTTTCCTGGGATTTTTTCCCCCTCCCATCAAGGCAGAGCAGCAGGAATGGGGCTGTTGGGAAGGGAAGGTGCCTCTGGAAGCACCCAGAGCTGGGTGCAGTGTCACCAAATGTTCTCAGCACCTGTTGGTGCTCGGTGCCCTTCTGAAACCGTGATTTAATCGGAGCCATCCCCGGGATAAACACAGAACAGGTTGTTGGGAAGGAAGGAGAGAGCCCACAGTTAAAGTGACAGGCTCCCATATGGAGCAGATTCCCAGCCAAATTCCTCCTGCTTTCACTGTCTGCTTAAGTCAGAGGTGATCCCACGCTGAGGCAGAAGTGCCTGAATTTTCCTGCTGTCCTGGACTTTATTCCGGCAGCAAAAAATGCTGAATAACATTTTTTTTTTTTTAAATATGAAATGTGAATTATAGATGTGGGTGTGTGTATCAGAGCTCAGCGCTTCATTGTGTGTCTTGCTGTGTGCATTCAGCTTCCCTCCTTTCACTCCCTCCATTTCCCTGTGGATTTTGTCCATGTATTTCTGGAATAATGAACACAGAGCCCCGCTCTTTGTTTTTCCTCACCAAAATAGAGCTCGCGTGACTGAAGGATCATCCGACCTTGTCATCTTTGCTTTCCACTGGGTCATGCAGCCCGTGTGGATTCCAGCAGGAGCCTCTGGATGAGCTGGTGGATGGGATGGACCCCCCAGCACATCCCAGGGGAATGGGCTGAGTTGGTTTTGTTGCTGGCAGAGCCGTGCAGGTCTTGCTTTTTTTTTTTTTCCCCTGCTTCTTTTATTCCTTTTTTTTCACCTCCTTGGGATGCTCAGAGCTGTTTGTGCCTTGGTGTGGATATCCCTGGAATGCTGGTTATTGGAGAGGAGTGCAAGGATTCACTCTCCCATCACCAAAGCAGTCTCTTCCCAGGATTTCCATCTGCTGTCCCCCCTCATCCCATCACCTTTATGAGCCCTCACCACCAACTGCTGCCTCCTCATCTTCACTCCCCATCCTTTCCCAGCTCCTCAGCCTCCCTAAAGATCTGTCTGAGGTTGAGGGTGGATTTAATCTCTTGGAAAACAGTGATTTTGCTGCTTCTTGTCTATCCAGTAATGATAGGGTTGGTTCTGGATTCAGGACTTGGCCACTGTTTTATTTTGCAGCTTCCAAGAGCCATCCTCTAATCTTAAATCACTTCACTGATTCCCTGGAGCAAATTGATGCAGCCTTCCAGGAGAAGCCAAATCACTCCCAAATCACTTGGCATGAGGTGTTGCAGATCACTGGAGGGGTGGATCATTTGTAAACTGAGCTGGTGGTCTGTCAGCTTTAATCCCTTTGAACTGGGAATTACAGAGCAGGGCTGGACATCCTGCATGATCCACGTGCAGGGGGTGATGGAGACTCCCAAATATTTGTGAGTCAGCGTGAGGAAGGGGTAGAGCCATTTTGGATTGTTTTTGCTGAGGGTCAGATGCTGCTTTCCAGAAATTGCTGCATTGCCCTGTGTGTGCTTTCCTTGGAATCACTACAAGAAAACAGCATGAAATATATGTTTTATAGGGATTGTACAAATGGAACTTTTGGGTGGATAATTCTGAAAGGTTTTGCAGTCTCTGACTTTAATTGTTTGGGGGTTTTTGGTGTTACTTCCTTCAAAATGAATGTTTTGAATTTGTTAATGTTTTCTGTGGGAAAAGTCTGAATTTGCTGCCTTTTAGAGGAGCTTCACCCTGGAGGCTTTGTGTCATTCCCTGTGAATGGTTGAGGTTAAAAGCTGACAGTTGATTATTAAATAAATTTTGCATTATTTGCCACATTCCAGGGGGCTTTTACCTGGCTTTGAGCAGTGGCAGGGGGAACTTGGGGTAGAAATGAGAGCTGTGCTTTCTGCCTTCTCAGTGTCACAGCTGTGTCACAGCAGTTTCTGGGCACTGGGGTGGGGATCTTTTCTAAAGCCTGGCTTGGGACAGGCTGTGGGAAGGAGAGGGGTGAGGTGCTGCCCTGCATAATGAAGGAATGGGATTGAGGGAGCCCAGGCTCCCTGCTCCCACCCCTCGAGCTGGGAATGGCATGGAAAGGTGAGCTTGAGGATGTTTGCACCAGGGACAGACACTGGCTGGCTGTAAAATGTGGGATTTTGATAAAACAAAACTGATTTTTAGGGTAGGATCAGCTCTTTACACAACTCACGAAGCGTAACCCCTGAAAAAGTAAAAACCAGTGTGTGATACTGAACCTGAGTGTCCCAGATTAACCTCCACCATGGTAGATTAATGGATGCAAAGTTGAAAAGATTGATAAATTATTAACTTAACCACGCTGGCAATTTTTTTTTTTTTTTTTTGTGGGCTGTGGTGCTTTGTTTTGTCTCGGTGCTGGCAGGTCCAGGCCTGCTCCGAGGCTGTGTCCGAGGAGACACCCGATTTCTGCAGCAGGAAAGCTGCATGAGAACACAACCCTGGCTTGTCTGAGCAGAGACTGAGAGTGATTTTGCTCTTAAAGGAGTTTCTAAATCAAAATGCTGTTTTAAAACTGGGCTCCGAAGTTCTTGGATCACCAGCGTGGCCACAGTTGAAGAGTTAAAACTCCTCTTAGTTTTATGAAATGAAGCTGCTCCTTTAAGCCTTGCTTAGTGGAGTGTGAGTGGTGTGAAGCCAGATCTCTTTTTAGGTTGAAAAGGGCCAGGTTTAGCTTTCAGATGCACTTGGGGAAGGGAGTTGTTGGCTTTTTAAAACATAATACTGGGAGATCTGCACTGAGAGGAACCTGGAGGAGCAGAACGTGGAACCACAGGGTGTTTGGGTGGGAAGGATCTTCAGGATCATCCAGTTCCCACCCAAACCATGGGCAGGGACACCTTCCACTATCCTTGGACACTTCCAGGGCTGGGAACCCCACACTTGCCTGGACAGCAAAAACATGGCATGGGATTGGTGAGAGGTGAAGCCCAAAAGCTGCCTTTGGTTCCTGGCTGATTTGTTCAGGGAAAACCCTTTTCTAATCGATCCTTTGTTTAAATTCTCCTTTTATTTCTCTGGTTTTTCTTCCTTTTTGGGAATGGGGAGAGGTTTCTCCCTGCTGCTAAATGGGGTGGAAGCTGCTCCATCCGAGGAAGCCACCGCTCCGTCACCCTCTCCTTTCTGCTGAAGGCAACTGAAACTGGTTTTGTTTTTCTTCTGTCTGATGCCATTAATTCAGACTCGCTGACCTTCCCCCTCAGATCTCCAAAGCCAGGAGGGCTGGACCCGGTCTCACATGGCAGCCAGGCAGGTTTTAAACCTCACAATGCCCCGGCTGCTTTCGCGCTGAGCTCATGTTCCGCGGCACCGACGTGCCCGTGCCCATGGCTCAGCAGCACTGGGATCCTTTCCCAAGGCACCCACATCCCCCTTGGCTGTGCTGCTCAGTTCTAGGAACTCTCTAAACACCAAGTCAGCTTTGGAAACCAGCAGGGGCTTTGTTTGGATAAGAAGACAGTCAGGGGCTGTTTTTCGCTAGTTTTGGGAATGGCCTTGCTTGGGAATCCTCAATTCCAAAGTTAACAGGGCTGAAATAAAGGAACAGTCCTTGCAGGGGTGCAGCAGTTATCCTGGGAATGTCACATCTCTGCAGGGGCTTTGTTTGGATAAGAAGACAATCAGGGGCTGATTTTTGCTAGTTTTGGGAATGGCCTTGCTTGGGAATCCTCAATTCCAAAGTTAACAAGGCTGAAATAAAGGAAGAATTCTTCCAGGAGTGCAGCAGTTATCCTGAGAATGTCAGATCTCTGAGGTGACTCAGCGTGGTTACACTCATTTATTCCTTGCTGCTCCTGAAGGCACCTCCTACTTTTTGTTTCCCACTGTTTATTTTTTTACTTTTGAGGCTGTGTCAGTGTTGAATTGAGGGAAGCAGTAGAAATAAGGAAGCTGAGTGATCAGTGCTTTGTTTAACATCGTTGGTAACTTAATACTCCTGGCTCAGGGGAGGAATCCGTGCCTGGATATTGGAGAAAGCTCAGATCCCAACAGGAGAATGTGCTTTGAGAAGGGGGGGACACGGGGCTGGGTTGAAAAGTTGGGATGTCAGAAATCAGATCCCGGTAAGTCAGAGCCAGAGCCTGTGTTCCTTGAAAGGGAAGGTATGTGAGGAGGTGTTAACTCACCCTGCTCCCACTGGAGCTGCTCCACGCTTTTTTCAACTCCTGTGCCTCTTGGAAAGCTCCAGGGTCTTGGATTTAAACAGATTTTGTCGTGCTCACAACTGCTGAGAAAGCTGCAGATTGCTCAGAATCCACTGGTTTTATTCCTTTCATGGTTTCTGTCGTGTTTTGTTTGGTGTTGCCGTGAAAAGATAATTTTAAATGCTTGCCCAGTTTGGAGCAAAAACTCCCCAGAAAATCACCACCTTCTGCAAACTGGGCAAGAGGCAAAACCAGTGTGTTCCACACGTGGAGAAAACCCAAACACCCGTGACAGGGGTGGCAAATGCCTCAAACCCTCAGTTTGGCAGGACTGAAGAAATATTCCCACATGGTTTCAGCTGTGAGCCCTGCTTGAGTCACTGATCACTGCTTGAAGTAAAATCGAGAGTTGAGCCTTGCCAGATGAAGCAAAAGATCCCCTAAAAGTGAGCTGATGAGCAACAATGTGCCCCTAGTGGATCCCTTTCATCCCTGGGAGGGCCCCATTTTGCATTTCAGGGTTTGCCACAACTTTGCTTTTGCTCTGAAATGAGGAAATTTGCTGACCCAGTGCAAAACCCTGTGTTTAATCCTGGTGCTAAACTCAATTTTACACTTTTAGGGAATAGATTGTGGAGGAGAGGGGTGTGTTTGGCTCTTCTGGTGTGTCCCAGAGGGTCAGATCCTCCTGTTGGGATTTCCAGCTGCTCTCCCTCAGCTGCATCACAGCAGTCCCTGCAGCTCCTCAGGTGTGGTCCCAAACTGCCAGAGCTTTTTAAATGTCAGTTCTCTGGAAAAAAAAAATCAGAAATTTTCCTCAGCAGCATTTATTGGAAAAGACTTGAGGGGTAAGCAAAGATTTGCCTGTTCCACCTGTTTAAATGTAGCAAGAAATGGGTTTGTGGGGTTTGTGCAGGGATTCTGTTGTGGCAGAGTGCCTTGAGAGAGCCCTGGTGCTGCTGGTGCCTCTTCTCAACGTGGCTTTGGGGCTTTTTTTTTCCATTAGTTTTTTTTTTTTTCCCTGGAGTTGGTTGGATAAGTGGGAACTGTGTGTGAGAAGAATTTTTGTTATAACACAGCAAACTTTAACACACCAAACCTGGTCTAGGGAAGGTGTGGCAATCAGATGATCTTTAAGATCCTCTCCACCCCAAAATTCCATATGAACTGGCTGCTTTGAGTCTGAACCATCATCTCTGTCTTGTTAGGGGCAAATTTTAGTCCTGTGCTGATAAATGTTGAATTTGCTTCTTTTTGCACTTCAGCTTTTTGCAGGGGCTTCCTGCTCAGTGAGGCTGGCACATAACAGGGTTCTGCAGGCTCAGGAGATGCATTAATGGGGTTTTTTAAAGAGTTTTGGAGGGTTTTTTTCAGCCCAGTAGCCACTGCATCCTTTAAATTGTCCTCTGTGGCTCTTGGTGGCTTCCAGAGTCACAGATTTCTCTGGTGCCACCCAAAGTTCAGTGTCATTAAGGCATTTCAGGATATTCTCTGTGTGAGTTTCTCTTGCCACTTTTCTCCAGACTTGGAAAGCACCAGAGGTGAAAGCTGGGATAGGTGAACTCCACAATCCTCTGCAGGTTTTGTTTTATTCCCAGGGGCAGCTGTGAATCTGCTGCTGAGCATCCCAGGAAAAGCTGGATGGGGCTGTGATGCTGAAGGCTTTGATACTCTTTTACAAGGTGCTTTAAACAGCAAAAAAAAAACCACCCTGAAAGGGGGACTTTCCCCAAATTCTTTCAGGATATAGGACGGATCAGAAGCAGGAACCACTTGGCTCAAGCAGATCCTTTGGGTGCAGGTGTGAAATAATGCCCACGTTTCCCATTTTGGCTCTCCTGAAGTCACCCAGGAGGCAGCAGGACTTTGCCACGTGCACATCCCTCTCTCAGGAAGTGGCTGGAGCTGCCACAGGCGTCACAGAAACCCACATCAGCTGGTTTTTAGGTCATTACCAGACTGGGCTAAATTTAGCCTGTGAGCCAGAAGAGGGAGGTTTTGGATCCAAATTCCTGCCCCATCCCTTTTTCTGGGCTGTGCCCTCCAGCCAGCCTTGCCTCTCCTGAAATCCCTGTTTTGTTTTTTTTTAATCCCACTGGGCAGGGACAACGCTGAGCTTGGCTTGGGAAGTTCCTGAAGGAGGAAGTGGAGGTGGAATTGAAGGGAAGAGTAACAGGACATGGAGCTTGTATGGATCAGGGGCTTGAGTCCCATACAGGGCTGCCAGGGTGGCCAAGAGGAGAATCCTGGCCCGTTTTTGTGTATGGATCAGCTCCATATCCCAAAAAACTGTGGCTTGCTGAACTCTGGTTGCTGCTGGAAATTTGTGTAGGTTTAGGGTGGGAGCAGCTCGGGATAAAGGGAGAAAACCACTTTTCTCATTACCCTTTAAATTTATCTCAAGGAAGGAATGTTCCCACTTTTTATTTTTTTTTTTCCCAAGCCCCACATCTCTGCTAAAATTGTCAAGTGGCAGAGATGAGTAAAGGGGAGGAAAACAAGTCACTGTGGCAGCACAAGGGAAAATTGCTGGGAGCAGTGAGCTGGTTCTGTAATTCCAAGCTATCTTTATTTGAACTTCCTTGATTGTTGCAGCATCCTGGTTCTTTGCAGCAGCACGCTGGTTAATTGGGATTTTTTTTTTTATTTGTGGATTAGTAATATTGTCCTCCAAAATGGCTTCAAGTGTGTCAAGGCTGCTTAATTCTGATTTATTAAAGAAGGCTGTGATAAATGTGTGTCTTTGAAAGGCTGCCTGGCTCTGTTGGAGGTCACCTGGAATTCAGAGCATCTGGCAGAGGTCGGCTCCAGGCTTTTTGTTCTGTGCTGGGGAAGACTTGGGGGGGTTTTTATCAGCTCCTCTCTGAAGGAGGAGACACTTCAAACTTGGTGACAAAATCCCACTTTTCAGGCAGCTGCACCTGCTAACGACTAAACTGTTAATTAGTTTTTAGTGCAGTTGCAGTGGTGCTCCTTTGTCTCTTCTATAATGGTGATTCAAAGAGAGGATGTCAAGGAATCTTCTGTTTCAGCTGAATTTAACTAATTGTGAGAAAGCTCTGCCTTCACTCCAAACACAGCCTAAAAGCTGGGAATTACAGTGTCCTGACACCACCATTTATCCTGACAGTGTGGGGTGTATTCCAGGCCTGAACCCAAAGCTCAACTTCAATTTTAAACTGACTGCTGGTATTTTTTCTTTTTGATCCACATAACAAACCCCAGGTATTGTTATTCCTGTGGGAAACCTCCAGGTGAGTTTTTCTTCCTGCAGCTCTGCGAAATAAGAGGACATAAATTTAGGGATGGCTGATTTGTAACTCTCCCCTGGGCTCTGCCTTCCACACGAGTTTAGGGAGTTGAGAGGGAAGTGGGGTAATTCAGCCTGAGCAGATGTGCTAGAACAAGATCTGGATTTGGGAGCAGGAGTGTGGATGAGCTGCTCCTGATCCCAGCAGATGCAAACTCACCCCTGTGTCCTGCTTTCCCTCTCCAAGTGGATTTGGTGCTTCTGGGTAGGGAACTTAACTTCCAAGAGTTTCCAGCAGTGAGAGCACCTTCCGAACTCTCCCAGGGAAACATCCCAGTCTTTCTGCAGCCCTCCCACTCCACGTCTTGGAGGTTGTTTTGGGGGAATCTTGGCCACAGTGAGCAGGGCTTTGTTCCTGTGCTTCACCAAAACCCTCTGCTCTGCTGCTGCTGCTGGTAGAAAAAGATTCCCTTCTTCCTTTCCTGTGGTTGTGTTGGTGTCACCTGCACCAAAGTGGCTTTGATGGACCCTCCCAGTGCTTTAAGGGGGCTTATAGAAGGAGGGAGAGGGATTAGGAAGGGCCTGGAGGGACAGGATGAGGGGGAAAACTGAGAGAGAGGAGTTTTAGATCAGATATTGAGAGGGAATTCCTGGCTGGGTAGGTGGGGAGGCCCTGGGCTGGAATTGCCAGAGCAGCTGGGGCTGCCCCTGGATCCCTGGAATGTCCAAGGCCAGGCTGGACACTGGGGCTGGAGCAGCCTGGGACAGTGGAAGGTGTCCCTGCCATGGCAGGGGCTGGATGTGGGTGATCTTTAAGATCCCTTCCCACCCAAACCATTCCACAATTTTAATCCCTGCCTTCCTGCCATCAGAGGTTTCCCACAGTCAGAGAAATCCCCAGTGCTTGAGAACAGCCTGGACCTCTTCCTTCTCCTTCTGGTGCAGCTGCTGAGCCAAGGAGGATCTCCAAAGCCTGCAAACCATTAAAAATAGATGCTTTCCATGCCTGCCTTCAGCATGGCAGCTCTGCTGGGCTTTGGGCACCCTGCACTCCTGGCTCTGGTGTTGCCCCAGCTCTGCCTGGCCGTGGGTTTGTTGGTGCTGGCGAGCTCAGACGTTCCCAAGTGCAGACAAAGCTCCCGAGGCTTTGCTGGCTCCCTCCTTGGCCGCAGCCTTTCCGCTGCGCACGGAAGCTCCTGTGGGGATCATTGTTCATTCCAGCCTGGCTCTCTCATGTCTTCCTCTGGAACACAATGCATCTTTAGACCTTCAACTTGCAGGAAAATCCTGTGTGATGAATCCCTCGGGAAAGGCCAAAAACCCCTCGGAAGCTCAAGACTGTAATGGCTTTTTTGTTCTTGGTGCAAAGGCTGATGGTGGGAGCTGGATCAGGAGGGATGCTGGGATTAAGGGAAGCACCAGCCTGATTTCCTGAACTTCCTAGGCTGATAAATGAACTTTTTGCGGGTGGTTTGGTGATTAACTGACCCCGTGTCAGTCTTTTTAATTTACATTCTAAGCAGAGTTGGCCAGGCTGGGTCGAACTTGGAGCAGCCTGGAGTAGTGGAAGGTGTCCCTGCAGGTGGAACTGGATGGTTTGAAGGTCCACTCCAACCCAAACCAGCTTGTGATTCCACTTTTCCAGAGTTAATGGCTTGATGGGAACTACTTGTACTGACCCAGCCTTGGAAATTGTGTATTTGTATTTTCTTGGGACTGATCCGTGCAGTGCAATCCCACCTGACTTGGCAGAAAGCTGAGTGATAAACTCAGATTTATTAATGAACTCTTTAAATAGAAATAGCCACATGCACTAAAATGAGGGACAAACCCACTTGTGCAGCCTGGCTGTTCCCAGGCAGCCCTGGGATTTTGGATGTGTTTATGGGATGCACTGGGGAAGCCACAGTGCCCCATTGCCCTCATTCCATTGGAAGGATGAAGAGGATAATTGATTTAATAGCTGTGACAGTGGCACCTTGGATTGCTGGAGGAATTTCTGTACAAAAGCCTGGCATGCAGGAAACTCCTGCTCCTTTTCCTGTAGCAATCCTGGGCTGCAGTTTCCTGGTGTGTGGCTTTGTGGTGGTTTTATGTGGCAGGTGACCTGGAAAGAAGGAAAATTTTATGAACTTCAGCTGTGTGTAACCAGGGTGCTTGTTCCTAAATCACTTGGGGTTTTTCTGCTTTGGTGTGAGAGGAAAAAAAAAGGGAAATTGTGGTTGTTGTAACTTCACCAGGTCTGTGATTCAGGTTTGGAATTTGTGCTCAAAACCCAAGGAGATTGTGTGTAAATCCTGCCTGAGCTGCTCCTTTAAAACACTTTGAACAAAGCCAAGGAGGGGGGAAGAAGCAAATCTGATCCCTCTGGAAGTTCTGGCAGGGAGAGAAGGGAACAAATCCCATCCTCTGGGGTTTGGGAGGGATCTGTAAAAGTCACAGCACCCTCAGGTCCTCAACCCCAGACTATTTCCACGTGGGATTGGAAGGAGCTCTGCAAAACAACCCCACTGTGGAGATACACCAAGGAAAATGGAATTTAGAGGTGCTTGGGGAGCAGGAAAGGAAAAATCCCACAGGATTCTGTTCCTGGCAGGCCATGGAGAGCTATTGTAAACATTACCCCAAATCAAAGGAGCAGGATCCTGACCAGCACTGCAAATGTTTCAGATGAGCCTTTCCAAGGTGTGTGCCTCAGCACTTGGGGAAGAATTTTGGGTGCAAGCCCCTTCCACAGGCTTGATGTTCATCCTGTTTTTCCACTGCTTGTGAGCTGCTCTGTGCCTTCTCTGCTGCACCTGAGAATCAGAAGAGCAGAATTTCACTTGTTCTTGCAAGAAGTGTATTTTTAAAAGTGTTTTGAAAGGAACAAAAATCCCCAGGTGCCTCAGGAATGATCCACCCTGGAAAAAACCACCTGGTGGATTCCTTCAGATTGGGGGGTGAGAAATCTGCACTGAAGGCAAAGCAAGATTTTCCTCTGTGTTACTTTAGCTTAAAGAAATTGCACTAATCTCGAGCTTAATTTCCACATTCAGTTGGCTTTTATTTCCCCCACCTATGCTGGAGAAATCCCAGTGGGTTTGGAGATTTGTTTTAAAGCTCTTTTCTTTGAGGATTGGCAGATAAGAACCAGGAAGGCTCAGAACTGCTGGAGCTTCTGGCTCAAGTAGCAAAGAGTTCTGGAACAAACAACTGGGGAATGGCCTAAAACTGGAGAGGATAAGTTTAGATTAAATCTTAGGAAGAAATTCTTCCCTGTGAGGCTGGTGAAACCTTGGCACAGGTTGGCTGTGGCTGCCCCAGGATCCCTGGAATTTTTAAGACCAGGTTGGACACTGGGGCTGGAGCAGCCTGGGACAGTGGAAAGTGACACTGGATGCTTTTGAGATCCCTTCCCACCCAAATTTTATGATTCTATGAGATAGCAGTTGTTCTTTCTTCTTCAGGGGACAAATCACCCCTAGAATATCTATGGGAGACCTACCTGCTGTTGTGGTTGGAGCAGAAAACACCTGGTGGGAGGCAGTTCCTGCTGGGAGTTTGGATTTGAAGCACAAAAGCCAATTATTGAGGAATTAAAGTTGAAGCAGCTTTGTGAGCACAGAGCTGCCTCATTTTCACTGGCACTATCCATTTCTGTGGGCTTTGAGTCTGGTTTAGAGTTCAAGCCCAGCTTGCCCAGGCTGGAATTTCAAGCAGTTGGTGCTGTCTCATGGGTTAAAAACCTGGTGCAAGTGGGATCAGGAAATGCATCCCTGAGTATTTCTAGTGGGCTTGGAAGGAACTCTGAAAAACCCCACACTGGAGAGAACTCAGCTTTCCTTGGTGTTGGAGAGGCTTGGGGAGCAGGACAGCAAAAATCCCACTGGATTCTGCTCCAGGCAGGTCTGCTCAGGATCCTGAGCAGGACTTGGGAAGTATTTCCTCCCCCTTGAGATGTTTCAGCAGTTCAAGGTTCAGTTTGTTCGTGGGAAGCCTCTCCCAGGCCTGATTTTTCTTGTAGCATCCCAGCGTGGAGTGTTTCTTAAAGCAGTTCTCAGTTTCACACTTCCTTAAGTCAGTGTTAGGCTGGAGTTTGAGCTGAGGATCAGCATCTTCTCCCTCAGTCTCTGTGGTCCATTCAGCATCTTTTGCAGGCAAGGAGAGGTCCTGGCAATGGGCAGCAGAGAGGATGTGGAATCTGCCTCCAGAACTGGACCTGCTCCATGCCAAAGCTACATTTAAGCTTCATTTCTTTTAAGCTTAAAATATTTCCTTTGACACTTTCTGCTTCCTGCCACGAAACTCTTTTATCTTGTTTAAAATCAAGACCTTGACATGATTCTAGATTTTTTTTTTTTTTTCCTGACGAAGCCCTTGCCAAAGCTCAGCTCTTGGCCTCCTCTGCCTCTGCTTTGAGTGCAAACATCTCATCCCAAGGGTTTTCCAGCAGGAGGGGATGGATGTTTGTCCCTTTGGGGCTTCATGTCACCGTTGCTGAGGTGCTTTGAGGCAGTTTCTGAATGAATGTGGAGGTTTCTGCAAATGAAAAAAGCATTTCACTAAAATCTACAAAAACCTAACCCAAACTCCCCTTGAGGGAAAAGGCCAAATCTTAAAATAATATTTTTTCTTCCCCCTGAAGACTAAATTGGAGAAGTATTTGAATATATCAAAGCAATCTGCTTTTAACAGACCTGCTGCATTCTTGTAAATCACGTGATGAGGCCCAAAATACTCTCAAATCTTGGGCTTGGTGTCAGGTCTAGCACAGGTTTGGGGTCACGCTCAGTCCTGTGGTTTCACAACCACGGTTTCTCTTTCACAAGAGTTTCAGCACTTCCTGAATCCTCCCAAAGAGGAAATGAACCGTTGCCAGCACACCTGGAAAAAAAAAAGCAAAGGTTGCATTTTCTCCTTCTGATATTTCTCTGAAAACACACTTGAAATTTCTGGCTGGTTTGAGAAGTTGATGATTTGTACACGAACCACTCAATTCCACCAGAGTGTCCCATCTCCATGGAAACCAACTTCTCGGGGTGGGAGCTTGGAGTGATGCAAACATTAAATCTGGTCCTTCAGCTCAGGGATGGATGTGTGGCCACCTAAACTATTCCAGTTCCACCCTCAGTGCTCCTGGGTCCAGCTCTGGCTCTCCCTGAGCTGAGGCTCACAGTGGGGAATTCTTCTGGTTCCTGATGATTTCCAGCTCTCATGGAATTCTCCTGGGAAGCTCTCGGGTCAGAATGGAATCCTGGGGATGTTTTTGCCTCTCCAGATAGCCCAGAGAAGTCCTCCCTGTAGGATCCATTTAAGGAGTTTGCTCTTTGACAGTTGCTTCTAATTAGGTGTTAATTGCCCCTCTCGGATCCCTGTTTGGCTTTTCCTGTGATTTAAGGAAATCTTGTGCTGGTGGAGGTGCCTCTGTCACCGCGGTCACACACGGGGACATCCCTTCAGCTTTATTGATCCCAGCTTCATTCCAGCTCCCTTCCATCAAATCCAATCTCCTTTAAAATTCCTGAGCCAGCTTCTCCTCACCTTGCCTAATGCATCTCCCTGCCAGGATCGTGGAGCTCTTGTTTAAAGGGATTGTGATCTGTTTGTGGGATGGAGGGAGGGAATTCCTGGTGCCACCACTGCAGTTCAGTATTGGCCCATCCCGTGGAAGCTGAGCACAGTTCTAGACAAGTCTGTTCCAATCTGTTTTCTCTAATTAAAAACAAAAAACAAACATAAAAAAGCCAGGATCATGGAATGATTTTAGTTGGAAAAGTCCTCTGAGCTCATCAAGTCCACCCGTGTCCCCAAGTGCCACATCCACAGGGCTTTAAATCCCCCCAGGAATGGGGGCTCCACCCCTGCCCTGGGCATTTCCAGTGCCTGACCACTTTTTCCATGGGGAAATGTTCCCTAAAATCCAATCCAAACCTCCCCTGGCTCAGCTTGAGGCCGTTCCCTCTCCTCCTGTCCCTGTTCCCTGGAGCACAACCCAACCCCCCCGGCTGTCCCCTTGTGGGAAATGGATTTGTGAAGAATTTGTAAAATTTGTTAGAAAGTTTATATAGTTGTGTATATTTGTATATAAATATTGAGATAAGGTGTGTTGATTTAGGAAGGTTATAGAATAGAGATATTGTTGAGAGAAAGATCGAATTAGAAGTTTTAAAATAGGGTTTTGTAAAAAGATTAGATATTTTAGAGAATTAGAATGTGTTTTACTGTTTATTGAGATTGATAATAGAATAAAATCTTGTAAAGCACCTCTGAATTACCCCATCTCTATAAAAACTAAGAAAACCAACATCCCCTCCTGCCAGGGACTTGTGCAGAGCCACAAGGTCCCCCCTGAGCCTCCTTTGCTCCAGGCTCAGCCCCTTCCCAGCTCCCTCAGCTGCTCCAGACCCTTCCCCAGCTCCTTTCTTTTCCATGGATAAAAGATCCAATATGTACCTGCCTTCTTTTTTTCCCCAAGTTGAAACTTTTTAAGGGAGCAGCAGAGGGTTGGGGAGGGCAGGAAGTGGATTTATTTCTCTAGGAGAAGGGCAGTGCTGCTCCATCCAGCATGGAATGGGGTGCACCTTTTTTTTCCTGTGGTGCTTCTGGGGAAGGAGAACCAGGTTTGGAGGCTGGAGTGGAGGAAAATGCTGACTTGGTTCGTGCTGGCTTCAGAGCAGCCAACTCGGCTGCAAAGCATCTCCAGGGAAAAGCTGACTTTTCCTTCTACCTTTTCTTTATTACTCCACTTTCTTGGCACAAAGCTGGGTGGAAATCAGCCAGATGTAAATCACCAGGAGCTCCAAAGCACGCAGGGCAGACTGGAGGCTTTGCTGGAACAGCATTTCCTTCTCCTCAAATCCCTTTTTTCATCCAGAAGGTGCCTTTTGCTTCCCAGGAAAGTTGATGGGGTCAGCAGTGACCAAGGGGGGAATTTGCCATCCTTATGTGAAATTGGGAGTGATGCCTGTAGAATAATTGAAGAATTCTTTTTTTGTGTGTGATTTCTTCCCTCAGACAGGTAAAACCTGGTGGAGAAGTGGCCAGGAAGGTTTTTTGTTTTTTTTTTTTGTTTTTTTTTTTTTTTTGTTTTTTTTTCAAAGCAAGGCTGCATTTCCAACAAGGAAACTCTTGTGTGCAGTAAAATGGAAACTCAGCAGGCAGGCACAGGTTGCTGCTCAGTTATTAATTCACAATTCCTGTCCTTCCAGGGCGTTTCTGGCAGCAGACAGAGCTGGTGTTGTCTCACAAGGAGTGAAACCCCCTCTGTGCTGAGGTGTCCCTGCTTCACTTGTCACAGGGATCAGGAGAGCCAAGGGAAAGGTGTTTGTCCCCTGAGCTTTCCAGGAGTGCTTTGCTGTCCTTTTTCTGTGTTCTGTAGGATTGAAATCGGTTCTGTGGCTTTCAGAGCTGTGGGATTCCTGGAAAAGGCCAGTTCAGACTCAGGGAATCCCAGAATGGTGTGGATTGAGAGGGACCTTAAAGATCTTGGGCAGGGACACCTCCCACTGTCCCAGGCTGCTCCAGCCCCATGTCCAGCCTGGCCTTGGACATTCCAGGGATGCAGGGGCAGCCCCAGCTGCTCTGGCAATTCCAGCCCAGCCAGGAATTCCCAATTCCCAATCTCCCATCCATCCCTGCCCTCTGGCAGTGGGAGCCATTCCCTGTGTCCTGTCCCTGCAGGCCTTGTCCCCAGTCCCTTTGCAGCTCTCCTGGAGCCCCTGGAATGTGCTGGAAGCTCTCCCTGGAGCCTTCCCTTCTCCAGAGGAACATTCCCAGCTCTCCCAGGCTGGCTCCAGGGCAGAGGGGAGCCCTTGGAGCATCTCCCTGGTCTCCTCTGGTTCAGCTCCAGGTTCTTCTGCTGGTGACTCCAGAGCTGGATCCAGCTCTGCAGGTGGGATCTCACCAGGGCAGAGTAGAGGGAGAATCCAGAGGAAGGAAAGTTGGGATTTGCCCCAGGAATGTGAGGGTGAAACCCCAGCAGTGTCACCCCAGGAACTGTTCAACAGAAGATGCTTGGCAAATAACAAACCTGGGCTTGGTGCTAGAAAACCCCTTTGCTTAAAGGGAGAAACTCTTGAGGGTGCCCTGTGGCAGTGAGAATTCCTGGCTTGAGGGAAACCCGTGGATTTTAATATGGGAATAATTTTAGCCTGGAGTTCTCAAGAAGTTTGCAACAAATCAGGTGCTGAAAATCCACCCCTTGCTGCTCCAAGAAACCACAGCTTTTTTGTGGCCTCTGTAACCTTTTTGACTTCTAAAAGTCCTTTTTTTCTGGTGCCCTGCAGGGCTGGAGGAGGGAAGTTAAATGTGAATAACTGGGCAGGGAGTTGGAGAAAACAGGGATAAAGGGAAAACAGGGATAAATAAATATTCCTTAAAGCATCAAAGCCCCGGTGCTGGCTGTGGTTTAACGTGTGCCACGTGGGCACCTGGGGATGTTGTATCAGGAGAAGGAGGGACTTTGGAGGAGGCAAAGCAGCTTCCAGAGGCTTGGAGGCAGGGAGGGACTGAGCTGAACTTGCCCTTTGCTGCCCACGCACTGGGAACTCCGTAAATCCTGGAGCTCATCTGCCTTTGTAAGGAAATAAAACATGAATAACCATCAGCTGCACTGGAGGAGGTAATTGATGTTGCAAAACTGCTGCTTGCAAAGGCTTCAGAAGAATTCACACCTCTGACACCTCGAATTTCCATAGAGCAGGTGGTGTAGAGCTCTTCACAACAGAAAAAAAGTCAGCTGGCTGCCCTAGTTCAGGGCAAATTTGGGAGAAAACCTCCAGGAGGAGCCCCCAGAAAGCAAACCCCCCACCTGGTTCGGGAAGGATTTCCTCGGAGAGAAGTAGGAAAAAAACCTGTTTATTTAACAAGCAAAACACTCCCCAATACAAAAAAAAAAAAAAAAAAAAAAAAAACAAAAACAACACCAGATGACAAAACTCTGACCGTTCTGAAGAGATGACAAATTCAGAAAGTCTCTCCTGGGAGTGGTCGCCCAGTTCTGAGTCTCCAGCGCTGGGGGTGGCTGCTGCAGGTCACAGAAATGCAGGCTCAGGTCACAAAATGCAGGCTCAGGTCACAGAAATGCAGGCTGAGGTCACAGAAATGCAGTCTCAGGTCACAGAAATGCAGTTTCAGGTCACAAAATGCAGGCTCAGGTCACAAAATGCAGGCTCAGGTCACAAAAATGCAGGCTCAGGTCACAGAAATGCAGGCTCAGGTCACAAAAATGCAGGCTCAGGTCACAGAAATGCAGGCTCAGGTCACAAAAATACAGGCTCAGGTCACAGAAATGCAGGCTCAGGTCACAAAATGCAGGCTCAGGTCACAAAAATGCAGGCTCAGGTCACAGAAATGCAGGCTCAGGTCACAAAAATGCAGGCTCAGGTCACAAAATGCAGGCTCAGGTCACAGAAATGCAGGCTCAGGTCACAAAATGCAGGCTCAGGTCACAGAAATGCAGGCTCAGGTCACAGAATGCAGGCTCAGGTCACAGAAATGCAGTCTCAGGTCACAGAAATGCAGGCTCAGGTCACAGAAATGCAGGCTCAGGTCACAAAAATGCAGGCTCAGGTCACAGAAATGCAGGCTCAGGTCACAGAAATGCAGGCTCAGGTCACAGAAATGCAGGCTCAGGTCACAAAATGCAGACTCTGGTCACAGAAATGCAGGCTCAGGTCACAAAAATGCAGGCTCAGGTCACAGAAATGCAGGCTCAGGTCACAGAAATGCAGGCTCAGGTCACAAAATGCAGACTCTGGTCACAGAAATGCAGGCTCAGGTCACAAAATGCAGGCTGAGGTCACAAAATGTAGGCTCTTGGTGTTTCTTGGTGTTTCCCAGGTCTCAGTCCAGAGCAGGTTCAGATGATATTCAGGAAAGGGAAAGGGAAAAAAAAGGAAAAAAAAAAAAAAAAAAAACAGCCCAGGGTAAAAATTGGACTGCCTAGCTAAACTAATTAATGAGCAAAAGCAAGCAAAAAAGCCTCTCCTAGACACCGACCATGGGGGGAGCTGAGCCGGCTGATAACAAGACAAAACAATCCTTCACTTTCAGAGCCAGTCCTGAAGAACATAATATCAGGCA
This sequence comes from Vidua macroura, assembly GCF_024509145.1. Taxonomy (NCBI): domain Eukaryota; kingdom Metazoa; phylum Chordata; class Aves; order Passeriformes; family Viduidae; genus Vidua; species Vidua macroura. The sequence continues at coordinate 72,361,204 of NC_071575.1, forward strand.
TGAACAGAACACACGACTGGGGATACAAACGCCACACCACCACCCTAGGACACTGGCTCAGTGTTAATCTCATGTTTAAATCACCTTTTATCACAAAATAAGGTGACTTATTTGCTCAAAGGCAGATTCTCTGCTTAGGTGGCAAAGCTGGTTGATTTCTTTTTTATTTTTTAATTATATTCAGGTGTGCTGTTTAGTTTTCCTTCAAATTCAGGATGATTTCTCTGGTAATTCACCTACAGACAAGTGTCTAAATAAGAGAGGACATGACAGAGATCTTTAAAAGATTCTTAATTCCTCATCATGATCCTCAACCCATCTCTCACTTCAGTTGTAACCCCCAGATAAATCCACAATTTTATTTTTCCACAGGACCTTCCATCTTTCTGCTCCTTTTGGCTCAGAACTGCTTGTGGCCACTTGAGTTGCTTGCTGAATATTTTTAGCTGGAAAACTCATTTTCCCAAGCTTGTAGCTAATGTTAATTTTAAAGAAACTTAATGAAAGGATTTTTTTTTTTTTTTTTTTGGAGTGAAATGTTTGCCAGGAAAAAGCCACTCAACCCTGTGTACAGACAGACCATCTGTAGGCCATGATGTTCAGCTGGGATTTGGGGAGATCTGGGTGTGAAGTCAAATCCTAACAAACTTTTATTTTATTGCTGCAGGGGAAATCCAGCCCTGCAGTGGTGGGTGGCCCTGCAAGAGCATGAGGAAATGGGAATTTGACCCTGGAACAGGCAAATCAGCAGTGGCCACTTTTTCCTGACTGCTGTGGACAGGTCCTGACACTCCAGATTTGAAAGGTTTTGTGGGAATTTTGTCCTGATGTAGAAAAACCAAAATGCTTTAAATTGCTTTTTATTCTGACCGAGGAAACAATTTCAATTTCAGTTTTCTCAATGAGTTCAGCCTGAAAGCAGAGTCTTGATCCCTACAGGGAGCTGGGGATGTTCCTGTCACCCTGTCCCAGGGAGCTGGGTGTTCCTGTCACCCTGTCCTGGGAAGCTGGGTGTTCCTGTCACCCTGTCCCAGGGAGCTGGGTGTTCCTGTCACCCTGTCCCAGGGAGCTGGGGTGTTCCTGTCACCCTGTCCCAGGGAGCTGGGGTGTTCCTGTCACCCTGTCCCAGGGAGCTGGGTGTTCCTGTCACCCTGTCCCGGGGAGCTGGGTGTTCCTGTCACCCTGTCCTGGGAAGCTGGGTGTTCCTGTCACCCTGTCCCAGGGAGCTGGGTGTTCCTGTCACCCTGTCCTGGGGAGCTGGGTGTTCCTGTCACCCTGTCCTGGGGAGCTGGGTGTTCCTGTCACCCTGTCCCAGAGAGCTGGGTGTTCCTGTCACCCTGTCCTGGGGAGCTGGGTGTTCCTGTCACCCTGTCCCAGAGAGCTGGGTGTTCCTGTCACCCTGTCCTGGGGAGCTGGGTGTTCCTGTCACCCTGTCCCAGGGAGCTGAGGTGTTCCTGTCACCCTGTCCCAGAGAGCTGAGGTGTTCCTGTCACCCTGTCCCAGGGAGCTGGGTGTTCCTGTCACCCTGTCCCAGGGAGCTGAGGTGTTCCTGTCACCCTGTCCCGGGGAGCTGGGTGTTCCTGTCACCCTGTCCCAGGGAGCTGGGGATGTTCCTGTCACCCTGTCCTGGGGAGCTGGGTGTTCCTTTCCCAGGGAGCTGGGTGTTCCTGTCACCCTGTCCCAGAGAGCTGGGTGTTCCTGTCAGCCTGTCCCAGGGAGCTGGGTGTTCCTGTCACCCTGTCCCAGAGAGCTGGGTGTTCCTGTCAGCCTGTCCCAGAGAGCTGGGTGTTCCTGTCACCCTGTCCCAGGGAGCTGGGTGTTCCTGTCACCCTGTCCCAGGGGGCTGGGTGTTCCTGTCACCCTGTCCCAGGAGCTGGGTGTTCCTGTCACCCTGTCCCAGAGAGCTGGGTGTTCCTGTCACCCTGTCCCAGGGAGCTGGGTGTTCCTGTCACCCTGTCCCAGGGGGCTGGGTGTTCCTGTCACCCTGTCCCAGGAGCTGGGTGTTCCTGTCACCCTGTCCCAGGAGCTGGGTGTTCCTGTCACCCTGTCCCAGGGAGCTGGGTGTTCCTGTCACCCTGTCCCAGGAGCTGGGTGTTCCTGTCACCCTGTGCCAGGGAGCTGGGTGTTCCTGTTGTGCAAATCCACATCTCCATCCTCCTTTGAGCTCCTGGGACGTTTCAGGCACTGGAAGGGGAGCCTGAAAAATTCCTTTGGCTCTTTGCTTGCAGCCCTTCCAAGCTTCCATAGCATCATCTCAATATTCCAAATGTTTACTGGTGTTAAAATTCTCTTCATAGTCCTGGGAGTAAGAGAATTTATCTTCAGGTCCTCAGGACTCACTTCTCATTTCTGTGGCTTTTGAACTTAAGAGATCTGACTCATATCCAGATTTTTCTCTTTTTCCTTGACTTTTCCACTGGGTTTTTTTGGCACCAGGTCCAGTTGGCATCCTGAGGTGATGAGGAGATGAAAGCAGCAAGGCCAAAAGTCTTGGGAGGGATTTGGGTGATGGTTTTTAAACATTTTAGGGTGTGGGATGTGTTACAGGATGGGTTTGTAGCTGTGAGCTTGGCTCTGTGTCCTTGGCTCGTGTGGGGACAAGGGCTCCTCCTTCCAGAGTGAACCCCTGGAATCAGGAATGTTTAAAGTCTTCATCCATTAATTGCTTGGATCTTTGTAAATTTAACTGATGAAAAGTGCACTGAGAGAGAATGTGGGTGCAGAGAGATTGGCCTGGACAGGATGGACTCAAAGGTCCAAAAAAATAGTCTTCCAAAATGGTCTTCCCAAAAAAAAAATGCTGGATGTGTGGGTGAATTCCTGGGGGCTTTCTGCAGGGATATACATCAGTATCCAGTGGAAGGAGTGGCTGGGAATTGTGGATACAAATGTAGCAATCCCAGGAAAAAAGGTGTGGGAATCTTGCTCCAAGTTCTTGGTGCTCCTTTCCTGGGGTTTCCTGAAGCTGTGCTTGCTTTCTGAAGGCGTGGAATGTTTCTCATTCCTGGGAGTTCCTTGGAATTGCTGCAGGATCCATCACCAGAACCTGGATGCAGGAGAGGACATCCCACGTGCCCTCGGCACAGCTGGGTTCCTTCAGGATTGTGGGTCTCCAGACAGGGCCTGGATTGCTCCTGGATCTGAGCCTGCTGATTAATTCCTGGCATGTTTGGGACAGAATTCATGTGGGATTTGGTTGTAAGACTTTGGCCTTACGGGAAAAAATTCAGCGTGAGCTGAGAGAACAGTTGGGTCAGAGCCTGGATTCACTCCCAGATACATCAGCAGGAGTGATGGTGGAGCTTTCTCTGGGAATGTGGTCTGGACACTGCTCCAGAGGTGTTCAGTCCCTTCTGCTGGGACAGTTGATGGGATGGAGGAGCCTGGAGATCCGCCTCAGATTCCTGGATTTCCCAGCTTCTGCAGTAACTGTTTCCTTTCCTGAAGAGTTTCTGCAGATGGAAAAAGCTTGTAGGGGGGAAATGTTCTCTGTACCAGCTCCATGCAGTTCTCCCAGGAGTGATCTCAGCTCTTTTGTTGGTGGGATTCCAAGATTTCACTTTCCTGGGCATCTTTTCCTTGGTGGAGAAGGGAGAGGGCAGGTGGTTCACCCCAGCTGTGTTAGTAACTGGAATTCACCTAATTTTCAAGGAAATTTCCCAGCTTCATTTCTGCTGATGCACTTCTAGAGATTTCCCCAGTGTTGATGCAAGGGCTCTGTTTTATTTTCAGTCTGTCCTCAGTTACAGAGTCAGGGAATGGTTTGGGTGGGAAGGGACCTTAAAGATTCCAACTCAAACCATGGCAGGGACACCTCCCACTGTCCCAGGCTGCTCCAGCCCCAGTGTCCAGCCTGTCCTTGGACATTCCAGGGATCCAGGGACAGCCCCAGCTGCTCTGGCAATTCATGCCAGGGTCTCACCCCCCTCACAGGGACGATTTTCTGCTATCGTGTCGATAAACAACGTGGGTGTTCCCAAACCTTTCATCCCAATATTTCTCCCTTTCATGAACCTAACTCACTCGCTGATTTTTTGGTAAGGATTTTAGGTCTTTGCCACAACAAGGACAATATTCTTACGTGGCCCTCTGTGGCTCATGAATATTTTTTGAATTTGGCAACACCAGGATCGAGTCCGAGTGTGGAAAACTCAGCTTTAATTTACAGTTGGCATTAACTCAGGGAGCTGAGGAGCATCCAGCCTGGAGCTGCTCAGGATCAGCCTGGGAGAGCTGGTTTTTATTAAGCAGGACTTGATTTAGTCCAAAGTAAAACCATTTGTGTTTAATCTGATCCATGAAGCTTCTGTGAGTGTGAAAATCCAGAAAATGAAACATTTTCTGGGCCATCATTGCACACAGCGGGACCATGCAGGACTTTGGGAACCTGCAATAGTTATCCAGGGATACATTTCCTAAGGAATTAATACCACAACAGGAAGTTTTAAAGTTTGAGTGCCACAAAAAGATCTGGTGACAAATGTCCCTTAGCCACGACACTTCTTGGGAGGCTCCTCACCACAAACCTGGAGCGATGCTGCTTTTCCCAGAGATTCCCTTTGGATTTCAGCAGGAAAATCACTTGCACTGAGGGCATTTCTGTTTCCATCTGCCCTTTGTGAGCTGCTCCTGGGTGACTGCAGTGAGCTCCTTGCTGTGGAATTTTAGGGCAGAGCAGCTCATGCTGAACCAAGAAAATTCCAGAGCCAAAACAAGCGGCTGTAAACTTTTCCCTCTCCCCATGAGAACGAGGGGAAGGAGGTTGTTGTGTCCAAACCCTTTTGGAGCTGACACTGTGGGAAAAGTCTGTCCAGTCTGGGAGTTATTGTACTTCAGGAATTGCAATAAATCCTGAGGGACCCCACAGATGGGACTGGGATCTCCTCACAAAAATTGCCGGTGTGGAGTCGGCACTTTGGGATGCAGGAGCCTCACACAGCAGATTTCATAGGTTGTAATTTAAAATCAGGCCTCTGAGGTGGGAATTCTTTGTTCCTGGTGGTTTTTGAGAATTCCTGGTGGGTTGGGAATATTTCAGTGTGTGCCCAGGTGTCATCAAGGTCTGTGGAATTCCTGCAACCCTGGGCAAACTTGGTGCCATGAAAGCAGGAAACCTTTTCCATCCAAGGTGGGGAAAAGGGGGATTCTGCCTTTAGTTCCCAGTAGCTGGAACATTCCTGCCAAGCCCCTGCTGTGATGTGAGGGATCTGTACATGAAATATTCTGTGTCCCCTTCCTTCAAATGGGAGCAGCCTCAGTGCTGCAGAGCCAAACTTCAGGTGGGAACAAACCTTTGATTTTCTCCTGCTTCCCTTGTAATTCTTATCCAGGCCATTGATGAAAGGTAATTGCTGTAGGATAATATTCCCAATCCATTAACCCTGATTTACAGCAGAATTCCTTATCAAGCTTCTGTGCTGAAACACCACCACTAATTGTTTTAACCAAGCCTGGTTTGGAATAAAGATTTTCTGCCTTTCCCTTTGTATTCCCTTCTTCCCCACTTGCCTTTCCCTTTGTATTCCCTTCTTCCCAAAGCACTTTGATTCTTCCTGTTGTTCTCTTCACTCTGTCTCCCCCCAGACTCAGGAGTTTTTTGGTCTTGCAAGTCAAATTAACATGAGATTGCCACGGTTTGCATGGGAGCTGTGGGAGGGGAAAATGGAATTCATTGGAGCAGTGGATTGATTTCAAACACGTCCCAGTGCTCTCCCAAATCCGAGCTTACTCCGTGCAGGAGGGGATGGAAAATGGAAGACTCTGAGGATTCACCCCAGGATTCCTCAGAGCAGGGGAGGGTGGGGAATTGGCTTTTGCCAACATCACTGTGGTGCTGTGGTCACTTAGATGTGACTGAAATTCCATGTGGGGCTCGGGATATTTTGAATAATTGGGTCAACGGGCTTTGAGTGAATTCCTTGGGTCTGAGTAAATGGGTTTTGTTTCCTGGATTGGATGTTTTTCCTTGACTTGCTGCATCAGGATCGAGAGCAAACACGAAGTCACAATCTTAGGAGGACTCAATGAATTTGTCGTGAAGTTTTATGGACCACAAGGAAGTAAGTTTGTGACCTTGCCCTTCCAGAAAAACAATCCACTGGCTTGGGGAATAAGGAAAGGACATTCCAGAGGGGATAGAATGAGCAAATCTAAGGGGGATGGAGAGAAATCCATCTTCTGGAGGGTGGGGAGGATCCAGCTGTGGTCATGGATAGACCCCATCCCTTGGAGCTCTGGAAAGCTCTTTCAGCACCCCTGAGCTTTCCTAGGCCTGGCCAAACTTGCATCAGTCATGGGAATTTCCATGGAGTTTGTAATTAAAATGGCTTTTCCACCTTAATTTAGCACCATCTCCAAAGGTAAGGAGATTATCCCACAGTGCCTGTTTTTAATCAGGCTCTGGTGTCTTCGTGCTGAGATCTTTTCAAATCGTGTGAAGCAGAGCAGGAAAAAGGCTTTTCCTGTGGGAGCTTTGAAATCTCACCCCCAGTGGAGCTGTGGATTATTCCAGAGATGTGTTTTCCTGAATGTTTATCCTCTCCTCACTGTGGAGTGTCTAATTCCTGCTTTTTCTCCCTTGCAGCACCGTATGAAGGTGGAGTATGGAAAGTTAGAGTCGACCTTCCTGACAAATACCCCTTCAAATCCCCATCTATAGGTAACAAATACTCATTTTCCACTAAAATCCTGTGATTTGGGCCTAAAGTTTGCAGGTGGGGTGATACCAGTGTAATATAAGGACTTGAAGTCTGCAAAATGTTTTTATGGGATTTCAGATCCCAAGAAGAGCAAAATTTTGGGCTTTGGAAGGAGGAGGAGCTGGGAGGAGGAGGATTTGGCTGCATATTTGTGTGTTGATCAATTCAATCTCTATTCCATGTGGGGTTTTTTTAATAATAACTCCACTTACTGTGGAGTGATGGAGCAAAGACCACAGTTCTTGGTGTTGGGGTGAACCCAACTTTTGGGATCTTCTGTCCAAAAGTGGATGGAACTTCCTCCACTGAAGCCACCATCCTCTTGGAGCAGGGAATACATATGTGGAAGAACAGAAAAGCAGGGATTTATCAACAAAAAAACTGCTGGCTTGACTGGTCAGGCTTTTTGCCTTGGACAGCAATAGGAAATCCCATTAGGAAATGGGATTTTTAGCTTGGCTCCATCCTTGGGGAGCAGGAAACCACCTCGGATGCCTTCAGGTGCCCATTCCAGTTGCTGAAGCCCTTTCCAACATCAACATCCTCCTCTGGAGCTCCAAGTTGTGGCTGCTTCCTTCACATAACCCCTTAGGCTCAGATTTTATTTGGGAGCTCTGTGGGATGAGGAATCATCTGTTCCAGGTGGGAATTGTGCCTTTTGGGAGAGGCTGCTGCTGTTCATACTCCGTCCTTCGCCTTTTTAAAATTTTTTGTTCGGTTTGAAATCTTCCGTGACCCCCAGAAATGTGCAAACATTTTTTAGTAACAGCACAGGAATCTGCAGCTCTGAGGAGCCTTTTCTTCCTTCTGAGTCAGCTCTGGAAATCCCTCTTGGAGAGGCACATTCCAGGTGGGAATTCCCACTGTTTGCTGCCTGTCCTTTGTCCTTCCCCACCTCCCAAACCAGTGCAGGTCACGGCAGTCTTAAATCATGGAATGGTTTGGGTTGGAAGGGATCCTAAACCTCATCCAACCCCAGCACCCTCCACTATCCCAGGCTGCTCCAGCCCCAATCCAACCTGGCCTTGGACACTTCCAGGGATCCAGGATGATCCTGGAGCTGGGAGCTGTTTTCTGCTCACATCTCTGAGTCCTTCTGGCTCTTCTCATGTGGATTTTGCTGCTTTTCTCTCAGTTTTCCATCCCTTGCTCGTTTAAATCTGTTGTGTTCCCACTGGTTTATCCCAGACCTCATGAGGAGCTTCCTTCAACCTACAAGTCTCTGTTCAAGTGGCTGAGAAACCCTTTTTTTCTTCCTAAAAAACTGCCTCTTGCTGGAAAAAACCATTTCTTTCCTTCCCAGAATCTTCCTCTTGCTGAAAAACCCCTTTTTTCTCCTCAAGATCTTGCTGAAACCTCATTTTTTTTCTTCCCAAAAAACTGCTTCTTGGTGGAAAATCCTTTTTCTCCTCCCCAAAATCTTCTTCTTGCTGAAAAATCCCTTTTTTCCTTCCCAAAATCTTCCTCTTGCTGAAAAACCCCTTTTTTCTCCTCAAGATCTTGCTGAAACCTCATTTTTTTTTTTCTTCCCAAAGTTTTCCTCTTGCTGAAAAATCCCTTTTTTTCCTTCCCAAAATCTTCCTCTTGCTGAAAAACCCCTTTTTTCTCCTCAAGATCTTGCTGAAACCCCTTTTTTTTTTCTTCCCAAAAAACTGCTTCTTGGTGGCAAAATCCTTTTTCTCCTCCCCAAAATCTTCCTCCTGCTGAAAAATCTCTTTTTTCCTTCCCAAAATCTTCCTCTTGCTGAAAAACCCCTTTTTTTCTCCTCAAGATCTTGCTGAAACCTCCTTTTTTTTTCTTCCCAAAGTTTTCCTCTTGCTGAAAAATCGCTTTCCTTCCCAAAATCTTCCTCTTGCTGAAAAACCCCCTTTTTTCTCCTCAAGATCTTGCTGAAACCTCATTTTTTTACTTCCCAAAAAACTGTCGCTTGCTGGAAAATCCTTTTTTTCCTCCCCAAAATCTTCCTCTTGCTGAAAAACCCCTTTTTTTCTTCCCAAAATCTTCCTCTTGCTGAAAAACCCCCTTTTTCTCCTCAAGATCATGCTGAAACCTCATTTTTTTTTTCTTCCCAAAGTTTTCCTCTTGCTGAAAAATCCCTTTTTTTCCTTCCCAAAATCTTCCTCCTGCTGAAAAACCCCTTTTTTCTCCTCAAGATCTTGCTGAAACCTCCTTTTTTTCTTCCCAAAGTTTTCCTCTTGCTGAAAAATCCTTTTTTTTTTCTTCCCAAAATCTTCCTCTTGCTGAAAAACCCCTTTTTTTCTCCTCAAGATCTTGCTGAAACCTCATTTTTTTCTTCCCAAAAAACTGCTTCTTGGTGGAAAATCCTTTTTTTCCTCCCCAAAATCTTCTTCTTGCTGAAAAATCCCTTTCCTTCCCAAAATCTTCCTCTTGCTGAAAAACCCCCTTTTTCTCCTCAAGATCTTGCTGAAACCTCCTTTTTTTTTCTTCCCAAAGTTTTCCTCTTGCTGAAAAATCCCTTTTTTCCTTCCCAAAATCTTCCTCTTGCTGAAAAACCCCTTTTTTCTCCTCAAGATCTTGCTGAAACCTCATTTTTTTTCTTCCCAAAAAACTGCTTCTTGGTGGCAAAATCCTTTTTCTCCTCCCCAAAATCTTCCTCCTGCTGAAAAATCTCTTTTTTCCTTCCCAGAATCTTCCTCTTGCTGAAAAACCCCTTTTTTCTCCTCAAGATCATGCTGAAACCTCCTTTTTTTTTCTTCCCAAAGTTTTCCTCTTGCTGAAAAATCCCATTTTTTCCTTCCCAAAATCTTCCTCTTGCTGAAAAACCCTTTTTTTTCTCCTCAAGCTCTTGCTGAAAACCCCTTTTTTTTTCTTCCCAAAATCTTCCTCTTGCTGAAAAACCTATTTTTTCTCCTCAAGCTCTTGCTGAAAACCCCCATTTTCCTCCCTAAAAACCTGCCTCTTGCTGGAAACAAGAGTTGAGATGGATAAAATCCTTGCTTAGAGCTGAGCTGGCTTAGCAGAGCAGAGCTCAGGAAAAGCTGGGAAGCCCCAAGGAAAGTGCTGGGACTCAGGAAAGCTCCCAAGAGGCTGCAGGGAAGGGTTTGTTTTCCTTTTTTTTCCCATTTTTGCTGCCCCAGCCCAGCTTATCTGGGACAGGCAGGCCTGGGTGAAGCCTCCTGGGGCATCCTGATTATCTCTGCTTTGGGCATTGCTGATAAAACCTTCATCCCAGCTGAACTGGGAGCACTGGGAACGATGGAAATGGGAATTCTCCCATTCCTAACCCAGCCTGAGCTCTGGATAATGATAATCAGTAGGGAAGAAGTTTCCTGTGGAAATCTCTGCTTTTTAGAGGTGGAAGTGAAAGATTTCCTGGATTATGGAGCCCATAAATGGACAGGAGGTCCTGGACTTGTTCCTGTTCTCAGCAGAGTTCAGATTGTCCATGTGAGTCCCTCCTTGGAGAAAATATGGGATCCAGCAGCTTTTCCTTGAATAAATTCCACCTTTATCCCAAAGCTTAAACAACAAATCCCATCCTTGCACCTTCCCTTGATATTCCAGGACTGGAGGCTGAGTTATTCCTTCCATCCTAAAAAATCTTTGATCCTGGCATGTTTTTTTTTTTGCAAAAAATATGACTTTTTTTAGCATTTTTGGCTTTTCTTTTTGGTTTTACCCTTGAATTTTTTTTTTTTTTTTTTTTTGGAGTGTATCCATGTGCTCCAGAGAAATCATGGGTAAGAATTCCCTTCTAAACTTTTAGAATCTTTTAGAATCTTTTATCCCAGCGTGGCTCCAAGGATGAGATCCAGGTGTTCTGTCCTAAAGTACCAACCTGACCAGGGGAGGGTTTTCCAGTGGGCTCCAGAGCTGTCCTTGGGAAAGGTGTGGATGTGTTGGGAATCCCTGAAGGATCTCTTTGTCTCCAGGAGAAGCTTTTCTGCCTCTTTTCCTGCCAAATCTTCTCTCCCTTCTCCCATCCTCAGATACCCCTGGCATTTATTCCCTGTTCTTCACGTCCCTAAAAATTGCACTGGGAATTTTTGAGTATTCCCACACTTGAGGACTTCAAACCATCCTGAATTTTTGTGTGGAGATTCCTGGGACAGCTCCATCACATCCTGGGGTGTTCCTGGCACTGCCTGGATTTGCTGTGGAACCTGACAGAGCTTGGATTTTTCAGGATCATTTTTTTCCCAACAGGAAAAACCCCCCAAAAGGGAAATGCACATCCCAGGAAAACCAGGAATTTAAACAGAGCCTGGTGTGGGGCTGGCTCTGGGCTTGAGTGCTCCCATCAGGATAAATAAATCCCTGAGTATCCCAATTTTCAGGTTTGAACTGGAGCAGTTGGTCCAAAAAAAAAAAAAAAAACCCAACTCCTGGTGTTCCAGGGTGGGAAGAGCTGCATCCCTTCCTGGTGTGGAATTCCTTTGGGATGTCCAGGGGCTTTTCTGTTATCACCCAAAGCCTTTTTATCCACGTGGATTTTATGCTTTTATTCCAAAGGCAATCCTGGACTTCAGTATCTCCATATAGAAAAGGGTGGATTGTGCTGCTCACATTCTTCCCAAGCTTTGGCTTTTCCAGGAGTTCAGTGGGAATTTTGGTTTAAAATACTAAATGTTTACAACCAGTCCAGCACCTGGAATCACAGGCTGTGACCTCGGCTCCACGTCATGGAAAGCACCCCAAAATCCCAATCCTGTCTGATGGGGAATGCTCACCTGGAATTCTGCACAGTGCATTAATTGGGATGTGCTGTGTGACAATAAACCTTGCCCCAGTGCTGGGATTTTTTTCTTTCCTCCCTCCTGGCTTCCTGGAGAACTTGGAATTTCATTTTTACCTGGATGTTTATGGGCGCTGTGTCCTTTTTATCCATCAAAATAAATACAGAGCCAGTCGGGTTCATGGGAATGATGTTGGCACAGGAGAATTTACACTTCAAATAAAGGAGGAGAGAGTTGTGCTTATTCCTGGATCGGGAAAAAAGAAGGATTTCCGTGGAGCTGCTCTTGGCCTGAGCAGTTTGTGTCATGGAATGAGGCTGGGGGATGAATCCTTGGAAATGAATGCAGGGAGGGAATGCTCCTGTTCTTCTCTGGAGAACACCTCTTCCATTTGGGAACCTTGAACCCAAGGACAATGTGAAGGAAGGGATTTTTTATTCCCAGTGTCTCCCCCACCCTCTGTATCCTTTCTTTGGATTTTCCCCCGAAGAGCCAGGCAGGATTTAGGATCGGGATCAGCGCTCGCCGCAGCTCAGCTCCAGCAAAATGGATCCGTGACCTGATTTAAACTTGTGGGAGCTGCAGAACGTAAATATTTGATGGAACTACAGCTTCCCTTGTTAAATCTGCTTCAGTTTTTCCAGCTGAATCCTGCCAAGCTGTTCCTGAAATCCGCTTGTTAGCGTGGAGATGTTTTGGAGTTCTCCTTCCTCTTGGAGGTTGTTCCGGCTTCGGGCGTTGTCTCAGCCTGGGGTTGGATTTGTGCAGAATCCCCCGGTCCAAGCAAACCTGGAATTCTGCTTGTGTCAGAATTCAAGGGAAGGAAGGGATTTCAGTCCCAGCTGGGATCCCTGCTGTCACTCAGACTGGGATTGCTCCCTGTTTGGGCAGGGATGACACTCCAGTGCCTCGCCGGAAGCGTTGGATGAAGGTGGGCGAGGTTGAGAGCTTTTTAAAAATGCTTAAATGTGGATTTTTAAGGCTTTTTTGGCTGCTCTGGAAAGAAAACTTCTGTGTCTTTTGAGTCCTGGAAGGAGCTTTATCCATGGATTGAGTCAATATCCCAGACCTGAATCTCTTCCCTGTTTTTATCCTTGTCAGAAGCAATAATTGCTGTTGGTTTAAAAGGATTCCTGGAGAATTCAGGGAAATTCCCACCTGGGCCATGTTTGTCGGGATTTTTGGGCTGTGGGATGGTGGCACAATAGGGAAAAGGAGAATTTATGGCAAATTCTCAATCTAAAAAAATGGCACAACAGGGAAAAGGAGGATTTATGGCAAATTCTCAATCCAAAAAGGTGGCACAATAGGGAAAAGGAGAATTTATGGCAAATTCTCAATCCAAAAAGGTGGCACCACAGGGAAAAGGAGAATTTATGGCAAATTCTCAATCCAAAAAGGTGGCACAATAGGGAAAAGGAGGATTTATGGCAAATTCTCCATTCAAAAAGCAACTCCAAGGTTTGGAAGCAGCGTGTCCTGGTTGGAGCCACCCCTCTGGGAGGAGCCCTAATGATTTAGCCAAGCCAGAAATGGAGGAATTAATTCCATCCCTGTTCCATGTCTAGTTTGTGGCCACATCCAGATATTTGGGTTTCCTCCTGTTGAAGAGTTTGGGATCCTGAATTTTGAATCCACTCTCGGCCAAAAAAAAAAAAAAAAGATTTTTTTTTTTTTTTTTTTTGGGTGGATGTGCTCTGCTTCCACACAGGCTGAGGATGGTGCATAATTCCATTAATGTATTTTATTTTATCATTATTTATTGGATAAAAAAAGAATTTCCATCTGGAAACTCTTTGGAGTTTCCAGCTGTCTTGAACTTGAGGTTGAAGTTGGCAGCTGGAAAACAAAATTTATCTTTTGATTAAAGCGTGGGGCACCTTCTGCTGGGACATTGTAAGGCTCGAAACCATTTCAAAATTTATTCTGAATAAAATTTTTTATTTAAAAAAAAATATTCAAAATAAATTTATTTATTTTTTTTTCAAAATTTACTTTATTTATTTCAAAATTTAATTTTGAAACTCAGAACAAAAAAAAAACAAACCCTCTCAAATCCAGAAATCTGAAATGTGGACAAAGCCACATCAAGCTTCCTCCTCCTAAACCTCACCTGAGCTGTTTTTTAGGAGACTAAAGGCACCAACAGGAGAACTAATAGCTGTATTGATGGAAAATTTGAATTATTACCTCCCTGGCTCACAAGTGTAGATTAACGTCGTGATGTCAAGCTCATAGAAAATCTCTGTTAGGCAAAATATATTAAAAAAAAAAAGAAAAAAAAATCAAATGTTGAGCTTAAATTTGTGTTCAGTGTTTATTCTTGCTGTTCTAAACCCTCTTCATCAGGTGTGGGAGCTCCACTGAGCTCATGGACAGGAATTTTCAGGATCCAACAAAAGCTTTGTGGTTGCACTGCAGAGTTTTCCTGAATTTCCTGACTCCAGGTTTCTTTGGATTTTGAGGGAACGGAGCCCAGGCTGGGAATGGTGCCTGCTTATTTTAAAGGTTATTTATGGCTGGCATGGCTTTGGGTCCTTGTTCCATAAATTCCAGACTTGTCACATTAAAAAAAAAAAAACATTTATTTGGGTTTTTCCTGCTCATTTCCCTCTGTTTCTCCCTTGCAGGATTCATGAATAAAATCTTCCATCCCAACATTGACGAAGCGTGAGTAAATCCTTCCTTCATGTTTGTAGTAAATCCTCAAAAATTTCAAATATTTCCCCATCATTTTTTGGTTGTGTGGAGCTTCCATGGCAGTGAAATTCCAATTTATTTTCTCTTGGGCAGAGTGGGAAGATTGAGGTGGTTAAAGACCATAAATAGCAATAAATCAGGCCTGATCCCAATCCCTGGGGAAGGGGTTGGGGAGGAGTTTTTTCAATTCCCAGAGTGTTTTGCAGTGTTAATTCCATTTTTCCCATGTGTTCCAGGTCAGGAACTGTATGTCTAGATGTAATCAATCAAACTTGGACAGCTCTCTACGGTGAGTTGGGCATTTTCAGACCACTTTTGGGAGGTCTCTTCCCTTTGATTTTGGGTTTTTTACTGAATTTGAAACTCCTTCCTCAGCCAAGATCTCGAGAAAAATAAGATTTTTTTGCAGGTTAGGAGGTGGTAGATGCTTCAGAGTGGTTTTCATGGGCTCATTTCTGGTTAAAAATCCAGTTTTTAGAGATAAACAGGTCAATTTAAAAAACAAATCATTTTATAAAAATCCAGTTTTTAGAGATAAACAGGTCAATTTAAAAAACAAATCAATTTTAAATAGAGAAAGCTGGAACTGTTAGAAGGAACACAGCTGAATTCTCTGCTTAAAAATGGGAATTTCAGCTATTCCAGCTACGCTTTGTGGAAGAAATCCAGGGGAATGTGGACATCAAATCCTTCAGGTTCTTCCCTGAAAAACTGATTTTAGCTGGAATTCCTCCTTGGAATTCTGGAATTCCCAGTGTGGTGGAGGGATGAGCATCACAGCATGGATTTGTTGTGGGACATCAGCTTCTCCACTTCTCCAAAGGACAAAAGGAAATAATTCCAGTGGTTTTGTGCTCCAGCATTCCAGCTCCTGCCTTGGAGCTGCAGGGGGACACTGGCATGGCTGAATTCCCTCTAAAATCACCAATCCAAGATTCCAACACCACCTCACAAAGAAATGGAAAAGGGGGAATAATCCCTTTCATTTTTGCATTTAAAAAAAGGAATTTTTCAATTCCTTTTAAAGCAGAGCTGGCAAAAGATCTGGGTCAGATAATTCCAGCAGCAACCAAGGTGGGAGAAACCTGGAATATGCACCAAAAAAAATTCCTGAGGTTCAATTCCTGCTCATTCCCTGGGGAAGCAGCAGCTCCTCAGTGCTGTGCTTGAAATTCCTGCACGTGCTCCAGCTGTTCCTGCTGAACCAGCTGGAAAACAAAATTTATCTTTTGATTCAAGTGTGGGGCACCTTCTGCTGGGACGCATTTGGGGGGTTTGAGGGAAGGGAATCAAGAAAAAAATGATTTTGCTGGGTGTCCTGTGAGCCACGGGGGAATTCCAGGGCTCTGCTCCCTCATCCTCAGGAGCCTTCAGTGGCCAGGTGGCCACAAAGAGGCTCCTGAGCCAAATGGACAGACCTGGCCCAAATTTTACACATTAAAATCAACTTCTTGCTGCCAACGCCCGAATCCAGTCCCTGGCAATTCCAGCTACCAAGGGCAAGCCCCTGCCATGGAAATATCCATGCAGAGCACTCCTGCTGTTTTCTGGGATCCCTTTTTTGGGATTCAGATGCTCTCTCCAGGTGCTGTTGTGCTCCATCCCAGGAGCTCAGCGTTCCAGCCAGGACACATCTGGAGCTGGAGCCTGGAATTCTGTGGCTGCATCCCGGAGCTGGAGGAGCTCTTTGCACAGGGAGAGCACCTGGAGAGCTCCTTCCCCTTTTTTTTGGGGAATTCTTTGGCAAGTTGAGGGCTCTGGGAATTGAATTCAGCAGCTCAGTGAATGGGATAGAGCTTTTTTCCCAGGAAAAGGGACAGGTTTGAGGTGGCCACACTGCTCCTGTGGCGGGTCCTGGGCAGTGATGGGATTCCCAGGTTCTGATCCATGCAGGAGGACACTGATGATGCTCACCCCACAGCATTTCCCTGCCACAAGGAAAGAGAGACAGACAAAAGATTTCTAGAACATTCCCACGGGAATCCCCCATGCCAGGAGCATTGCCAAGGATGGCTCCTGAGCATCCCTGCCTCTGGAATGGGGGGGTTTGTGCTCTCAGGGACGTGGGAAGAGGGGTTTGTGTATCCCCAGTCACGCCTGGGCAGTTTCCTGCTGTGGATTATTTGGTGACAGATTCCTGCTGGCACCGAGGCGTTCCTGGGAGCTCTGCACATTCCCTGAATTGTTTATTTTTTAGTGGTGGTTTCTGTTAACGAGACCATGGAAAGCTCTGGAAGAGCTTTGTGCTTTCCAGGAATCGTGGAATGATGGTTGGGGTTGGAAGGACCTCGGAGACTGAGCTCCAGCCCTGCTCCACGGGCAGAGAACTTCCATTTAAATAGAGATTGGAAGGGGTAAAGAATTCAGGGAAGGGCAAAGCACAGCACTGTTCGTTTGGAGTTTTTCCTAATTTTTCAAGCCAGGCTTAAAAATCAGGAAAATTCCATCCCCTTCCTTGCTTAACCCATGGATATCAGCATTTATGTGTCAGGCTGAGGAGTCTGTGAGGAGTTTCATTTTCATTTTTGATTTTACCCCCTTGATTTCACCTCATTTTCAGTGCATTTCCCCTTGGAGTTTGTGCTGCTGTCTGGGTGTTCCAGGGTGGTTTTTTTGGCGTGGCTCTGCCTCTGGGGACACGGACACCAACGTTGTGTTTGCCTTGCAGATCTCACCAATATATTTGAGTCGTTCCTGCCCCAGCTGCTGGCTTATCCCAATCCTATAGATCCTCTAAATGGTGACGCTGCAGCCATGTACCTCCACCGACCAGAAGAGTACAAACAGAAAATTAAAGGTGAGGCCTAATTAACACAGTTAATTGGGATTCCATCCCCTGGGAGTGATGGCTCTTTGCTGCAGGTTTTGCCTGGTTTTTCCCCTTCCAGGGATGATGTGAAGGAAGGAGGGGTGAAGTGCTGCTTGTATTGGAAACTGGGGAAGCTCAGGTATCCCAAAACCTGGGATCAGCTCTGCCACATCACCCAGGAGTGGTTAAACCTGGAGTCACTGTTCTGGTGTGAAATGCCCAATTTTTAGGGTAGAACTCTCAAAATTTGATTTAAACTGTGAATTATTCAGCCTCCCTTGGCCGATTCCTCTGACAGGATTGTGGGAACTTCCCTGCAGATCTGCCCTGCTCAGTATCCCAAAGTCCATTCCCTTCTTTTTCATACCAAGGAAAGGCAAAAAATTTCATACCTTGCAGGCAAAAAATGGTTTGTCAGATAAAATCTCCAGTGCCAGCACTGAGAGTCCTTCGGGCTTTCATGAAAACAGCCTAAAATCCAAAAATATCCTTGGAAAAAAGCCAGGAAAACTGATTGCAGCCTAAGGAAGCTCTGAGGACATCCCTTGGGATAAAGGGGTAGCCTGCTCCCTCATTCCCACCCTTCCAGCCAGGTACAGATGATCTGGAAGGAGCTGGAAGTGCTTGGAGTGTGTTCCATAAATCCCAGAGCCCTGATTCCACCGGCTCTTCCCGGGATTGCGTGACAAGGATGGGATGGAGCTAAAAAACTCTGCCATCCCTCATTTTAAAAAAATAACCTTGGACCTGTTAAAATTGCTGCAGAGGATCCTGGCAGCTCCTGTGCTCTGGGAAACTCGGGAGTGCAAATCCAGTGTTTTATTTATTGCTGCTGCTCCTGGTGTTTCCATCGGTGGGAGCTCAGGGAATGCTCGTGGTGCTTTGGGGAGGGGGGCGCAGGCGCGGAGCCGTGCCCCAGAATTTGTCATTCCTCCTCTCCTCTGCTTCCTCTCTGGGAGATTTCTTAGGGAATCTTCCTTTGGCAAGGTGAGGAACAGCTGGAGGATCTCCAGGCTGAGTTTTTGCTGGGAGCTCAGCACATCTCTGGGATCACTTTTCCCACCCCAGGTGTCTGGAATTGCAGTAGGATCCCTTGGAACACCAGGGGTGTGACCACAGCTCGTTCCTGGTGCTCCAGGCTCTGTGAACAGATGAATCCAGTGGTGTTTTCCTGGCAGGAATTGGTGCCATGAGGGTTCCCCTTGCTGAACACCCTTCTGTGGGAGATGCTTTGTCAATATTTAGATATTTTGGGGTTTTTTTTCCTTGATGGACTGAAAATCCCAATGCAAATCCCAATCAATGCGACATTCAGCGTGGAAACTCCCTGGAAATTTCACTTTTCCTGGGTCAAACCTTCCAAAACACCCAGCCTAGGAGCTTTCCTGGATTAAAAAAAAAAAAAAAATGGCATTTGAAGCTTGAAGAGCTTTGAGTTTCAGCTTAGGCTCGAGGAGGCCTTTTCCACCTGCAGCTTCCATGTGGGAATGTCCCCTGGAGCAGCCAGTGAGGAAGTGCTGGTGGCCTCCTGTCCTGCCAGTCCCTGCCTGGTCCTGCTGTGTCTGGAAGCTCCCAAAGCAGCTGCCAGCCAGAGTTTAGGTGGATTGGGAATAATCCCAGAGGGAATTTCGGAGGTTCCCACAAAGGGGTTTTGACATCTGAAGTCTTGCAGCAGCACGTGGGTTCCCTTTGCTGGAATGGGCAAGGAATAACAAATTCCTTGGGATCTTCCCGTTGATTCCAGAGGGAGATGAGCTCTTGGGAAGCTCTGGGAAGGGAGCAGCCACCTCAAGGATGTGTCACAGAATCTTGGAATGGTTTGGGCCAGAAGGGACATGAAAGACCATCCAGTTCCCACCCCTGCTGTGGGCAGGGAATCTTCCACTATCCCAGGGTGCTCCAAGGCCTGTCCTGGAGCATTCCCAAGGATGAGGCAGCCACAGCTTCTCTGGGCAATAGGATAATTTATAATTGATACACTTATATGATGTATCAGTATTAATTTTTGTGATAATTTACGGTAATTCATCCTATTCCACGATAATTTCCAGCATTTTTTATTCACAATTCTATTTCACATTATCACTTCTATAAGAAATCATTTGTGTGACTTATCAAATATGCCACGACCCTAAATATTTTTTTTATTTTTTTTTGATTTTTTTTTCCTCTCTCCCATCCAGAATACATCCAGAAATATGCAACAGAAGAAGCACTAAAAGAACAGGAAGAAGGCACCGGGGACAGCTCATCTGAGAGCTCCATGTCCGACTTCTCGGAAGATGAGGCTCAGGACATGGAATTGTAGTAGAGGAGGCCACCTGCTTTTCAGAGAGACTCTAATTTCCTAACCATGAGAAGCAGACTATAATATTCATATTTAAACAAAGCAATTTTTTTTATTACTAAACAAGGTTTTTATGAATTATAGCATTGAGATATATATATATATATATTTATATATATATTAAAAATATATAAATATATATATATATATATATATGTATATCACCCTTTAGGTCTTGATTTTCTCGGTC
Source organism: Vidua macroura (assembly GCF_024509145.1). Classification (NCBI taxonomy): domain Eukaryota; kingdom Metazoa; phylum Chordata; class Aves; order Passeriformes; family Viduidae; genus Vidua; species Vidua macroura. The sequence goes on from NC_071575.1 coordinate 72,380,645, forward strand.
ATTTCCCGATTCCCGAGGTGCATTAGAGCATTCCCAACATTCCATTCTGGTAGCAATATGCAGCCCCGGGTGCATGCGTTGAGATTTTCCATTTGGCCAAGTCAGCTTTGGTGGTGTGCTACCAAACAGCTGCCCTGGGAGGGAGGGAATTAGCAAAAAAAAAAAAAAAAAAAAAAAAAAAAAACCAACAAAAATCCAAAAAAAAAGGAGGGATTTGCTGTCGGATCGAGGTCTCCAGCTGAGATTTTGGCGTTTCCTCCAAGCCTAAAACCTTGGGGGGGTGTAAGGGATGGAAGGGGCTCCTCCAGGCTGTGTTTAAAAAACAAAAAAGAGGGATTTAACTCAAAAAACCAACCAAACAACCCCAATGCAAAGGCGTGGAGCTCCTGAGAGCACTGAAGACGACTCGCTGGGGATTTCAGTCCCTTCCTGCGTGGACTCCTCGCTGCCCTCCCGAGCTGTGGGACTGACAAGCCCTGGTGGATTCCGGGGACTTTGGAGGAGCCTGGGCTGTTGCTGCCCTGCTCGGCGTGGATGAGGAGCTGTTCCCTTGCCGGGAGGGAAGAACCACGGATGCTGATGCTCTTGGAACTGGGATTGACCCCGGAGCACGTGGAAGTCCAGCTCTTCCTCTGTCCCACTTTGGAACCTGCTGCCCTTGAATGGCTTCCAGTTGGCTTTGTTATTTTTGATTTTTTTTTTTTTTTCTCCTTTCTTTCTTTTCCCCCCCCTCCCTCTTTTGCTGGAGATCTGGTTCAGACACCTGACAAACGCTGGCTGTGTCCTGGGAATTCTTCTCTGACCAGATGGATTGGCCTTGCCAGAGCTTCAGATCCACGGAATTGTCCCGTTGGCCGAAGTCCACGAATCCATCGGCACCGATTTTCATTTTCCTTTTTTTTTTCCTTTTTGTTTGTTTTTTTTTTTTTTTTTCCTTTTTAAGTCTTTCTTTCCTCCCCCTTCTGCACCAGCTTGGTTCCCATCTGCTTGTGTGTGTACAACAGGATAAAAATTCCTTAAGAGTTAACAAAGAATATGATCTAGGAAAAAAAAAAAAAAAAAAAAAAAACACACAAAATTTGAGCTGAATAAAAAAAAAAAAATCCTAAAAAGCACCAATTGAGGAAGCAAATGAATTCACTCTTTGGCTTTTTTGTTGGTTGGTTTGGTTCTTTTTTTTTGTTTTTTTGGGTTTTTTTTCCAGGATGTTTGGGAATTGGAATGTTGGATTTCTCCTGGTATATTGCAGCAAGCTGAGAGATTTTTTTTTTTTTTTTTTTTTTTTTGCTGTTGTTCCTAGAAATCTGATAAGTAAATGTCTCCTTGGGATACTTGAATTGGGATAATTGTGCATCGGAGATTCAAACTGAGATGGATTTTTTAAAGCTGAATGTTACCTGCTGTTTCCTTTTGGGGATTTTTCGGAGGGGTTTGGACAAGATCTTTTCATTTGTGATGCGACCTGCAGGAAAAAAAAAAAATCAACCCACCCTGAGCGACTCTGGAGCAGAGTTCTGAATGTCAGACTGGTACATTTGTCATTTTCCCAGAATTATTGGGCTTTATTTCCTTTCGAGGCGTCACCGAGCTGGGGCTGGGAGGTTCCAACCCCACCTCTGATTCATAAAGCACAATCAGTTCCTTTCATTTCTGTTGCTTTTTGGGGGAGAAAAAAAAAAAAAAAAAAAAAAACAACAAACTCCATCAAGTCCCACTTGGCTTTGGCATGAATTTCCTTAATAAAAAAACCTACCATGAATTTCCTTTCTGTTAATTCCGGGCACGAAGCAAAGGTTTTCCCTCTCCTTTTTCCCATCCTTTTCCAGCAGTGGTGTAGGGCTGTGGCTAGTACTGTGCTGAAGTTCTCTATCTAGCATTTGTGGCTTGTTGGAGGGTAATATTAATTATTTAACATGTAATGATGTAATTAACTCTTATCTAGCACGTCGTTTGCTCATTAATTTGGGGAGGGAGGGGCCACGTTTAACTCGCTTTTTCCTGCTGCCCTGGCAGTTTTGCTTGTGCTATAAACCTTTACTTGTAGGTGCTACTTAGGAGTAGAGTCAAGTGCTGGGTGGTGATTTCAGTTTAAAAAGCTTCAAAAAAACGAGGAAAAAAAAAAAAAAAACAGGAAAAAAAAACCAAAAAAAGGCAACCAAAAAAAAAAAAAAAAAAAAAAAAAAGAAATCACAATAAAAATTTGTATTTTTTCAATATTGTATAAAAATAGTGTTCTAATTCCCTCACCCCCTTCCCTTGCAGGGTTTTTCATCTCCATCGTTCCCCTCATGTGGATTTAGGGCATCCAATTGCTGGATGGGAAACACTAAACTGGGATTCCCCCCAAAAAAAAACCCCAAAAATCGGGCGAGCACAGCTGGCTGTGTGAGACACAACGGGATGGATTCATGGAGCTTGTCCATGAATCCATGGACATTTTCAGCCACAAAAATGCACATTGCCAGCACTTCCCAGGCTGTGACAACTCCCAGCATTATTGGTCCTGGCAGGAAAAGCCAGCTGCCAAAAACGCCCCTTGGAGAAGTGTGCTGGGGGAAGGTGCCCCAGGGCTGGGCTCTGCTCCCTCCTGCTTCTTCCCCTCCTGCATTTTCCACCTCTTTTCACCCCAAATCTCCCTTTTTCTCCCAACCATCTTCCCCCCCACCCCTAAAGTATGTCTGTAAAACTTCACCAGCCTAATCTGGGTGAAAAGGTGGAACCGTGTTGGAGCAAGAGAGGTTTTTTTTTATCATCTCCACCTTTTTTTTGTCATCTTCAGGGTGTTTTTCTTCTTCACCCAACAGTGGTGGCGTCACCTTGGGGACCCTGGGATGAGCTTCCCAAACTTTGCCACAGCCCCTTGGAGCTGCTTTGGGAACAGCCTTTGCCTTCTCCCCCCCCTCATTTCTCCTTTTCCCCTCGAGGTTTTTTTTTCCATGGAAGGAGAAGCTGAGTGGACACATCCCTCTGCCCCGAGGTTTCCCCACCCAGGGATGGTTTTGGCAGATGCCAAAGGATGCAGGCCCAGGGAGCAGAGCTGTGCCACCAGCCTGAACCCCACCCCATCCCTCAGCCGTGCCACAGGGATGGGGCTCCCTTCCCTCCTCCCTCCAGGAAGGCTGGGATACGTTTGACAATTTTTTTTCTTATTTTTTTTCCTTTTTTCCCATTTATTCCCCTCCCCTCCTCCCTCCAGGAAGGCTGGGATACGTTTGACAATTTTTTTTTTCTTATTTTTTTTCTTTTTTCCCATTTATTCCCCTTCCCTCCTCCCTCCAGGAAGGCTGGGATATGTTTGACTTTTTTTTTTCTTATTTTTTTCCCATTTTTCCCCCTCCTCCACATCCTGCTGCCCCTTTGCAGCAGCCACGTTTCCCCCACCCGTGCTGGGTTCCTGTCAGGTGAGACCAGAGATCTTGGGGTGGTTTGGCCCTTTGGTTGAGTTGACTTTTTGTTATTTTTCCTTTTTCTCCTCTTTTTCCTGGCGTTGTCGGTAGAGTGGCGCAGCTGCCTCTCCTCTGGGTATAACCTCTCCAATAGCTGTGTATAATTCAAGACATGTAAACTTCCTTTTTTTTTTTTTTTTTTTTTTTTTTTTTTTTTAAATAAAATCTGTATATACCTTGAAATCTGCCTGGTGCTTGGGCTTGCAGGGAAGGCCCTGGGCCGTGCTGCATCCATGGGATCAGCTCCCAAACCCACCACCGGGCACTTTTCCAGCTGGAGGTGATGCTGGGAGGGCTGATGATCTTGGAGGGCTTTTCCAACCTCAACAATTCCTTTTCCAGCTCTTTAGGTGATGTCCTTCCATGCCCCGTGACCACAGCTGCGGGCCCCGAGCTGATTTTTAGGATTTTGGGGCTGGCAATGAGGGACCACGAGGCATCCCGTTCCTTCAGCTGTGGATCCCAAGGTCTCCTTGCAGCTGGAGGAGTTGTCCCAGGTGAGGCTGCCCGGATTTCCACGGGAGCTGTGTAATTATGGATGGTAATTAGGCAGAGTGGCTGTTTTCCGGATAATCACTCCTGATTTTGGCTCAGAGCTGGGATAACGCGTGCAGGGAATGGTGACCGGGAGCGGGAGCAGCTCAGGGACCCGCAGGGGCTGTTTGGGGCTGTGCATGGGCCAGGGAAGGTGACAACGCCTGGCACGTGGCTTGTCCCCTCTCATCCTGCTTTAACTTCCCAGCAGCTGCTGGAGCTGAGCCCGACCTTCCTCTCCATCCTCCTCCTCTGGGCTCGGGGCTCTTTGTCGCCAGCTTGGGGACACGCTGGCGGCTCTGTGCCACGCCGGTGCCACCTGCTGCCAGCCGGGCACCCCGCGCACGCCGCCGGGTTTTGGGGGTGCCACACTGTCCCCCGGCCACCTCCTGGTGCCACCAGCGTTCCGGGCTCTGCCCCTTGCCCTGCGGAGGGAGCCGGGAAGGGGGGGGACAGTGCCACGCCGCCCTCGCTGTGTCCCCTCGCTCGGGGCGGCTCCAAGGGCCAGCGGGGGTGGCACTGTCCCCTGTGCCCAGCAGGTGGCCCCCGTGCCCCACCAGTGGCCTCCCAGTCCGCCCAGTACAGGGCAGAGCTCCCTGTCCCCTGGCAGCGCCCCCGTGGCTGCTCTGTCCCCACTGCGTGCCAGGTGCCACCCGCTGTCCCCCCTCGGGGCGTGGCTGTGGTTTGGGGGAGGTCGGTGTTGGGGTGACATGGGGGGGACAGGGACACAGAGCTGGTGGCAGGTGCTGGCACCCGGCGGTGCCACCCTGCCCGGTCTGACGGGGTCAAAGGGACCCGGGGCTCTCTGGGATGTGGGTGACACCTCAGGGGGCTCTGGGTGACATTCCCGTGGGGTTCTGGGTGACATTCCCAAAGCACTCTGGCTTTTACCACCGCAGGGCTTTGGGTGTTGTCCCCAAGGAGATTTGGGTGCCATTCCCACGGGACTTCTGGTGTCACTCCCACGGAGCTCTGGATGCCACCCCAAAGGGGCTTTGGGTGCCATTTCCACTGGGTGCCATCCTTAAGGGATTTTAGGTGCCAACCCCGCGGGGTTTTGGCTGCCAGCCCATGGAGTTTTGGGTGCCATCCCCGAGGGTCTCTGGGTCCTGTTTCCACGGGGCTTTGGGTGACATCCCCATGGAATTCCGAGGACTCTCTGGAGATCTGGGTGCTCCAAAACCCTGTGGTGCTTTGGGTGCCATTTCCTTCGGGCTCTGGCTGCTCTTCCCATCTGGCTCTGCTTGGTGCCATCCCTGTGGGGACCTGGCTGCCACCCCCATGAAGATCTGGGTGCCATCAGGCTCTGGTTGGTGCCACCCCCGAGGGTCTCTGGGTGCCACCCCTGTCAGGCTGTGGCTGGTGCCACCCCCAGGGCCCCCCAGCCCCTGTGACAGACGGGGACAACCCAGCGCTGGCAGCTGCTCAGGGCTCTGGTCCTGGGGCTGCTCCTGGTGGGAGTGTGGCATTCCCAGCCCTGCCGGCTTTGTCCCTGTGCCACATTCCAGGACCTTCCACCTTGGGAACCACTCCCCATCCCCGCGGAGATCCAGAGGATCTCCTTGGATCCTGCCCTGCCCGACGGCTGCCGCGCGTCCGTGCGGATGCACCCCGAGCCCCAAGCGGGCACCCAGACGAGACAGGCCACTTGTGGTGACCCCGATGTCCCTGGGGGACACCTGAGCCTCTCCGCCTGCCCCGCGCCGGCTCCGGTTACGGCCGAATTGTTCCTCCCGGCTGGAAGAAATGCCGTCAGCGCCGGCGGATCGGTGGCCATTACTAATGCATGACATTCCCGCGGGACACGGCCCTGTCCCACCCCCCGCGGCACCCCCCGAGCCCCCTGCACCCCTGGGGAAGGGCAAGGAGGGGCAGGGATGGGTGTGGGGAAGGGTTTGGCTCCCTCTTCCTTCATCCAGACCCCAGTGCCGGCTCAGGATGTGCCTGTCCAACGGAGCGAGCCAAGGCCTGTGGAACACGTGCCTTCCCGGCTGGAATGGTGGGGCTGGAGCCAGAACGGACCTTCCCAGATGGATCCCACCAGCCCTGTCACACCCCAGGAGAGCAGCAGTGCTCCCACAGAGAACACTCCCAGCTCAGGGCACGTTTGGTGACAAATGTCTCCGTTTTCCCCCTAACCGGTGGCTCTGAGCCTTTCGGAGCTGGGGTTTCTCCCTCCCTGCTTCGCTCCTTCCCAATTTTTAGCTCTTTTCCCCCAGCTCCTCCCTTCATCCCCAGTTTTCCTCTCCCCACCTGAGCGTGGTGATGCTGAATCCAACAGCTGCAGACCCAAAAATCCCCCCACCCCCTGGAACGGGATGCTCATCCCTGCTCATCCCAGCTCGGGGTGACGCCCACCAGGGCGAACCAGGCTCCCACCTCCCTCTCCCTGAGCTTCCACCCCATTTTGAAGCCGGGATCTCATGGAACAGGGAGGACTTTGCCATGGAATGTGGGGAGGGTTCCCTGGCTAATGCACCTCGGCTGCTCCCTCATCCCTCCCCATCAATATTGCATTATCCTTCCATCCCCCTCCGAGCCCAGAGAGAAACCCGGCCCCGGCAGAGCCCCCGCCGAGCGCCGCCGGGGCGGCCCTGCCCGACCCCCTCCACCTTTCCAGAGGCTCCTCCAGGCCCATCCACGTTCAATATTCGGCGCAGGAACCGAAGAAGGCGATGTAAATTTTTAAACAGGGCCATTTGCTCCGCTCGGCTTACGCGGGATGAGGCCTCCGTGACATTTCGGCCGCACCTCGGCGGAGCCGAAATATTGATGATGCCAGGAGAGGGATGAGCCTGGAGCTGAGGGCCCCAGGCCGTGCTTGGGTTGGCACCGTGCAGGCCATCGGGATGTCCCAGCTTTGGGACCATCCCTTGGCATGGCCACCACCCCAGGAGCCTCCCTGCTTGGGGACTGTCCCACGCTCTTGGGGACCATCCTTAGCTGGGGCCATCCTGGGAACTCAGGGACCATCCCAGGCTCTTGGGGATCATTGCAGGTTCCTTTCTTGCTTGGACACCATCCAAGGACCCTGGGGGGGGAATCCTCCTGGTTTCTGGGGATCATCTGGGATGCTTTCCATCTTGGGGACAGTTTTGGAGTGTCAGGAACCATCCTGGGGTCTCAGGGACCATCCCAGGCTCTTGGACACCATCCTGGGGTCTTGAGGATCATCCTGACTTCTGGGGACCATCTGTTGTTCTTCTTTCCTTGGGGATAATCCTGGAGCCTCCAGAAGTGTCTTGAGGTCTCCAGGACCCTCTTGGGGACCATCCTTGCACCTGGGGCTCCCTCCCTACTTGAGGACCCTCCTTGAAATCCTGGGAAGCATCTGGTGGGACGTGGGTGCCATCCCAGGCGCTTCCCTGCATGGCAACCATCCCTGGGGACCACCCCTGCTTCGTGGGGACCACGCCAGGTCTTGGGGACCACCAGAGGTGCCGCCACACTTCAGGACCACGCTGGGCTCCCTGGGTTTGGGGACCATCCCAGGACCCTCCTTTCTCCAGCGCCACCCCGGGGTCCCACAGAGCAGCATCCCAAGCGCATCCCAATCCCAGGATCCACCGCCCTCACCCGTGCCAGCCCCTCCTCCTCCCCTTGTCCTCCCCTCCCCTCTCCCCGTATCTCTCTTGGGGGGCTACCCCCACCCCAGCCCCCCCCTGCTCCGCGCCCAGGGGGTTTAACCCCCACAGAAAATCCCGGGAAGCTCCGGTGGCTTCTCCCACCCTCCGTCCCCGCGGCCTGCGGCAACCCGATCCCGGTCCCGGCGGGCGGCCCGGCCCCAAACTGGTCGGGCTGGTTTGCGGCGCTGGAGCCCAGCGCTGCAGCGCACCTTGGGGGCGGGGGGGGGGGCGGCACTGACCCCCCCCCGAGAGACGGAGATTTCTGTAGATTTGTATTTTTATATATCTGCATTTCTATATATTAATATTTTTATGTATGGTTCCAACCTGCGTTATTGCGCTGGCGGGGTTTGGGGGCCATTCGGGAGCGGGCTGGGGGTTTAATCTGGAATTTTTTGGGGGGGGGGTGGGATATAATTTTAGCAGGGTGGGGGGCTGGGTGCTCCGGTGCGGACCATCCCCTGTAGCTGCGGGGCCGGGACAAGGAGGGGACCCCTCCGGAGCCCCGGGACAACCGGGAAGCGCTTTCCACCCCCCGGTATCCATCACACGAGCCGCGCCCCCCCCCGCACCCGCACCCGGGGGTCGCGGCCCCCCCCGAACCCCCCGCCCATCCCCGACCCCTCGGGGCGGGCGGCGGCAGCTGCGCCTCTCGAGTTGCGGTGCCAGGGGGTGCGGGGGGGGCTCGGGATCGGTTTCCTTCCACCCCCCCCCCCCCGGCCCCGAGGGGGGACGTGGGGGGAGTTCAGGGAGCGGGAAACCGGATCGGCGGCGGCGGGGCGGCTCAGGTGCGCGGGTCCGGTGTCCGACAGCCGGTGAGCGGCCCCGACGGCGGCCCCGGGGCGGGACGGCACCGGCTATAAAAATGCCCCCCCAAGGGGAAGGAACCGCCGGCTGGGGCTCAGCCTTCCCCGGGCCCTGCCCGCCGCCGCCGCCGCCGCCGGGACGGAGCCGCCCGCCCCGAGGCCGCGGGGATGGGCGGGCACCGCCTCCCACCCCACGGAGCGCAGGGAGGGATGGAGCGGGGCGGGGGCGGGGGCGGGGGTCTTCTCCGCCTGTTTAGGAGCCCCCGCTCCGTCCTCAGCCCTCGGGGGGTCCCGCCATCACCCGCTGGGGCTGGCCGGAGGGGGAACGGGGGGCACGGACCGCGCCGCCGGCCGCGGCGGGGCGGCCCCGGGGGTGGGGTGCGTGGGAGGGGGGGGTGGCCCAAGGTGAGCCCGTCCCCCCCCCCCTCCCCGCCCCGGGCCCGGCTCCACCTTCCGGGGCACCTGGGCCAATTGGGAGCCGCAGGGGGGGTCCCCCGGCCGGGCTAAGGCCGCCGCCGCCGCCGCTCCCCGCCACTTGGGCGAGCGCCGGGGCGGCGGGCGGCGGCGGGGACCCCCCCCCGGGGGATGCGGGGTGGCGGGGGGGGGTGTCCCGTGTCCGTCCGTACCCCCCAGCCCTACGGTGGCCCCCCCTCCCTCCCCGTCGGGCCCCGGTGCGGGCGCCCGGAGCCGAGGCAGCGCCCGGAGCAGAGGTAAGTGCGGCCCTCGGCCCCGGGGGGGGGGTCGGGTCCTGCCGGGACCCCCCCGGGGCTCGGGGACCCCCCCCCCCCCCTTTGAACCGCTCCCTTTCCCCCCCCGCTCACTCCCGGCGGGACCCGACCCCGGGGCGGTGCGTTCCCTCCTCTCCCCGCTTTTCCTCGACGTGAGGGTCCCCAAACCCCTTCGGGCTGAGCCCCCCGTGCCTCACTCCCCCCTCCCGGCGCCCCCCATCCTGCCCGGGGTCCCCCAAACCTCTGCCGTCGGGGCGGTGTCGCAGCGGTCGCATCCCGGCGGGGCGATGCGAGTGACAACGAAATCGCGCCGCAGCCCCAGCGCCCGCGGCCGTAGCCGCCCCCCGGCCCTGGGGGGGCTCTTTGGGGGTCCAGGGGTGCCTCTCCCGCCCCCCGGGTGCGGTGCGTGGCCGCTCTGCAGCCCCGATGGCAGCTCCGCTGTCACAAGTGGTGCCGGTAACGAAAGCCCGGCTGAGGGGGACCCCGGAGCACGGGGGGGCTGCTCCGGGGGGCTGTCCAAGCCCCCCAACCCCCGGGGTGCGCGCCCCCTGCCCCGCCCGGTGCTGCGGAGCGTGGAGGGACCCCGGGGGGCTCAGGCGTGTCCCCAGTCCCGTTTGGGAACACCAAACCTCAGTCGGGGTGGCAGGGTGGGGTCCTGCCCCGGGCTGGGGGCTGCTGTGGGGTGAGGAGGCGTCCCCCGGGCGCTGGGCGGGGCGGCACGGCCGGTGTCTCGGGCACTGCGGCACAAATCCGCCCGGTTTAGCCCCGAAATGGGGCTCCCGGCAGCTCTGTCCCTGTCCCTGTCCTCCTCTCTGGCTCCATCCCTGTCCCCATCTCAAGCCACATCCCCATCCTCGTCTCTCTCCCTGACCAAATTTCTGTCCCCATCTCCGTCCCGTTCCCATCCCCGTCTTTATCTGTCCCCATCTCCGTCCCTGTCTCCATCCCCGTCCCCATGCCCAGCCCTGTCTCCTTCTCCTCTCCTTCTCTTCCTTTCCTTCTCCTCTTTCTCCTTGTCCCATGCCTCATCCCCATCCCCATCATCCTCATCATCTCCATCCGAGTCCCCATCCCCATCTTGTCCTTGTCCCCATCCCCATTCCATCCCCGCCTGGCGATTCCCATGGATGGGCACCTGCAGCCACACGTGTCAGGGAGTCGAGGCCGGCCGGGCGCCCACCCCCTCTGCCCCCCATGGCAGGGGAGCCACCGGCGGTGGCCACATCCAGGAGCCACCACGTCCCCGTCCCTCGCCGTGGCCGAGCACCATCTCGGTGCTGTCGGCGCCACGAGCATCCGCAGGTGACTCTGGTGGCCTTTTGGGTTTGGGGATGGCGTTTTGCCTCGTTGGCCCCCAGAACGTGGCCCGGGGGCCAGGGGACCCCGACGTCCCCGTGCTGAAGGTCTCGGGCCTTGCGGCAGAACCCTCCGGAGCCCTCGGAGGGGGGCTGCGGGAGCGGGGCCGGGGGGGCCCCGGGGGGGCAACATCCGCAATGCGGCAGCTCCCAACGTCACGAGCCGGGGTGCGGCGGCTCCGCAGAGGGGCTGGCTCAGCCCGGGGCCTGGGCTGCCGCAGTGGCCTTGGGCGGAGGCGGGGGACGGGGACAAAGGGGGCACCCCAAGGCCGCAGCCAGCCCGGGACGGCGGCACGGCCGGCGTTGGGGCGCGGGCGGCCGGCGGGGAGCGGCCGGGTCCCGCCTGGCGCGGTGCCGGGGCCACGCGGGCGACGACGGCGCGGATTAAGGCGAAGCCGTCGCGTTCAAAGTCACGCCAAGGATGGCGACGGGCTCGGCCTGGCCCGCGTCCCCCGGGGACCGCTGTCCCCAAGCCGCTGCGGCGCCAGGGCGGTGTCCCCCAGGTGAGGACGGAGCTGTGGTCACGGGGGGCTTCTCTTCCTTTTGGGTTGCTTGGCTGAGCGCCACGGGTTTTGGGGCTTCTCCAGGGTTTTTGGGTGCCTCCCGGAGGGGCGTTGCTGTTGGAGCCCCAAAGGTGGGTGCAGGTTGGGGACAGGTCTGTCCCTGCTGGCGCTGACCCCTCCATGTGCGACGCTCCCAGGCCACCGGGACGGCCGAGCCCGGCGAGCGCCGCCGCTCATCTTCGTCCCCAAATTCGAGGCCGGATGGGGTGCGAGGGGCCGGGGGCTGCGTCCTCGAGGGGGGTCAACTCCCAGCACTGCATCCGGGGGACCCCGAGCTTATCCCGGGCCCGCTGGGCTCGCTGAGGCCTCGGCTTCAACCACACAAAGGAGACTTTGTGCCTTCCTCCTCTTCCGCCGCGGCCGCTGGGGACGGTGTCACTGCCAGCCGGGGGTCCGCAGCCATCCGGGGGGGCTTTGCCACCGTCCGAGGGGGCTGCAAGTTTCTGGGGGGCCTGCGGCCATCCAGGGGGGGTCTCAACCACTTGAGGGGTCCTGCATCCGCTTGGGTGGGCTCATGCTTTTGGAGGCTCTTCAGCAGTGAAGAGGGTTTGCAAGTTTTGGGGGGTGGTTCAGCATTTTGCAGCCATTTGGAGGTCTGCATCTTTTTTGAGGTGTTGCAGTTTTGGAGGGTCCAAAGCCGTCAAAAGTCTTCTCAAATGTTTTGGGGGGGTTCTGCCCTTCAGGGGGTTTGTGACCTTTCAGGGGGGTTGCAGTAGTTTTTTTTGGAGGGGAATTCAAGTTATCTGGATGCTTCAAAAGGATCCAGGGGAGGTTACAACTTTTTGGGGGTGTCTGTGACCATCCAGGGGGGTTTTAACCTTTTGGGGGCTTGCAACCATCCAGAGGAGTTGCAAATTTTGGGTGGCTTTCAGTCATCCAGGGGGGTTGAAACATTTTTTGGGGCTGCAGCCATCTGGACAGTTTGGAATTAATTGGAGGGATTGCGGCATTCTGGGGGTTGTGGAACCACCCAGAGGCTTTGCAACATTTTGAGATCTGGGACCGTTTTGGGGGGCTTGTGGCCATCTAGGGGAGGTTGACACATTTTGGGGCTCTGGGACCATTTTGGGGGATTTGCAGCCCTCCCAGGGGGTTGCAGACCTGGAGCTGGGATTCCCGGATAACCCTGCAAAAGCAGTGGCTGGGAAATGGCTTCCAGCATCCCCATCCCAAAAACTCCACCAGCTGAGCCGGGGACCGGATCCTCCCCACCCTCCCCGGAGAGGCGGCACCGGGGTGAGCATCTCCCCTCACTCGGCCATTCCCGAATCATTTTGCCAATCAATAATAATCGATTCCCGTTTTTCCTGTCGCCGCTCCGGGGCCGGGGGCGCGTCGGGCTTCTGCTCGTGGAGGATCTGGGTGGAAATCCAGGGGGGAAAAAAGGCGAGCTCGCTACTCCTGTTCTGTGTATGGCACTGGTAGAATTCACTGTGCAACCCCGCGGTCAGTGAATTACCATAGGGCCATAAACAGAGCAGAGAAAGACCCGCGAGCCCCGCGGGGCCGTCGCCGACGCCGCCTGGCCCGTTTTGGCACTAGCACATTTTTGCTTTGATTTGTAGCTTTTGAGCAATTATGTGTAGTGCCAATATGGGAGAGGGCGGAGAGAGCAGCGCCGGGGCCGGGGCCGGAGGAGCGTCGGGGTTTCGGTGGGGGGATGCTGGGATGGGGTGGTGGAAACCCCTCTGGAATTGCTGGGCTGATGGGGGCGGGTGTCTGTCACACCCACGCCGTGGTGACATTGAGGTGGTGTCCATCCCAACGTGGTGTCCCAGCCCATGGGGACACCTCGGCCAGGCCGTGTCCTCATGGTGGCCACCACGAGCAGGATGGACCCCACACCTCTTGTCCCCTGCCGGACACGGCGGTGGCGACTCCCCACGGGGTCGAGCTGAGCGTCCCCACGGGGGATCTGGAGCCGCGCGTGGGGTTTTCTGGCCGGATGGGTGAAATCATATATTTTTCCTGTTTTTTGCAGCTTTCCAGGCCCGGCACCGCGGCCGCGCGTCCCTCGTTGTCCCCAGGCCGGGCCGGGCTGCCCCCGGGGCTGCCTTTGGCAATGGTAGAACTCACACTGGTGCGGTAGCAGGATCCGGTGGTTCTAGACTTGCCAACTACGGCCCCGGGGCACCGCCGCGGACACGAGCCCCCGGCGTCCCCCTGGCACCCCCCAGCCCCCCGGGGCTCTGCTGCCGGGCTGGGAGGGCCCCGTGGGGTCCGGGGAGGGCCCCGCTCCACCCAGCGCGGATCTGGGGGGAAGCTGTGGGGTGTCCTGCACACGTGGTGTGGGGGGGACGGCGATGCTGAGCCGCCCCCCGGCCCGAGAGGGGGGTTCTGGCATCCCAGCCCACCTCCATGGCAGGGGGGAAACGGGGATCTGCGGGATACCGGTCATTGGAGCAGCGTGGCCACGTGTCCCCGCGTGACTCCGGGCGTCAAGGGCTGATCCGGCCCCGCGGTCCGGGCAGGGCCCTGCGGGGATGGGATTAGGCCACCAGCCCCTGCCCCGGCCCCGGATCCAGCCCCCGCTCCCGGATCCAACCCCACGCCAGCCCCGTGCGGGGAGGAAACTGAGGCACGGATGAAGCAGCTGGCGGTGGCAGCTGCCACATGTCCCCTGCCCGTCCCCAGTGCAGGAGCAGGGATGGTGCCAGCTTTTAGGGGACAGGGAATATGACGGGAGGGGCAGCTCCGGGCTGTGCTGGGGGTGGGGGGCTGTGCACGCCCCCTTCCCCCCACAGCCGGGGCTCGGGGTGGCCGGGATGTGCCGGGGTATGTAGGGCAGCGCCGGGTGATTACGGAGCTTTCGGCATAAGCCCGCGGAGATTGGATCACGCTGGATTAGGCCGCGCGCTGCAATCATCCTCCCCGCGCCGGGGGGCAGGGAGGGACGGACAGACGGACGGATGGGGGTCCCCATCGCCCTGCTGGGGCAGGTGGGGGCTGTGGGGGCGCAGGTGTCCGTGCGTCTGTCTGGCCGTTCATCCGTCTGCTCGTCCAGGTAACAAACACCCAACGTCTGTCCATCCCTGCAGCCACGTCCATTGGCTGTACGGACACCCATCCCCTGTCTGTCTGTCTGTCTGTCTGTCCAGGCGTGGAATCATCCATCCATCCTCCTGCCTTTCCATCCATCCATCCATCCATCCATCCATCCATCCATCCATCCATCCATCCATCCATCCATCCATCCATCATCCATCCATCATCCATCCATCCATCCATCCATCATCCATCCCATCCGTCCGTCTGTCCATCCATCCCCTGACCCATCTCCCAGTCTGTCCATCCCTCCTCCCTCCCCCAGTGGGTTTAACCCCACCCTCGCTCTGCAGCGGGGCCCTGCCCTGCCGGGGGGAGGATTTGGGGGAGGTCAGGGGGTGGAGCAACCCCAGCCCCACCCCCTGACCACACCCACAGGAGCCCCACCCCTCCCAGAGGCTCCACCCCAGGGTGTGTCCGGTGCCCTTCCCAGCTGCAGCAGCCGGGCTCATCCTGAGCATCCACCTGCATTTCTGGGGTCAAATCCTGCCATTTGGGGCCGCCTTTTGCAGTTCAGGGCCCTCCCTGGGACGGGGTGGGGGTAGAGGCAGAAAATCCACACAAAGACCCCCCCAATGCCTGGGGGACCCCCCTGTAACACCCAGGCTGGGGGAGGGAACGGGTCCAGCCCCACCAGTCTGTCCCAGTGTGATGGGGGGGGTTACTGGTGCAGGGTCCAGCCCCACCAGTGTGTCCCAGTACAAGATGGGGGTTACTGGTGCAGGGTCCAGCCCCACCAGTCTGTCCCAGTATGAGGTGGGGGTTACTGGTGCAGGGGCCAGCCCCACCAGTCTGTCCCAGTATGAGATGGGGGTTACTGGTGCAGGGTCCAGCCCCACCAGTGTGTCCCAGTACGAGATGGGGGTTACTGGTGCAGGGTCCAGCCCCACCAGTCTGTCCCAGTACGAGGTGGGGGTTGTTGGTGCTCGGGGGCTGCAGGAGCCGCCCCAGCAGGAGGCCCCAACCTGCTTATTAAAGGCCGATTAACGAAGATTAAAACCTCCCAGCAGCGTCTGCCAGGCCCAGCCGCCTCCCCCGGCCCTGCTGCTGGACCCGCGGCCCCTTTGGGGCACCCCAGCCCTGCCAGGGGATGTCCTGGGGTCCCCAGAGGTCCCCAAACCCCCGGGTCACCCTCTCGGCACCTTAGCTGGCCGAGGGATTTGCTCCAGCTGGCGGGAATACCTTGGAGCTTCCGCAGGTGCTCCAGGGAAGCAGCCCCATTGCTCCTGTCCTCCCTCTCTTTGTCCTTGCAGCTTTTCCTGCTCTTCCTCTCACCCCCGGCCACCAGGAGCCCCCGCAGGATTCCCTGGATCCAGCAACCATCCTTCAATAAAGCTGCTGAAACCCATCCCTGCCTTTCCCGGCTCTTCTTTGGGTTTGCATCCCCAAAAAAAATCATCGGCCCTGGGGGTGAGACGGGGCTGAAAATGGAGGAGTTCACCCCAAAAGGCAGCTCAGCCGCTGGGTGGGAGCATGGGGGGATGCTCCAGCACCACCAAGGCTGATGCTGGAAGACGAAAATGAGATAAATTGCACCAAAAAAAAAAAAAAAAAAGGATTAAACCCCAAAACCATCCTGGTGATGCTCAGCTTCTCCTCTCCAGCTCCAGCATGGGAGGGGGGAGGGACCAAACCCCAAAACACCCACCAGGAAGGGAGGGGTGGCAAATATTCCTAAAAATCCCCCCCAAATCCCCCAAAACAGGAGAGTTGGACACCCGGGTAGACACATTTGTAACAATTTATTGAATGAGGCAATAATAGACACTGGGAAAACAAGGGGGGGGGTCCATGCTCTGCAATTTGCCTGGTTTTTGTCTTTTTTTGGGGGGGGGACTAAAAGAACCTCATTTCATCGTCAAAGAAACACTGACTTGGAAAGCCACCGACATCTTCACAACAACGATAAAAAAATAATCATTAGAAAAGAAAAAAAAACCAAAAAACTTCATAAATTGGAGAACCAGGACTGTTTCTATGGAAAGATCTCCCTCCCCTCAGAAAAAGGACCGAAGAACTGTATACAAAGAACATTTGATAGGTTTGTTTTTGTGTTTTTTTTTTTTTTTTTTTTTTTCCCCATATAAAACAAGTAAATACAAGAATCTGAAAACCTCCTCGAAGGCAGAGCGAGACGTGGAGAACTTGGAAATCATAATAAAAAACCCCCCAAAATAACCCCAAAAATTAAATCCCATGGGAAGTGCTTGCGGGGATGGGAGGGGTTTGGTTGGGCACAATGGTTTGGCCCATGGGGATGCTGAGTAAAATCTGCCCCCCCCAAAAACACCCCACCCCACCCCAAAGGCTTTTTTGAGCCCTCCTGGGAAGGATTTTGGGGTTAAAACCGTGCTGGGAGAGGCACAGGGCAGGACCAGGATGGGGCAGAGGGTTGGGGTGAAGAGGGGGCCCCCAAAGGGAAGGGTCTCGCTCGCATCCCCCCTTCAGGCAAAGCTTTTCCTGTAGGAATTGCAGGAGGAGAGGTCAGCAGGGAATGGGATGAGCCCGAGGTGGCTCCTTATTGAGGGAAATCCCGGGAATGTGGTGGGAAAAAAAGGGGGAGGACACAGCCAGAGCCCCTTTAGAGGCGCTCCCGTTCCGCTCTAGAGCCACGAAACCGGGAAATAATAATAACAACAACAACAACAATAACAATAATAATAATAATAAAGGGAAAAAAAAAAAAACAACAAAACAGAACAACCCCAAGGATCTAAAATGGCAGGTACGAGAGCAGAGAAGTAGGAACAGGTCTCCAGTGTGCACCAAGGGGAGCCGAGCGGGGCGCGGATCCTCCGGCAGGCTCCTGGAAGAGCATCATCCCTTCGGGAGGTCTCCACCCCCCTGCAGTCACACATGCATTGGATTTTTTTTTTTTTTAATTTTTTTTTTTTTTTCCTTCCCAGGAGAGGAGTCTTTTTTTTTTTTTTTTTTTTTTTTTTTCCTTTTGTGGTTTGTTGTTTTTTTTGTTGGGTTTTTTTTGTTTGTTTGTTTTTCCGGGGCGGGTTTTTTGGAATATAAAAGTCCATATTAAAATCTTTGATACCTAATTTGCTGTCGAGGTTGGTGCTGGCTGAGGGTGTCCGTGCTGGCCCCCAGCCTCCTCCTGCTTGATCCCACATGGGGGAAAACGGGGCATAAAGGGTCGCTTTATTTTTATTTTCTTTTCAACCTCCTCAGAATCAAAGTCCCGTCACAATTTGGCTTCTCGTTCCTCCGAGAGCAGAGTGGCACTAGAAAAATGCACTTTACACACATCCTCTGCCAGGATTTGTTTGGTTTTTTTGTGTTTTTTTTTTTTTTTTCTATTTTTTGTCGATTTAAAAAAAAAAAAAAACAACAAAGAGAAAAAAAAAAAAAAAAAAAAAAAAGGAAAAAAAAAAGGTCAACAAAACCTTTCGTTTCCAAAGCTGGGAGACTCAAATGCCACCTGATTGCATCTCTGGAGAGGCGTAAAAAAAAAAAAATGAAGTGGAGGAGAATGGCCACGATGCCGCTGTGCCGTCACTGATCCAAGGTCACCACCTCCACCGCCTGCCCGTCCATGGTGACCGCAGTGTCCGCTATCCTCGTGGTCACCGGCGCCATCGCCACCTGCACGGGGCCGTTGCCTTGGGCCAGGCTGGTCACCACGGTCTGGTACATGCTCACGGGGATCTGCACGAGCCCTGCGGGGACACAAGGGACAGCGGTGGCATCGGGAGGTGCCCGGGGAGCGGTGGGGGCTGCCTGCTTGTGGCAAGCGCATTTCTCTCTCTCTCTCAGGATTTTTTATTGAGGTGCACAGAGAGAAATGAAAGAGAAAACAATTTCTATTTTCTGCTCCTTGTTTTTCTCTTGTGGAATGTGTTTGGAGAATTATTTACTAAGAGTGAGCACTTGGTTGGATCATGGTGGATTGTTTGGGCCTGATGGCCAATCCAACCCACCTGTGTCTGGGCTCTGGAGAACAGGGTCACAAGTTAAAAGTTAATTAGATATAATAGTTAGAAAAAGTAGCATGTAGTATTAATATCCTCTTTTATATAGCATATTAATGTATTATAACATAATTATAATAAAGCAATCATTCAGCCTTCTGAAATGGAGTTAGACATCATTATTGTTCCCATTGGGTTCATTGACATCTACAACACCTGCTGGCGGTGGTTCCTTGGGGGGTCAGAGCTCTTGCAGCTGGAGGAGGATCCTCAACTCTGTGAGGACCTGGAGCTGCTGGGGTGAATCCTGGGGAGGCCCCAGGGGTGCTGCAAGGCTGGAGCCCCTCAGTTCCCAGGGAGCCAGGCTGGGAGAGCTGGGGGTGCTCACCTGGAGAAGGGAAGGATCCGGGGAGAGCCCAAAGGGCTCCAGGAGAGCTGCAGAGGCACTGGGGACAAGGCATGGAGGGACAGGACACAGGGAATGGCTCCCACTGCCAGAGGGCAGGGCTGGATGGGATCTTGGGAACTGGGAATTCCTGGCTGGGCTGGAATTGCCAGAGCAGCTGGGGCTGCCCCTGCATCCCTGGAATGTCCAAGGCTGGACGGGGTTTGGAGCAGTCTGGGACAGTGGGAGGTGTCCCTGCCATGGTCTGGGTTGGAACTGGATGATCCTCAAAGTTCCTTCCCAGCCAAACCATGCCATGATTCTATCCATGAAAGCCAGCAGTCAGGAAGGACAGTGGCCCCACCCTGCTGTGTCCAGGCTGGATGAATGATCCGTGCCTTGGTGGCCTCGCTGAGCTGGATCTGCCCTTGGGATGGGAGCAGGGATGGGATGGGGTTCAGATGGGTGGCAGCACCTTGGGGCCCACACCCCGGGGCTGTGCGGCTGCTGGGAGGGAATAAGGATGAGGAGGAAAGAAATAACATAATTTCTGGAGGAGGAACCCGACCCAGCCATGTCTTTGGGTGGTACAGCAGGGACCTGCTCAGCCAAAGCCACCAGGCCGAGTTTTCCTGGAGGCAGGGGTTGCTCCCACCCACCCCAAAGCCCATCAGGGATCACCCACTGACGAGGAACACGCTCCCCACATCCATTTTCCACTTGATACGCCCAGAACTGGGAACCGTGGGGCTGAGCAAGGGACAAATTTGGCTTCCCCCATCCCGTGTAACTCTGCAGGTCACCCAAACACCTCCCCACCGGTGGCACGTGAGAGGATCCCATTGCTGTGCACCCATGAACCCCATTACAGCCCCTCTCCAACACAATTCCCTTCCTCCTGCTCCCTCTCCATCCCAGCCAGGTCCTTGTGCCCTCACAGGGGAAGGGCAGAAGGGACCAACAAGCTCTGGCCAAGCCAAACCTGCTCCTGGCACTGGCCCCAGGCTCTCTCTCACACGTGTATGTGACACATAAAACAGAGAAAGGAAAGCAATGCCCCTTTCTCAGCCCTTCCCAAATCATGGATGGGTCCAGCAAAGCAGAAACAGCTTTTCCCAAGGCTGGCCCAGCTGCAGGAATGGATCAGATGCCTCCAGGCTGAGGATGGAGCTGGCAAAGGTTTGGGCTGGGAGGAAAACGCCGCAGCGCCAAAGGCGAGTCCTGGTGAGCCAGGAAACACCAACCAAGGTGACAACAAAACAACGAGGCCCCTGAGGGTCACTGCGATGGGAACGGTGGAAAGAGGTGCAAAAAACAGCAAGGAGCACTGGGCAGAGCTGGGCAGGGGAGGGGAATGGCAAATCCTGCAGGCTGGGAGGAGAAACTCCATCATTCTACTTCGGTGTTATCCCTGTGCCCACCTCCACCTTTGGCTTGGCCAAGGGGGATTTGGATAATTTAGACATTTCAGGAAACACCCACACCTCTGCCGGGGGAAAAAACAGCTTTTTGAGGTCAACAAATCCTTCCAGCAGCAGCAGGGGATGGATGGCCAGCCCTGCCACGACACCAGGCTCCCGAGCGAGGCTTTCCCGAAAAAGCAGCGCAATCCCTTTGGGCCGAGGAGCGGGGAGCAGAGCTCTGCCCCGCCAAGGGCACTGGTTTGATAACGGGGGCGGCTCCGTGTCCTCGGATAACTCTGTGTGCAGACAGGAAAGCTTAGGAGGAGTTAATCGTGCTGACCAGGTGGGTGACCCCGGCGCTCCTCCAGCATCCCTCCCCTCGGGGTCCCAAAGCACTCCGTGGGCTGGGAGGTTTCCTCAGCCCCCAGCCTCAGGGGTCGTGGCCACGTTCCCCGGGCCCAACCGAGGAGTTGGTTCCCCGGTTGGTTGCTCAGCACCAGCTGCCACCAAAGGCACAGAGTCAGGAGGAGGCTCCCCGCTCCCAGGGCGCTGTCAGGTCAGTGGGAATTTCAGGCAAGAGAACAAATGAGAAAACAGAGCTCAGGCTCAGCCCTGATGAAGAAAATCTCCGAGCAGACCCCTCGGGGGAACACAGCACATCCCAGTTTAAGCAAGAGCTGGAGCTCTGGCCTGGGATGCACCTCAAATCCCCGCTCCAGACCAACAAGCCAACTAAGCCCTTTGGGTTACTTGGCTTGTTAACCCAGAGGAGATCAAACGACACATGGACAACCCAAGGAGCAGAGCCACCACCACCCCCGTGGGCCACGGACCACGCGACGCCCAAGCCGCGATCCCTCCGTGCTGTCCAAAGGTGCCAAAACCGGGCGCTGGCGAGCCCTGAGCACCCAAAGGGGGGTGTGTGGGAAGGGTGAGTTAATTCAGACAGGGCTTGGCCGAGCCTGGCCACCTCTGGGAGCGCGGGGAAGTCTCCGTGAGAGACGGCGCGGCGCAGATCCCGTTCTGCGTGGGATTAACGCAAATCGCCTCAGCAGATGACGTGGCGGCCCTTCCTGCCAGGGGTGGTGACAAACCAGAGGAGGAGAGGGCTGGAAAGTCTGCTGTGCATTAGAGCAGAGCTGATCGCCCTTGGGAGAGAGACGATTAAACCACTGAGATGCTGTAATCAGGTCTGGGATTGGCCCCGCGCTGCATCTGCTCAGACCTGCACCCTGATTAGCCCTAATCTAGCTGGCATATGTTAATCTAAAGCATGGATTTCAGACCCTTTCAATTGTATTAAAAACAGGAAATCCATTAGACAAAAAAAAAAAAAAAAAAAAAACAAAAAAACCAAAACCCAACCAGCCCAAACCAACTTCTCGAGTCTTTGGAAAATACATTTCTGCAAAGAAAGTGGAGCGGGGCCGGGGAGCGCTGTGAGGAACGGGGCAGGCAGGGAAATGGGATCCCACTGGAACCTGTGGCTGCTCAGAACAGCTCCTGCCTGGCAGGCACAACAGCAGAGGTGATGGATCACACACAGAGCAGCACAAACCGTGGCCACGGGCTCCCAGGAAGATGCAGCCAGGCTGTGCCTTTGCTTCCCCGCCGTGAAGCCACCCAAAAAGCCCCTCCTGTCCTCGGCAGGGGTGAGGAGCCAGCTCCAGGCAGGGGGCACGAGGGAGGCAGCTGGGACAGCACCAGCTCCTGCCACACCCCAGAGAAAGATGTTTTTGGTGGAGGATCAGCTGGATTTGGGATGAAGGAGGGTCGGTGATGCCATGGGGGGAATGGGCAGGACACGAGGGTGGCCAAGGGAGGAGAAGACCCATGGCCTTCGGGGGATGAAGAATGAAATGTTTGCCCTCGGTGGGCAGCACAACAAAGGAGCACTGGGCAGGCTTTGGTCTGTCTTTCCAGGTGTAAATACATCAAGGCTGATGCAGGTTAAGTGGGGAATAAGAATCTTTTCAGATTGTCTTTCCCCCAGTAAGACACGAGCTTGAAGTGCAGCATGGAAACCTGCACCTAGGAGGTGGCAAAAATCCCAGACGACCGCTAAATATAAGGTTGGTGAAGCTCTGGAGCAAAGTCTCCATCACTGGAGGTGTTTTAGAGGAAGTAAGACTGAGGCTGGCTCAGGAAAGGGGCTGGGCCTACAGAATCCTGGAGCAAAAACCATTTCTATCCTCACCAACTGCACTTTTGGACACCACCTGGAGTGTTACTGCCAACACCGCTCAGCACAAACATTAAAATGTCCCACAGTTGATTGTTATTAGATGTTTCCTTTGACTGGGAACTTGGGTTGCAAAGATTTCAAAAAAATATCCTCTTGACCACCTCCCTTCTGGGGAACTGACTTGAGAGGCCTTCAAGAGGTGGAGGAGTGGGCACGAGGGTGTATTTTCAGGGAGATAAACCAGTTTCTAACGAGGTCCAGCCACGGCAGCTGAAACAAGAGCTCTCAAAGTCACGGGTTACCCTGACAAATCCTGAAGTGCCAAACGTGTCCCCTAAGGCACGAGGTGCTGCCATGACACCATGGAAGGGATTTCACCCGAAGCCAGCCTCAGAAATAAAGCGTTTCAGGAATCCCACCACACTCAGCAGTGACAGAGGAGCAGAAGACATCTCTCGACATGGACACTTGGTTTAAGATAAGATGAACTGAAAGCTCAGCCCTCCATCTTTTACCACCTCAACTGCAAGAGAATCCATTATTAACTGGCATCTTTCAGGACGATAATTGGAAGAATTTTTCCCGTCAGAAATGGCTCAGTGCCCCATCTCTGCAAGTGTCCAAGACCAGGTTGGATGGGGCTTGGGGCAACCTGGGATAGTGGGAGGTGTGGCTGGAACAGGATGATCTTTGGTCCCTTCCAACCCAAGCTGGTCCGGATTCTGTGGTATTGACAAACCACAAAACCCCGATGCAATGATTTAAGCTCTGAGATCTTTCCAGGCTCACAAGTCACAGCTCTTCCCTACAGAACCTCTGTGCCAGCCAGGTCAAAACATGAAGGTTTCTCCACCAAATTATCTGCAAAAAGCTGCGGTCCTCATTCAAGATCCTCCATCATCTGTCTTTTCAGGAGCTGCTTTGGTCAAAACCCCAACAAAGAACAATTTAATGAGGCACCTGAAGCTTTGATATCAAAGTTGAATCAGTTAAGTTTCATCATAGCCCTGACTTTTCCTTAGAACGGAAGATAAATGCAGGAGATGAGATCCAACATTCCCATCGACAGCTGCACGGGATGCAGCCCTGGAGTCACTGCCTCCTTTCCTGCATCCACCACTCCTCCATGGTCACATCTCATCTCTCAGGCTGTCCCTGGGGGTCACCTGCCTGCTTAACATTGTCAGTGATTCGTTCTTTCCTGAGCTTTTCAAGGAATGCCTGGGGGTGGCACTCAGGGCTCTGGGCTGAGGGGACAAAGTGGGGATTGGGCACAGCTGGGACTCGATGACCTTGGAGGTCTTCTCCAACCTAACTGAGCCAGTGAGGGATTCTTTGGTTCCTCTGGATGTGCTGCAGGGAGTTTTCCTTCTCTGCTCACTCAGGGCAGCAGGAGTTGCTGTCTCAGTGGCCCATAAAGCCACTGGTTGATCCGGGACCTCCCGCCCGACACCATCAGAACGGGAATGGTCAGGAAGGGACACCACATTTGCACAGCTCAATCTTCCTCCCACCCACTCAGCTTCAGCAGAATGTTGGTATTTTGCAACAAGGTGTCGTTTTAAATAAAATCCAAACACCCAAACTTGAGGTTTATCTCCAAATCTCGGTCGGGGACCAACCTTCCTTCCCTAGCTGGGAGCGCGAGCATCTTTGGGACACTCCTGGTTTCTTCCACCCTATGAGGAGGGAAGGGCCACGGCCTAGCCAAGACCTGAAACATCTTTGGCTTAATCTCCCTTATTTCTTCCAGATCTTTTGTGGGGGCTTTGAGTTTTTGGGGTTTGTTTTGGATGTTTAGGGAGTTTCTAGACTTCTTTTAAGGCTGCGGCACTTTGAGACAAAAACCACAGGGCTGGAACTCCTGATTTACAGGAATTATCTCCTCTGCAACCTCAGCACTTCCATGGAAAGAGGAAAATCCCAGTGAGCCAAGCTGATGCCCAGACTCCTCCCTGGCACAGCAAAGACCCACAGTCTGCAGCAGGGGTGACAAACGTGTCCTTCACCGGTGACACCAGTGCCATGGACCTCTGCCTTTGCAGTGAGGACAGTCCCAGAAAGAAAAAAAAAAAAAAAACTTGCAATGATGTTTAACATGGAAAACAATCTGAAATCCCAAGTTTTCCATTTTTTTTTTGATGGAAAAACTCCCAAGAAAAGGGTGCTTGGGAAAAGCAGAACAGCAGTTTGGTGTCCTGGGGGTGGATTAGCCCCACAACTTTTGCTTTGTTTTACCTGAGGCCATCTGTCCCCTCCTCTCCCCTTCATGGGGCGAATTTAGAGCTGGAGAACAGGCCCTGGGCATCACCTGAGGCAGAATTAAGCTGTCCCTGCTTAACCTAGACTTGCCCCTCTAGTGCTGGGTCTCCAGGGTGTGGCACCTCAAACTGGAGTCGATTTGCCACTTAGGAGAGGTGAAAAACACAGGGAATGTGTCTGCCTGTGGGAAGGAAGGTTTTTCCTCGGCTCCAGGCCTGGAAGCTTAGAGAATAACCTGTCTAAGCCTCCGTGATGAGCTGGCTTTGGCGTGGACACACCTGAGAAGATTAGGAATCTATCGTGGTCAATCATCTCTACACGAAACACAGATAAAAATAGAGAAAGCCCAAACCCCAAAGGGCTGCTCCAGCTGGGCTTTGCTGTCCCCACGATCTGCTGGGTGTTAACATAAAATATAGAGCAGGGGTGATCTGTGCCAAGCTTCTCAGGAAGCAGGGAGAGGAAACACCTCAGAATAAATCAGAGCCTGCTCCTCTTCTCGGGAATCAGGTGTTAAACCCATGAATGAGATTCTGAACAATCACCTCAAAGGGATCCCCGGTAGATTTTTCCATAAATACTTTGCTGACTGCCCTGTTATGCCTTTAACATCCCCAGGGGCTCTCCCAGAGGAAGAGATGGATTCTTATCCTGCTTTTTTAAACAGCTTTTAGTGTCCTGTATTTTCCACAGGTTTTTATTAATGGCTACTGTGTGAAGCATGGCAGGGCTAAAATTTTGTCACCTAAAATGACAAAACCGTTTTATTACCTGAGTGATATCACCACATCCCAAAGGCATTTCAACTCCAAATGGTGTCCAGGCACAAAAACCAGACAGACACAGCCCCTTTAACCCCGAGAAACACCAAGAGGGACCTAAAGGTCCAAGTGCAAAACCAGCTAAATCCCAGCATTCCAAACTACCACCACAAAAATCCATTCACCTGATGAACCCTCTGGCATGTTCCACTTGCAACATGAATAGTCTGCTGCTAGGATGCCTGACAATGAAATGCAAGTGTAAAAGGAGAAATACTACAGCTGGAGAGAGGGATTTAGTGGGGTGATTAATGTATTCATAGGAAATGCATCCTTTGGTTTACTGGGTGAGTGCAAAAATTCAGTGCCCACATAGGAGTAGCACCCCAATATTAGGCAGAGCAATTAAAATATTTCCAATTCCATGCAGAACATTGAGTGTGTAAGTGGGAGGTAAAGTGGGAGGTAAGAACAAAGCACTGCCGGATATTTTACCCACATTTAGATGTTTAATTGGCCCAGAGAGGCCCAATGAGGAAAGTCTGCACCGAAGCAGTGAAATCCATCACGGAGAAGCTCAGGCCACCTCCAACAAAGCTCTCCACAATTCCCACCGTGAGAGACAAATGAGGAGCAGAAATGGCTGCCAGAGTGGAATTTCTACGTATCCCAGGAGCACGAGGCTGGGAAGTTCACGAAATCCAGGCACTCCTTGGGGCCTGGGAGGAGCTGCAGGTGATTTTAAGGCTCTGAGGGCCTGGCTGGTTTCAGCGGGGCCGGTGCCGACGGATCACATGCGAGCACGGCCGTGGGCACATCCTATGGAGCGCTGAGCACACGGAGACATAAAGCAGCCATTGTGCTGGCAGAAAGGCAATCTGTAACCAGATAGGCCCTGGCTCCATCTAAAAGCCATTTTCCCAGCATTTCTGCTGATTTGCTCCCCAGGAGCCTTCCCTGCCACAACAGGGTGCACATTCATGGCCAACCGGCGGGTCCAACGCCACGGGTTCTCCCCCCGTGCCCCATCAGTGCCTCTGTGCCAGGGAATTCCGTGCTCTTAACCCAACAGAGGTGGCATGAGCCCCCCAGCAGAGCCTTTGGAGCAGGAGAATTCCTTGGGAAGGCATTTAAAGCCTTACCTTGATACTGAAAGCTGCAGCTGTGGTGATCTGCTGGAGCCTCACCTCGCACTAGGTCCTGCCCAGCTACCAGGAGGTAAGTTTGGCTTTTTTCCTCAGGGGAAAAGGGGCTGGAAATGCACCTGAAGGCTCCTTTTTTTCCCTTCTCCTCAAAGCACAGCTTCCAAATCCAGCTAGAAAAGCATCCCTGCTCCAAACCAGCACATCCCCTCCTGCAGCAGTGCGTCCACAGCCTGTCCTTTATAGGACAAGGGACACATTTAGCACAGTTTCCCCCCCAGGTAGGACCTGGCCCATCCTCAACGAGGTAAGCAATAAATCACAGCGAAAACACGGCTCAGATGTGGAACTTTTCATGTAAGGAGCAAGTTTTTACAGTCCACATTCCTCCTTTTTTTGTACACCACCGTCTCTCGCAGGTGAGATGGGTTCCCACCTTGCTCTCCTGAGAGTATTTATCCTTGGAATGCTGCTGCCTCTGGCAGATTCCTCCCTTTTAAACTCTGCACATCTGGTGCTAAAAACAAAAATTCTGGGCTCTGGCCTGGCAACCAAAGGCACAGAACTTTTGTGTCCCAACCATCCAGGCCTGGGGGTTTGGAAGTGTCCTTTGCACACCAAGAGAAAGCAACGATGGGTGCAGGGAGAGGGATGAGTTTGTTTTCCCAAAAAGGAGATTTCCAGCTGTTTTGTCCCTGTGGGTCTCACCCTGGATGTGCAAAGTGGAGATTTGTGGCACGTGGACCCGCACAGACAGAATTTGTCAGGAGAATCAAGCAGTGCAAGAGCCTGTCCTGTCCCTTCCCAGGCAGACAGAACAGGTTGGAAAATGAGAGAGCTGTGATGGTGGTGGCTGGAGAATTAATTCTGGTTTTTATTTGCTGGGATGATTCATGCCCAAATTCCCACTGCTCTGGCTCGGATGGGAGGCCCACAGGTGAGGAAGCACATCTCCAACAGCAGCAAACACACAGAAACCCTAAAACCCGGCCGAGTCCAAGTCTTAATTTTCTGCTGGACTTCAAACCTCTTAATACGTAATTCCTATTTGGAAGTGAAACTCAAAGGGGTTTTTTTGAGAGAACACACCAGGAACCTCTGAGAAGGCCATCATAACTCATCCATGGGTCAGAGCAACGGGAAATAACAGGGACCAAACTCACTGCTGGCTCTGATCGAACAGAAACCCCCCTGGCTGCTGATCCCTGCGACTTCAAAGGAGCTGAACACCCCCTGTTTATGCCAGCAATAAAATCCCACTTCCATTAGCTCCATGTCCACCACTTAAACGCAGCAGTCCCAATTTCCACACCAATTAGAGCTCCCCTAATGCTTGGGAGTACAAAAGCTTTGGGGTTTTTGGTTTTTTTTCCCCCCAATGGGAAGAGGTGGAAGGGAAGAGATCAGGCGGCTCAGGGGAATAGCAGAGAGCCTTTCACTGCGAGGGCTCGGGCTCAAATCTGTCCTAGGCCAGAGGAACAGATGGTCCCTCCCGAGGGCTGGGCTGTGGCTTACATGAAATAAGGGATTGTCTCAGGCCACTGGTGGACAATTTATTGCAGCCACAAACATCCTGCTGGTGGTTTCTGCTCGAGAAACCCATGGATTCCATGGCTACGAAGCAACTGCTGCCTACCTGATCCCAGGTACCTCATTCCTGCAGGGAACTGAGGGGAATTGCTGCCTGTGAGGTGCAGGAACCTGGATCTCAGGCTAAAACCACCTGCTTTAGCTGTCATCGGCTCCCTGGACTTGTCAGCACCAGAACACTCTCAACGACCTTCCCCTGGGAGGTTTGGGAGGTTAAAATCACAGGGAAAATGGAGATGGGGAAGTTCAGGGAGCTGTGGTAACAAGGGGGCAAACCCACAGGGAAAGGAAGTTTGCTACAGCCTGTAAGCTGGGGATGGGAATCATACACCCATGATTAATTTCAAACCAATTCCAAGCTCCCTCAGCCTGTATCTTCTCCAGGGCAGAACTGAACTTCCCATGGGCAGATGGCAAAAAGTCCAGTGAGTATCCCAGGAGCAGAAGAGGGTCCACATGAGCCATCAGGAAGTGTTACCCAAAGAGAGGAATTTGTAGAACTGTGAGGGAATACATTATGCCAAAAGATATGGAGGGTGGGAGGCAGAAGTCAAATTCAGGCTTAAAAATGCCACTCATGGTTTTGGAAAATATTCAGAGGAAACCACTTGAGGAGAAATGGCTTTTTAAAAATTCTTGGAACCTGTTCTGCAGCTCCACGAGGGCTCCCGGGAGGAATCCTGGAAGCGAGGGCTCCTGACCTGGCTTTTCAGGGATGCCTCCAGAGACATCCAGTGGGGATGGGCTTGTGCAGCCTCTGCCAGCCTCCTGCCCCTGGTGTGAGGAGCAGGGAAAATAGGGCGATTCCCCGGAATCTTCCTGCACAGCTGTTTAGGCGCTGCGGATTACTGCTGTCACATGAGCTGCTTTACAGCAAAGCCAAGCTGTCTCCATGAGCTGAGAAGGTCACTGGGAGACAGGGCCCTGCAGGGACAGACACATCGCCCTCCCCTGCCACTGCCACTGCCTTCCCAGAGGGACACCAGGCTGTGGGAAAAGCGTTCCCCATGGTCAGAGGGCAAGGGAAGGTGGTTTTGCCTCCTCCCCTCTGCTCAGCTGGACTCCGCATCACAAGGAGGGACAGCCCACTGCTGAGCCACTGCTGTCCATTGACAGGCTCCAAGCGAAGTGCTGGAAGCTGGAAGAGTCCTTATGGTGACAAATTTGCCTTCTCTTCCTTGGGTGCTCACCAATGCTTGGGACAAAGCCACAAAGCCACCCGATGGTCACCAGCCAAGGGACACCAAGGTGCAGCTGCATCTCTTCAGGCTCTTGTGCAACCTGCTGATGCCTCAAATAACACCCCAGTCAACCCCAGAGCAGGAAATGTCCTCCTCAACCCCAAATCTAACGGCTGAACATCAAGGAAGAGGAAAGAGTTTCACCTGGTAAAACAGAAATCTGAAAGTTCAGTGCAGCCACTTGGGGAAATTCATTAAAACCTCCCATCTTCCTCGCTCTGCCAGGGCAGGGCTGGTGCACAAGGACAACCTTTCTGCTCAGAGGCTCTGGGGCTTTCGGGACAGGGCTCTTAACTATGCCCCAGAGGCATAAGACAGATGGGGCTGTGCTTTTAGGCTTTAAAATCAGACCCTGCTCTGCAGATCCAATGAGGAGGATAAATCCAGGCACCGAGTGATCCTCTGGATGTGCTCGGGAAAAAGCAATAGAGGAACTTGGGAGGTCAGAGCCTGCTAAGGAAGCAGCTGAGGCTCTCAGAAAAGAGGGGCTGAGCACTTTTCAAGGCAAAGAAAGCCAACAGCCACCTGGAGTTTGGAGAAGTCCATCCAGGAAGTGGGAAACGCACATTCCAAAGAGGAGCAGGGAGAGAGGGAGAACAGAAACCACAAGTGGCCCGCAGGGAGGAACCTTCGGTGTAAAACAAAGGGCCACGAGCTCGGTAAATGAAGAGCCAGCAAACCTCAGTGCAGGGAGCAGCCCCAAGTTGTAGGCAGGGCATTTCTCCTTCCCGGGGGCTGCCCGGCAGGGGGGGAGAGCTCACAAAGCCCATCTCATTTCCTAAGATGCCTCCCGCAGCACCGACAGCTTGCTGGGATTTCAGCCAGCTTCCCATTTGGATCAGATTGCAC
This sequence comes from Vidua macroura, assembly GCF_024509145.1. NCBI lineage: Eukaryota > Metazoa > Chordata > Aves > Passeriformes > Viduidae > Vidua > Vidua macroura. The sequence goes on from NC_071575.1 coordinate 72,410,486, forward strand.
CCCGCACCCACTGACAGCCATTAAGGGCCCTCAGGTCAGACGAGCCTCCATCCATCCCCTACAGCGACATTTTCAGCTCTGCAGTGGAGAGGACAGCCTGACCCAGCCCAGCCCAGGGATGGCAGGAGCCGTGCCCTGCTGTCACCAACCAGCAGATTGCAGCAGGTTCTGCCATGGGGGTGCAGGGGGATCAGGGAGCCCCTCTCCATCTGCCCAGGGCAATCACAGGTCATTCATTCCTTGGGTGGTGCAAGGGGCAAGGAGTGGCACGGCACAGGTGGAAGCACCAGTGACCTCCCCTGTCCCTTCCCACCACGGGTGGGGATGAGGCAGGAGGCCTTGCAAGCCAAAATCTGCCAAAATCTGCACTGGGAGATGCTGCAGCTGCCCCACAGCCGTGGGGACCACTGCCCATCCTCAGCCCTGGGGTCAGGTGGGATCAGCTGAAGGAACTGCCCTGAACTCCAGGCACAAATTTAGCTCTGCTCTGGGCAGCAGCTCACAAGGAGGGAGAGCTGGGACCTCTCTTTGGGGTTTCCTGGAGGAGCAGGATGAGCAGAGATGGTGCCAGCAGCACGAAACTGCCCTGGGATGTCTGCTGTTCAGCTGGAAGATCTGCCAGAGGTGGGCTCAAAAAGCTGAGGCGGGGCTGCCACACGCTTCAGATAGTTTGGAATGAGTTGTTACTACAGGGAGGATCCAGCACACAGGAATTTTATCCTGGGGAAAGGAGCAGCAAAGCAGAGCTGGTCTCGATTTTGGCTTCATCTTCATCCACCCAGCTCCACACTGGTGGGTTTGAACGTTCAGCTCCACACCCAGCACAGATGTGTCCAGCAGAAATGGCACAAAGCTGCTTTCCCCAGGCTGGTGGTGCCTTCCAGGAGAGCACCACAACCCTGTCTGGAGCCCCTGAAGAAGCTCTGCTGGTCAAGCTCTGCCAAGCCTTTGATCCGGGTTAGGTTAAGTGTGGAGGAGGAGGAGACCTGGAAAAAGGACTCAGAAGCATCTCTGATGGGTCAGGAGAGATGCAGGGCTGGGCAGAGCTGGATTTCTGCCCCCACCTGTGCCCTTCTCCCTAAGCCAAGGGTTATAAATAAAACAGCACCAGGCTGGAGAGGTGCAGCTTGTCAGGAGAGCAATTCCCTATCCTGGAGCCAAAACACCGATCCCAGAGGGTGGCACTGCTGAGATCTGCTTGCAGACACCCTTCAAAAACACCTCCATCCTTTCCATCCCCATTCCTGGGCTAGAAACAGTGGCAAACAAGGAAATGTTTGTCTGTCCAGCTCTGTGCTTCCAGATGTATTTAGGAGAAGATGCCAACTCTACTGGCTGCCATCCCTTTCCTGCCCGGATTCAGCCACATTTCTTTTAGACAGGAGCTTGTCCAAGGATTAAAATTCCCATCTACTGCAGACACCCCAAAAAAATTGCTGTGACCACAGAGCCATGGGCCCTGACAGCCCCGGACACCCAAAGGGGATCAGGAAAGCTCAGGGCGTGGCTCTCAAAGCCAAGTTGTTGGGGATTTTGACACAATAAATGGAAAAAAACCCTGAAATTTAACATGAATGTTGGTGGTGGAAAAGTCAAATGAAAAGTCACTAAGAGATCACAGAACCATGGAATGGTTTGGGTGGGAAGGGACCTTTCAAGGTCAGCCAGTGCCACCCCCTGCCATGGGCAGGGACACCTCCCACTGTCCCAGGCTGCTCCAAACCCCGTCCAGCCTTGGGCATTCCAGGGATCCAGGGGCAGCCCCAGCTGCTCTGACAATTCCAGCCCAGCCAGGAATTCCCAATTCCCAAGATCCCATCCATCCCTGCCCTCTGGCAGTGGGAGCCATTCCCTGTGTCCTGTCCCTGCAGGCCTTGTCCCCAGTCCCTCTGCAGCTCTCCTGGAGCCCCTTTAGGGCCTGCCAGGGGCTCTGAGCTCTCCCTGGAGCTTTGGTTTCTTGAAGACAGAGAAAAGAGCACGATCCAGGGAATACAAATAAGATCCCTTCACCTGCCAAAAGGCCTCTTTTCAGCACCCATCCTACACTGAGCAGCTCCTTCTGAAGCCTCCTGAATTCCTGAGGGGCTGTGAGATAAAGGTGCTGAAGCCTGGGAAAATACCATACAAATCCACCAAACAAACAGGCTTCAAATCCAACCCAAACCCACAAGGAATCCCAGTCAAGCATCACATTCAGAGTGTTCCCAGCCAGACTGACTAATTCCTGCTTTTGGGACGAAGAGTCACCATGCAAATTGTGGGATTTAACAAAAACCATCTGGGATCCATCAAATACGAAACTTCCCAACACGACAACTCAGAAGACAGAGTCAGATCGTCTGAATTTTCCAAGGAAAATTCAGGATCAGCCAAAAGAACTTCAGCTTCCTATTAGCACGGCAAAGATGGGAACTGCTTTAAATTCTTGCACCAGCCAACAGGCAGCTCCTCTTTCAAAATTTATGGCTAAAGAAGAAATCCTGCCCAGCCTGGAGTCACTAGCAGTCCTGCTCCCTTCCCTCTTGCAGCCCAGAACAAAAGGGAACATATTGCAACTATGCTGAGACAGAGAGGAGGGCTGCTGTCTATTGCTTTAAACGTAATGTTAATGCCCTGTAATCAGCTTTAATTTTTAAACAGACCCAGCCCTCCTGTCCATTTCCCCTAATTCAGGACACGTGGAAGGTAAATGGCCTGTGCTTAAACCAGGCCAGCCTGGGCTGTGACAGCTGGGGAGCCTGTAAGGCTCAACTGCCTGATCACAGCAATGGATGTCAAAACTCACCAGGGGAGGGGAAACAGGGAGGGCAGGGGAGGTGCTGGACACGCTGTGAGGTCAGGGAGAAGCCAGGACACAAGGCCAGACAGGGCACAGCTCATTTAGGGGGTGGGAGCTCCCCAGGAAAAGGCAGTGGGAGAAATGATGGAAGGGATGGAGCTGTCCAAGGAAAGGCCTCAGAGGTGGCTCCCTGCCCCAGGGAAGGGGCTCCCTGTTGGGATGCTGGGAGCGCTGGCATGGACATGCTGAGCAGGAATGGCTGCTGGCTTTTAGGGACAACATCAGGAGCTGAGTCACTCCTGGGTGCCTCCCCAGGGCGCTGCCTCCTCCCTCTGTGCTCTCAAAGAGCAGCCTGGAGACTTCATGTGAGACTTGGGTACAGAACAGGGGCACAAAACCACCCACTCCTGGTGCTCCTCGGGCACTTTGTGAAGAGGAGAGAGGCCTTGGAACATCCCAAGTGCTCATCATATCAAAATATCCCCAAGAATCACGGAATGGTTTGGGCTGGAAGGGACCTTAAAGACCCAGCTCCAACCATGGCAGGGACAGCTCCCGCTGTCCCAGGCTGCTCCAAGCCCTGTCCAACCTGGCCCTCGACATTCCAGGGATCCAGGGGCAGCCACAGCTCCTCTGGGCAACCTGTGCCAGGGCCTCCTCCACCCTCCCAGCCTGGAATTCCTTCCCAAAATCCCATCTGACCGTGCCCTCTGACAGTGGGAAGCCATTCCTGTAACTCTCACTCCTGTTAAGTCCCCATTCCACACCGGAGGGCTGCTGTAAGGTCCCCCTGGAGCCTTCTCAAGGCTAAATAAAGACAATAAAATGAGGTTTTTCTACCCCAAAAGGCCAAAGTGCCCCCAGAAATGACCATTCCGTGCTCCCATCAAGGAAGCCCAAAGGAACCCACGTCCAGCCCCTGCTGGGATGTGCGGGGCTGGTTCCACCCCGCACCTGGAGCGGGACCCGGGGGAAGCTCCGGATGTGGGGCAGGAGGGACTATTTTTAACCGCGGTTGGTGGGCAGACAAATCCTAATCGTCAGCGGCAGCCGCCTCATCAGCAGGGCCAGGATGTCAGAGCAAAGCCGGCCGGTGGCCGTGACAGCCCCGCGTCACAGGGACAGCGGGATTAGCGGCGGCGAGCAGCCAGGACCCGCAAACGCCACGGGCTGGCTTCGAAGGGCGGGGCAAGGTGCGCCAGGGCGGGCAAAGAGCAGCTCTTTAGGGGCCGGGGGATGGTTTTTACCTCTCCTTGTGCTGGCATCGGAGCTGTGGCTGGTGCCCCAAAATGCCAACAGGGAATTTCTGGTCACGCCCAGCAGAGAGCCAGAGGCTGACAAAAGTGTTGGGTTTTTCCCAGCTTTTCTAGAGATGGGGCAGCTGAGAGGTGTTTGAAGAGATTTTAGTCAGAGGCTGACAAAAGTGTTGGTTTTTCCCAGCTTTTCTAGAGATGGGGCAACTGAGAGGTGTTTGAAGAGATTTTAGTCAGAGGCTGACAAAAGTGTTGGGTTTTTCCCAGCTTTTCTAGAGATGGGGCAACTGAGAGGTGTTTGAAGAGATTTTAGCCAGAGGCTGACAAAAGTGTTGGGTTTTTCCCAGCTTTTCTAGAGATGGGGCAGCTGAGAGGTGTTTGAAGAGATTTTAGTCTATTATCAGTTTTGGTGAATAGTGAGGCACAAGAGATGTAAAACTCAACGCTATTCCATCAGAAGCTAACCTGTTTTTTGGGTACAATACTTTGTAAATGTTTTTCAGCCTATTTGCTTTTGCCACACAATGCTCCTATTACTTCTAATACTGATCACTTAGTGTTACCCCATCTCGATAAAAACTAAAAAAAAACAACAACAGGGAATGGGGGAGGGCACGGGATGCAGTCAGGAACCCCCTCTCTACAGGGCACACGCAGGGGAGTGAGTGTCCTTGGAATCATGGAATGATGAAGGTGGGAAAACACTTCCCAGACAGAGTCCCAGCATCCCCCAGCACTGCCGAGGCCACCACAGCCCCACGTCCCCAAGTGCCACATCCACAGGGCTTTGAAATCCCCCCAGGGATGGGGACTCCACCCCTGTGCCAGGGCTGCACAGCCCTTTCCATGAAGGAATTTTCCCTAAAATCCACCCTGAGGCTCCCCTGGCCCAGCCTGAGGCCGTTTCCTCTCCTCCTGTCCCTGTTCCCTGGGAGCACAGCCCGACCCCATGTCCCCAAGTGCCACATCCACGGGGCTTTGAAATCCCCCCAGGGATGGGGACTCCACCCCTGCCCTGTTCCAATGCCTGACAGGAGAGGCATTTCAGTGCCTTTCAGTGAGGATTTTTTTTTCCTAATATCCTAAACCTCCCTGATGCAATCTGAGGCCTTTTCCTCTGGTCCTGTCGCTTGTTCCCTGGGAGAAGAGACCCCAACCCGACACAGATTAAACTCCTTTCAACTGAGGCTTATGCCAAGGTATTTCACTCAGAGCCCAACAGCTCCATTGCTGATAATTATTCATTGATACACAGCAATCTGTCCTCTAGGAAACACCTCTCCCTGCTCCTGGAGCTGCTCAGCAAACCCAGGAATTCACTCTTCTTCTCTCCTGGCTGGCTGCCTCTGGCTTCTCTTCTACTCTCTCATCTGAAACACACCTGGAAAAAGGATTTTCCTCACCTTTCCTTCAGATTGGGATTAAATCCTACCTGTTTCAGTGTAAACCTTCATAAAAAAATTCTGTTCCCACCAGGGAGACCCTACAAAAAGCTTCACTCTTTCCTTCCTGTCCTCCTGGATGCAAACATGCTGAACTGCACTTTGCCAAGCTGCTAGCGACTCATTTGGCTCCATCTTCCCTAAAAAGGAGATCCAACAGGAAAAACATAAAATACTCCTTTTTTTAAAAGTGCCATTTGCAGCCCCTAAACCTCCCCCACCCATGAAATTTATAAATATTTTTCTCATGTGAAAAAGCCACCAGCTCCCAGTGGCTCCGTGTTGCACCTCCCTATCCTGAGGAATCCCAAAGCAAGGGATCCCAAACCTGTCCTGGGTTTTCCCATCTGTGTTCCTGCCCTCTGGGAGACACACACAGCACAGGGAACAGGATCCCAATCCTGCCTTTCCCTCCTGGATGTGTTTTCCTCTGCAAACAGCTGGGTGGGACTGGCAGGTACAGAGCTCCAGGCCCGGAGCTGCCAGAGGAGCGTTCCCATTTCCCATCTGCACGGCCCAGGGTGGGGACAGCTTCCCACCTGTTGACTTTGTGTGGGAAGCTCGCCCAGAACCGAAGCTTTTCCAGCATTTAAACCTCTTCCCACACGGAAATCACCACCTGGAGCAGCAGTTCTGTGTGGCACTGTCACCCCAAACGCCGCTGAGGCTCCTTTATCCCACGCATGTTGGAGTCCTGGATGCTGAGAATTTGAAACTTTCTGTGCTGAAGGGCACAGAGCCACAAGAAAATACTATATTTGACCCAAGGCAGTGGAGAAAGCTTCCAAAATTGATTGATAGCACTGAGATTACAGGCGTGTAGTTTGATTAGAAGTGTGTGGTATCACAGGGTGGAAAACTTAAGAGTTTAAGGTTTTAAAATATAACAATATATATGGGGCAAGATAGAAGTTTTAGGGCAGTGGCTAGTTGTTCTTCACCTTCTTCTTCATAAGTTTAAGTAGTATTTTGTAATTAGACAAAAAAGTCAGCATTGCGGACTTTGAGTGATTAGTTATTAAGTTAAAAGTGAAAATCATTTAGGTGTCATTTTTTAATTGGATAGTTTAGCCTTAAAAGACCTTATATAAGAAGATAGAGGGCCATTTTGTAGCTTGTTAGTAGAATGCTGTAGATCTCACCACTTGTAATATAAATAAGAAATAATAAACACCTAAATCTGAACACAAAATATCACCTCGAGAGCTTTGATCCCAGCCTTGAGAGAAGCAGAAAAAAGAAGCCCAAAAACCAACAGCGCTGCTGCCTCCTTCCGGGGCTTGTGAAAGCAGGGAGCTCTCTAATCCCCCCTGCCCACGTCAGACCCTAATGCTCCTCACAGATCCTGGCTCAGCCCAGCCCTGGACACGGCCGCCTCCGCTTGTATGGAGAGCAGGGATTGGATTTTTGGGATGGAGAAGGGCAGGACTCGGTGTGGGATCCTCTCAGTGTCCCCCTTTGTGCACCCAGGAGCATCTCCAGCAGCACGGGGAGGAGATCCAGCAGGAAAATCTGCTCTGGGGACAGGAAAAGAGCAGCCAAGGGGGGACAAGCAGGATCCATTGGATCTCTGGCTGGGCCAAGCTCCGATCTGTGAAATTAATCCCCTGGTTATGGCTCGATCCCACATCCTCCACAGCTTCTTCCTTCCCAACTCTTCCCACGGCGCCTCGTTCCATGCCCTGGTTTGAATCCCAGCTGGAGCTGGAGCGTTCCACTCCTCTCACCTTCCACAGCAAGCCCGGGTTCGTGCTGCCCCGTGGCTGTTAAACCCTCCCTGGGCAGGGAGCTGCTCTGCCCCTCCCGGAGCCTCATCAATATTTCAGGATGCAGCCGGGAAGCCCTGGCAGCTCTCAGGGCCCCACGGATCAATGGCAAACAAAAGGCTGCAGGAGGAGGATGCTCCAGCACGGCTCCTTCCAATGCTCACCGAGCTCCTCTCACTCCAAAAGCAGCTCCAGGGCACAGAGGTTTCCTCAGCAGAGCATTTCCCAGCATTTTCTGGGACTGCTGCTGCCACGCTCCCCTCCACTTGCTCTCCATATTCCTCTGCTCAATACCAACCACTTAGGAACAAAACCATCTGAGCCTCCAAGTGTGGGGTCACCAGTTCCTGCATCCCCACTCGGAGCAGATGCTCCTGAGGAGCAGGAAAACCATAATGCACTTAGCTGGTTTGACACTGCATGGGAGCAGGAGATCTTGTTTCCTTCAGCTGGGAATGGAACAGAGCACAAGATTATCCACAGCCCTTTCGCAGTGCAGCCACGTTCCTGGGCTCCCTGCAAGATATCCAGCCCTAGATTCCAACATTTCCATGGAAATTCAGAGGTCTCCTCTTTTTAGCCATCTCGGTTGTCTTGTATTGTTATTATTATTCAGATCATTCCAGAGAAGGGATGGGAAAAATGCCACAGTGAGAGATAAACCAAAAAAAAAAAAAAAAAAAAAATAGAATAAAAGAGAGTAATTACACTTCATGGCTAAAATCAGGAATGAAACACCTTGCCTGACCTCCAGACATTTTCATAGAAATTATGGAATGGTTTGGGTTGGAAATGAGTTAAAGATCATCTCATTCCTGCCATGGGGACACCTTCCACTATCCCAGGTTGTTCCAAACCTGGCCAACCTGGCCTTGGACACTGCCAGGGATGGGGTAATGTCCAACTATCTCCTTTTCCTTATCAGTGAAGATGGAGATAAAATTTCTATCCTATCCTTCCAGATAGGTTTTTTCCCTCAGAAAAGTCCTGCAGAAGGATCAGAGCATTCCCAGAGAGAAGCATTTATTGGGAATATCAGCAAATTAAGACCTTGCAAGCAACAGCGAGTAGGGAGAATTTGCTGGTGAGGACCATTCTGGCTCTGGCAGTTGTTTTCCCCAAATCACTCCCAATTCCACCTCCTCTGGACAGAAGGGCACAGAGTGGATTTTTCCTGCTGCATCCATCAAATGGTGTCCAGGAGGATGCTCCCACTCCCACCTCGGCTACGGAGATAAATCCTGCCGGCAGTGAAATCCATCTGCTCTCCCTCCCCAGACAGAGACAGCAGCAATGGATACCAACATCTCCTCCATCCCTGAGGGAGATATATTAGCTGGTTACGTAAGGAACCAACAGCATGGAGCTTCCAAGGACTCCAAAGCCCTTCCCCTTAATACCACCGGAGATTAGAGCAAATCGAAGGAGAGTGGAAACCAGGCGAGGGGCTGTGGGCGAGGTTGTGCTCACAGGAAAATGCTGCAGTCTCTCCTCTTAATGCACTCTAAATCCCATCTGATTTCCAACTCGGCTGCTAGGAAAAAAAAAAAAAAAAAAAGAGAAAAAAAAAGGGGAAAAAAAAAAAAAAAAAAGCCCAGCCTGTATTGAAATGATGTCAATGCTGGGAGAGTGAGGTGGAGTGACTCAGGGAGGGTGTGGAGAAGGGGAGTTTTAGGGGAAGCATCCAGAGGAATCCAGACTGTGAAAGCATTTTGGAAGCAGAGCAAAAGGAGCCAGGGGTGTGGATCTGCTTTTCCAAATCTGATTAGTTGCTGGTTTCGAGCATCCAGGGTCAGATCCTGCCTCTGATAAACACACAGCACTTATCGCCCTCACGCCAGGCTGCCGGCACAATAAACACAATCCTGCTCCTCCCTCGGTGCCAGATGCATTCCCAGCTCCGGGGACAGGGATTTCCCTTCATTTCTGCTCCCTCTTCAGGCTGGCTGACTCCACAGCAAGGGAACCAAACCAGCTCCGAGTCAAATTCCTCTTCCCTCCTCTGCTGCAAACTAAACCTCGACGCTTCACGCGGAGCGCGCTCCTGGCTGGATGAGGATTCTGATGGAAGGCAGCTCTCAGCTGAGCAGGTTTCTGCTTTCTGGGTGACAGTTCTGTCACCCAGCCACACGTGCTTGGCCTCTCTTTGACAACTCCTGTCCAAACAGCCCCACCCTCAAGGTTTCTTTACAACTTCACCCTTTGTGCCCTTTTGCAGCTGATTTTGACACACCTCCTTCCACCTAACCCAACCAACCAGTGGGTTTCTTTGGGTAATTCCATATTAACCAGTCTGAGCTTGGAAATTATCCCAGAGTCAGGCTGGAAAAGACCTCTGGGATCACTGGATCCAATCTGTGACCCAACACCAAGGCATCCAGTGCCACGTCCAGGTGTTCCTTAAACACCTCCAGCGTCAGGCAGAAGCACAGGGCAACGGGAGGCAGTGGATGAGCCCCAACGAGGCACATTTTCATATTCCATTCATCTCTTGAACTGGATTTTATAGATTTACAGTTTTGTTTCTAGTTTGAAGAGCTGCAAAAGTCACCAGACTTGACAGAAGGCAGGTGAGAAATGAACAGGTGAGAAATGCTACAGAGAATCCCTGGAATCAAGAGATTGACTGTGGTGAGAAGATGGAAAATGAAGCAGGATGAAAATGACTTGAGGCTGACTCAGGAGCAGCCACCAAGCACAGAAAAAAAGCCTTGAGAAGGGCAGGAAATAAGTAATAAAATGTTGGTGTAAGAGTTCTGGAGATGAGTTTATTATGGCACCAACTAATTGTGTTAATTAATCAAGGCTGGCCCTTCCTGTGCTGGACACAGACACACATCACAGAGCAGTTTTCCCTAAAAAAAAACCCCTAAGGATATAGAGCCAGCTGGCAGAGGAGGGAAAGATCAGAGCCACCAGCACCAGGGGAGCAAACAAGGAGTTAATGCTCCCATTCCACCCTGAGATTAAAACTCACAACTGGTCAGTGACCCCTTGAGTGAGGGAGGAGTATTTTACCACCCAAACCGTGCCATTTCGATAAAAAGAGAGGAAAAGGCCGTTTTTATGATATAAATAAATAAAAAAAATAAATATAAATATAAATATAAATATAAATATAAATATAAATATAAATAAATTTTTAAAAAAAGCCAAAAGAAAACCTTTGCAGAGGCCTTACCATTGGCATCCTGGACTCCGGTGAGCGCCCCGACCGCTGCTGCAGTTTCCCCAGACAGGACAATCTGTCCCCCTCCTTGAAGGGTGGCCTCGGCCAGCGTGGCTACGGCGTGGGCAGCGGCTTCACTGCGGGCGTGCAGAGGGGAGAGAAGGGTTAGGAGCACCAGAGGAACAAATAACTCCATCTTAACCAGCAAACACACGCCAAGAGAGCAGCCCGGAGCACAGGGATTTGTATCTGGCCTGGATGAAGTGATGCACAGCAGGAAATCAGCACTGGAGGAGGAATGGATGGGAAGGAGCTGCTTCTGGTGGGTTTTTTCAGGTCTCTCAGAACAGCCCTGTGTTCTCCCTTTCACCTGGGACTCGGATAAAACTTTGGGACAATCCAAGCAGTTATTCCACGTGGCTCCTTCCTGCCTCTGCATTCAGGTACCAGACTTTTGGCACTGGCACATCCTGGGGCTCTGCAGATTTCAGAGCTCTCCCTTCACCACTGGTTCTGCCCTTTCACCTCGCCTAACATCACCAGCTCTGCCTTCAACTCCTCCCCTGCCCAGTGGCTTAATAATTCTTTTTAATGAGCATCATTCATTATTTTCCAGCAGAGTGCTGTTAAATTTCTTCACACAAATGAGGCCAGGCCCAAAAGCCCTACAAAGGTGCCCAAGGAGTTCCAGAACAGGGATGGGGTAAGGAAAGAAGGAAAAAAAAGCTGGGACTGACTCCAGAAAGGTTGAGCTGCTGAGATTGTACAGCTGAGAGGGTGTAAAAGGAGCTGAAACCCACCCAGATCCAGGGCAGGGACACCTTCCACTAACCCAGGTGAGCCCCACTCAGCCTTATTTGTGCCTTTGAAAGGTTTCCTGCAGCCCTCAGGAGACAAAACTGGCTCTTGAAAACCCCAAAGCAGCTGCAAAGTGCTTCAAGGTTGTTGGATTAAGCCTTTTTTTGGCCCAGAAATGGGGTGGTTTTGTGGTGAGATAATACAGGTGCTATAATTATATATATCTATTATATATAATAATAATAATTACATATATATAAAAATATATTACATAATCTATAATGATATATATTTTCGATATTATTATATATAATATATAATATTATATATATAATATATAAAATATATATAAAATATATAATATATAATATATATAATATAATATAATATAATATATATATTATATTATATATATTATATATATGGGGTGGTTTTGCAGGTGAGCCAATACAGATGTTATAATTCACACTATTACAATCAGAAGCTAACTATTTCTTAATTATAATACATTATAAGCATTTCTTAGCCTATCAGTATTTACTACACTATGCTGTAAATGCTTTAAAGCTAAATTACATTTAAATTACATAATCTAAAATTACTTCTCACAAATCTTACAACAATACACTTTTCATAGTTATATTTTCCTAAAATACCTAGTCTTATTTACAAAACCATCCGTTAAAACTTGTTTTTAATTCCATTTCTCTCTTAACAGTGTTCATCCTGTTCCAGGGCATTTCTAAGTCAGCATTTCTTATCTCAAAGTTTACATACAAATACACACTATGTGAGCCTTCTGTCCAACTTTAAGAACAAATTCATTTCCCACACAAGGTCACCCCAGGCTGTTTCAGTCAGGGTCTGAGGTGGGGACAGGGTTTGTGGCCAGCAAAGCTGTCCTGTGCTGTCTCACAGCAGCCCTGCTGTGAGAACTGCAGTGCCAGATATTTAGGAAGGGATGTGCCCAATCCTTCCCTTTCTACACCCTCCCAGCTTCCCAGAGACTGCATCTGGACCATCAGCTCTGAACTGTCTCTAATCCCCTCTGAATCCCATCTATACTTTTTGCTTCTCCAGTATCCTGGAGCGGAGTTCCACATTTAATTAGAAGGAAAAATTGCATTATGGTGCTTCAAAAACTCCTGGCTGGGCGGCCCTTTAGTCTGATATTGTGAGAAACAGAAAATAAAACGTTTCCTTTTTTGTTTTCCTCATGGTTTCACACATTTCCAGTGATCTCCTTCCCACAGCCCACTGTGGCATGGATCATTCCTGGGGTTTGATCACTCTTTTCTATTTGAGCGTTGAGCACTTCCCACACTGTCCAAGAGGTGAATGCACCATCAGTTATTCCTAATTCTGGCTTGCCCTTAACGTCTTTCCCTGTAATTCCTAATATTCAACTTTGACAATATCTGCTCAGCAGTGGTAAAACATTCCTGAAGTCAAATTTCCTACCAATTCCTACCTGAATTAAGCAAAAAAAAAAAAGAAAAAAAAAAAAAGAGGGATTTCCTTTAGCTTCCCCATGGATGCTCTCCCTCTGTTCATTCTCTGCTTGATCAATTGACTCAAATATTTTCCAACTATTTCCTCATATTTTTTCTTATCTTCCCTCATTTCCTACTTACATGCCAAACATTTCCTACTGCATCCACTCAGGGTGAATTTTACAGGGAAACTATTTAGTAAAACAAGCCTATTTGACCAACCTCATGTAGCAGATAAGAAATATCTGAAGGACCCAAGTCTGCATCATAAAGAGCATAAACAGTTCTAGGTGTGTTTGGGATTCAATCCCAACAGAGATTTGGGAGCAAACTGGGGTCAAAGTGATTCCTTCAGCAATTTCTGGATGGAGCAAGGTCTTGGAGCTTTATTCCAGCTACCAGCAGCGTGGTCTGGTGCCCTGTCCCATCCCCTGGCTGCTCAGCCTACAGCCTCTAACCAGGATCCTGGTTTGGATGAGGGAAATTCTTGTCCACACCTCAGCAGTGAGAAACCTCCTTCACTGCTGTGCTGTGGTTTCCTATCCCTCAGGGAGTGCCAGAGCCATTTCCAGGTTTTAGGAACAGCAGGATGAGTTTAAGCAGCTCAGAAGAGGCTGAGCAAAGATATTTTGTCCTGCTGGATGGACCTGTGGAGCTACACCTCACATCTTGCTAACCTGAGTGCAGCCAAAAACCCTAATAACCCTAATAACCTAATAAAACCCTAATAAACCCAAAAACCCTAATAACCTAATAACCACTGGAGCGCCTTCAGCTTCTTCTTCAGAAAGACTGGAGGGAAAAAAACCCCAAAACCTGTGGAGGAGATTCTGATTCTGAACAGAGCAGGAAACAGGAGCTGTCCTGCACACGCCACCTGCCGCAGGAATCCGCTGAGGAAAAGCCTCTCCCAGGACTGTACAGGGTGAACTCTGCCCTAACAGAAGGAAAGCCAGGCAGGAGATGCCAGGCTCAGGTTGTGCCCAGCTGTGCCCTCTCCAGGTACCTGTTGAGTGCCATGGTGACAGTGGCTCCCTGCTGCATCTCCTGCGACGCCGCCACCGCCGCCTCCGCTAGCGAGGCCACCGCCTGCGTGGCCTCGGAGGCCTGCGTCGTCTGGATGGTCATCTCCCCGCCCTGTAGCGTCGCCCAGTTCTGCTCCACCTGCCAGGGGAACACAGGGAGAGGCTGTAGGATTGGGATATCGGGATCACCCCCTCCAGGGCCGCCTGCTTCCCAGAAAGAAAAATGGATCGGTTTGCGCAGAGCGCTGCAGGTGTCCGGCTCTGAGAGCGGGGAAAAAAAGGGAGGGAGGTTGGGATCCGGCTGAGGATGTGGCTGCACACTGCAGCCCTCCGTCAGCCATGAGGCTCCCAGTGCATAAAGAGCCAGAAAAGTCCTCAAAAACCAGAATTCCCAGAATCCCTGGGTTGGGAGAGACCTCCAAGAGCATCGAGCCCAGCCCAGCCCAACAGCTCAGGCAGACCCTGGCACCCAGTGCCACATCCAGGCTTTTTAAACACATCCAGGGGTGGTGACCCCACCACCTCCCCGGGCAGCCATTCCAGAACTTTATCACCTTTCTGGAAAAGCTTTTTCCTGATATCCAACCTGAATTTCCCTTGGCTCAGCTTGACCCTGTGTGCTCTGGCTCTGTCAGTGCTGCCTGGAGACAGAGCCCAAGCCCAGCTGAGCACAGGCACCTTTCAGGAGCTGTGGAGAGAGCTGAGGCCAGCCCTGAGTCTCCTTTTCTCCAGGCTGAGCACCCCCAGCTCAGTTCCTCACAGGCTTTGTGCTCCCAGCCCTTCCAAATCCCTCTTGTCCTGCCAAATCCTCAACAAAACTGGGCAGTGTAGTTTTTGTTGTACCTGGATCGCTGCCTGCCAGCCTGGGGTGTTCATTAATTAGCTGTGTTTAATGGCCATCAATTAAAACATTAATTGATGAGACATCCCAAAGCCACCTGGACGTGTCCCTGTGTCACCTGCTCTGGGTGGCCCCAACTTGGACTGGATTATTCCAAGGTCCCTCCCAGCCCCAGCTATGCTGGAATTCTGTGTTTCTGCAGTGCTGGAGGCCCAGCACAGATCACATCCCTCAGGGAAATGAGCGGTGTTTTCCTCCCTGTTTCTATTTGCACATTTTGGGGATTGGTCCGTGTTCCCATGCAGGATTTCTTTGGACAGCACCTGTGACCTTGGATGGGATTGAGCCATATTGCTTCATAAAAGATGCTGCTGGCTGAAAATGTTCATTTATCCCAGGTATTTAAAATTCCAGACATTCCCACAGGTAATTTTCCTATTACCTAAAGTTCACCCTGTTGCTCATTTTCCCCCATATTTTCATGTGGAGCTTCACAACTGGTGAGATAATGATTATATGGTCACAAAATCCACCAGGATGGGAACTAAAAACATACTTTGGACCAAAAAAGCAGAGGATCTGCTGACAAATCCTACTGGCTGCTTTGCCAGGTGGAGATCTCCCTCCACCTCCCATCCCCAGAAACACTTTTTAGGACACTCCCCAGCTTCTGAGACACAAATAGAAATGCTGTTAGGTGGTGATGAAAAAAAACCACCTCAATTAGTTGGGATGGAGATGGTTAAAAAAAATCCATTTTTTAGACAGAAACATTTTTTAGGACACTCCCCAACTTCTGAGACACAAATAGAAATGCTGTTAGGTGGTGATGAAAAAAAACCACCTCAATTAGTTGGGATGGAGACGGTTAAAAAATCCATAAAAGCAGAGGTGATTTGAGGCTCAAGGTAAAATTTTGCACGAGGAAGTTTTGTTCTTTGGGCAAAGGTTAATTCCAACACAGGATGGAGAGGGAGGGAGGGAGAACCTGAAATTCTGGGAGGGAAGGGAGATCCCAGTGATGCCCTGCAAAGGTGCCCAAGGAGTTCCAGAACAGGGATGAGGTAAGGAAAGAAGGAAAAAAAAGCTGGGACTGACTCCAGAAAGGTTGAGCTGCTGAGATTCTACAGCTGAGAGGGTGTAAAAGGAGCTGAAACCCACCCAGATCCAGGGCAGGGACACCTTCCACTAACCCAGGTGAGCCCCACTCAGCCTTATTTGTGCCTTTGAAAGGTTTCCTGCAGCCCTCAGGAGACAAAACTGGCTCTTGAAAACCCCAAAGCAGCTGCAAAGTGCTTCAAGGTCACTCCAGGCTGCTCCAGTCAGCTCTGAGATGGGAGCAGGGTTTGTGGGCAGCAAAGCTGTTCTGTGCTGCCACCTCTCGCTGGGCAGAGCACGGGGACACAAAGGGACAGCAAGGGACAGAAAGGGACCCACAGCCTCATTTAAAGGTGGGGTTTGAAGCCAAGACGGCAAAAAATAATAAAAAAAAAAATCTCTATAATTTTAACGGGCTGTTTCTTAAACCCAGAGAAAGAATTATATTATTTAATGTACGATTTGATTTTTAAAAAAGGGGAAAATAAATGTTTGCAAGCTTGAGCGTTCAGATTTAGGCATGGAAATGCCAAAAAACCACCCCTAAATAAATACTCTATAGGAGGTATATATAAAAAAATAGCAACAAAATTCTGACCTAAGATTTCCACCATAATTGTGGAATGATACATATATATATATATATATATATATATATATATATATATATATATATATATATATATATGTGTGTGTGTGTGTGTGTGTATGTATATATTTATTTATTTTTATATATTTATATAAATATATATTTATATATAAATATATACATATATTTATATATATGTGTGTGTGTGTATGTATATAATATAATTTATACTATAATGTAATTTATATTTTTTATATAGAAAGTGCTGAATTGTTATTTCGGCTCAGGATCCTGCAAATGCAATTTTATACATATATCTATAAATAAAATATTATATATATAATATTATATATAACAAATATAATTGTATATATATAACTATATATAATATATAGTTTTATATATATTATATTCTATTATATATAATAGAATATTATATATATATATACAATTGTGTTTCCATAGTCCAGAGCCAAAATTATACATGGACACAATTATATATATACTTATACACAATTATATATATAATATTATATTACATATATAATATAATATAATATAATATAATATAATATAATATAATATAATATAATATAATATAATATAGAATATTATACATATTATATTTTATGCCATATATTTTATATATATAATTGTGTTTGCAGAGTCCTGAGCTGAAATTACACATGTACACAATTATATATATATAGCATTGTATCTATTATGTATATAACTAATATATAATGTAATATAATGTAATATAATGTAATGTAATGTAATGTAATATAATATAATATGTATTGTATATATTATATATTTTTTAATTTATATGCATATAAAATAGTGTTTGCCGAGTCCTGAGATAAAATTACACATGTACACAATTTTATATATATATCTACCATTATATCAATTATGTATATAAGTAATATATAATATGATATGATATGCTATGATGTGATAGATAATATATATAATATATAATTTTTATATATGATATATATGAAATATATATTTTTTACATTTATATGTATATAAAATAGTGTTTGCCGAGTCTTGAGCTAAAATTACACGTGTACACAATTATATATATATCTACCATTATATCAATTATGTATATAAGTAATATATGATATGATATGATATGATATGATAGATAATATATATAATATATAATTTTTATGTATTATATATATGAAATATATTATATATTTTTTTAAATTTATATGCATATAAAATAGTGTTTGCCGAGTCCTGAGCTAAAATGACACATGTACACAATTATATATATATCTACCATTATATAAATTATGTATATAAGTAATATATAATATGATATGATATAATATGATATAATATGATATGATATGATATGATATATGATATGATATGATATGATATGATGTGATAGATAATATATATATAATATAACATATAATTTTATAATTGATATATATTATATAATTGATATATATAATATATATAATATATTATATATATTATATGTATTATATATATTATATGTATTATATATATTATATCTATTATATCTATAATTTTATAATTGATATATATTATATAATATATATATTGTATAATTAATATATAACATATAATTATATATATATATGTATTTCATATATATATATATATATATATATATATATATGAAATACATATTTTTTTTAATTGATATGCATATAAAATCGTGTTTGCCGAGTCCTGAGCCGCAATTCCAATTCACCCCTCTCTGCACCCAGCCACAGCCTCCTGCTCCGTGCCAGCCCTTATCCCTGCAGGCTGGCTGCTTGCCCCGAGCCCCGAGATGTTTCTGCCAGTTCAGGTGCCCGGGAAGCCGAGGCAGCTCCTCACCTCTCCGTCGGCCACCGCGGAGTAATTGACTTGCGCCACGGTGACCGTGGTGGGCAGCTCGGAGGCGTCGGCCAGCGTGGCCACCGTGGCACCCGTGCCAACCTGTGGAGGACAAGACAATGCATCTGTTACTGCAGGAAGTGTCCACAGCACTCAGGCAAAGTGTGTGGGGTGGGGTCTCACGTGCTGCCAGATTGGAAAAAGAAAGGATTTACTGTGAGGGTGGTGCAGGGAGGTTGTGGATGTCCCATCCCTGGAAGTGTCCAAGGCCAGGCTGGACAGGGCTTGGAGCAAGCTGGGATGGTGGAAGCTGTCCCTGCCCATGGCAATGAGAGGATCTTTAAGGTCCATTCCAACCCCCTCAAATTCCATGATTCTGTGACTAATTGTAATTGCAGAGCTCACAGAAAACACGGAGCTGTCCCCAAGCGGGAGGAAATCCCAAGCTGGAGCTGTGTTAATCCATGGCAGCTTCCAGACTGGAACCAAGTTTTGCACATCCCTCGTGCTGTCCCTATGTCCACGAAGGCCTCAGCAGTCTCCCAGCCTCAGGAAGAGCAGCTGTAGGAGCATGGTGGAGCCAGCTCCCTTCTCCCACCCACCCAGCACTGCCTCAGAATTCCCTGCACACCCTCCTTGCTCCCCATTCCCTGGGTCCCATCTCCAGGCACCTTGGCAAACATCAGCTCCTCCTCAATACCCCTTTGGAAATGATCTTTTCCCCATTTAACAGCTGGGAAAGGACAAAGGCAGGGAGATGGGCAGCTTTGTCTCTGAAGAGAATGAAATATAAATGCCAGGAAGTCAATGGGATCTCAGGTGTCCAGCACCTGAAAGGACACCAGTCAAAGGGAGATTGTATGGACAGGTGAGCAAAGAGAACCAGCCTGGCAAGTCTGCTGGGCCTGGGTGGGGAACAGAAAACCCTAACAGCCACTGAAAAGCTTCATTTGGGAAAAAATACCCTACTCATACACTCAGCTTTTATCTGCATTATATCAGAAAAGTCTGTCTGAGACTTCACTAAAAATGTGATGCTCGAGAGGCACAAAGTGCTGGGCCTGGCTAGGAACCACCACCAGTGGTGGTTTGGAGGCACAGGGGAAACTGAGATTCAATTCTCACTCCCACAAGGAGTTTGTGGGAAGTTTCAAGAGAAAACCTGATTTTTTTTGACATCCCGAGCTGCCAGAATCTGCCTTCCCACACAGGGAACAACAGCAGCAGCACTGAGCTAAGAACAGTGTGAGAGGAATCCTTATTCCATGAGGACAAATATGTATTTGGTGTTTGTGATAAATGTAATACACTTCAGGTGTCAGAGGAAAACCTGGGGCACAGAAACACCTGACCTATATATAGATATCTATATTTTATATAGATATAAAATATATATCTATATTTTTATATATATGTATTTGGTGTTTGTAATAAAGACAATACACTTCAGGGGTCAGATGAAGACCTGGGGCACAGAAATACCTGAGATATTTATATATATATATAAAAATACATATATTTACATTTCAGGTATTTCATATATATATAAAATACATATATATATATATAATATATATAATATATATAATATATATATTATATATATTATATATATTATATATATTATATATATTATATATATATAATATATATGTTGTTTCATTCATATATATATATTATATATATTTCATATATATATAAGATATAATATATGAAATACCTGAAATGTAGCTAATTAAACTACATTCCATACCATTAAAGGAAGGCAGTTCCACCACCTCTCCTCCCATTGCCACCACAGGTGTTGTGTGGTGGCACCAGGGACTGGATTTGTTGCAAGCAGGTTCACTAAACTCGGGTCAAATCCCTGATTTTTTTTTTGACCACATCACAGAAATCCTTGCACTGGAGAACAAGGGGTGGGAGTCGGGAAGAGAGAGGATGAGGATGGATCTTTGTCGTGGGGTAAGACACGACAAAAGGCAAAATCCCTGAAGGAGAAGTTTAGCTGCTGAGTTTCCTTAAACCGCCCGCCTGAGGTGCTGGAAATGGAACAGCCAGGGGGTTGCTCTCACCTGGATGAGGGACACGGTGCCGTCGGGGTTGCTGAAGGTTTGTACCACGGTCTGGGAGGGCACCAGGTGGGCGATGCTGTGCGTGGTCGTGGTCTGCGGGGTCTGCTGGTCCTCGAAGGCGTAGAGCAGGTCCTCGCGCCCGTGCTGCTTGTAGCAGTTCTTCACGATGGTCCGCAGGGCCTGGGTCCAGGACACCTTCCAGCAGGAAGGAACAGGGGATGGTGAGGCCAGGGGAGTGTTCTGAGCCAGCTCAGCGCTGGGATTTGCACGTGTGTCTTCACTGGGGTTTGCTCACTGGGCAGCAATTCGCAAACGAACAACCCCAATATTTAATCTCCCTCTGCTCATCCCCTCCTCGCCCCAAGGAATCACCCTGGAGAGCCACCTGATCCAGTGAAGAGGTCCCTGCTCAGTGCAGGGCTTGGATGAGAAGATCTTTAAAAGGGCCCTTGCAACCCCAACCATTCTGTGACTCCAAGCAGAAAACCACGGTGATTTGGGAAAGCACCAAAATGCTGCCACAGCACCATTTCCAGCCCCGAACCAG